>NW_027415226.1:0-306254 GCF_964106895.1 Numenius arquata
AGTCTGTGGGATTCTGTAAGGTTGCGGAGGGTTCTGCAGGGTTCCGTAGGGGCCCGTAGAGTTCCGTAGTGGCTGGTAAAGTTCCGTAGGGCCCTGTGGGGTTCTGTATGGACCTGTAGGGTTCCGTAGGGGCCTGCAGTGTTCTGTAAGTGCCCGTAGGTGTCTGTACGGGTCTGTAGGGTTCCGTAGGCACCTGCAGTATTCTGTAGGAGCCCATAGGGTTTTAGTGAGGTTCCGTTGTGTTGCTAAGGGTCTTGTAGAGTGCTGTCGGGTCCTGGAGTATTCTGTAGGGTTCCAGAGGGGCTGGTAGGGTTCCGTCGAAATCTGAAGGGTTCCCTAGGGGCCCGTAGAGTCCCATAGATTTCCGTAGGGGCCTGTAGGGTTGTGTAAGTGCCCGCAGGGGTTGGTAGGAGCTTGTAGGGTGCCATATGTTTCCAGAGGGATTTGTAGGGTTCCGTAGGGGCCTGTGGTGTTCCCTAGGGGCCTGTAGAGTCTCGTACAGATCCGTAGGGTCCTGTAGGTTTCCATAAGCGCCCGCAGAGGTCTGAAGGGGCCCGTACTGTGCCGTAAGGATCCATAGGGTTCCGTAGAGCTTCGTAGGTTCCCTAGAGGCCTCTGGAGTACCGCAGGAGCCAGTAGTGTTCTGTAGGGGCCCGTAGGGTTCCTTCCATAGGAGCTGGCAGTGTTCCGTAGGGTCCTCTAGGGTTGAGTAAGTGCCCGCAGGAGGCTGTAGGAATCCGTGGGATTCTGTAAGGTTCTGGAGGGTTCTGCAGGGTTCCGTAGGGGCCCGTAGAGTTCCGTAGTGGCTGGTAAAGTTCCCTAGGGCCCTGTACCGTTCCGTAACTGCCTGCAAGGGTCTTTAGGCTTCCGTAGGGGCTGGTAGGGTTCCATAAAGTTCCGTGGGTTCCTGCAGAGTTCTGCAAGTGCCCGCAAGGGCCTGTAGGGGCCCACAGTGTTTCTGCCAGGTTCCGTAGAGTTCCGTAGGGGCCATATTTTTCTGTAGTGGCTGGTAGTATTCTGTAGGGGTCTGTAGGTTTCCGTAGGCGCCTACAGTGTTCTGTAGGAGCCCATAGGGTTTTAGTGAGGTTCCGTTGTGTTGCTAAGGGTCTTGTAGAGTGCTGTCGGGTCCTGGAGTATTCTGTAGGGTTCCAGAGGGGCTCGTAGGGTTCCGTCGAAATCTGTAGGGTTCCCTAGGGGCCCATAGAGTCCCGTAGATTTCCATAGGGACCTGTAGGGTTGTGTAAGTGCTCGCAGGGGTTGGTAGGAGCTTGTAGGGTTCCATAAGTTTCCAGAGGGTTGTGTAGGGTTCCGTAGGGGCCTGTGGTGTTCCCTAAGGGCCTGTAGAGTCTCGTACGGTTCCGTAGGGGCCTGTGGTGTTCCCTAGGGGCCTGTAGAGTCTCGTACAGTTCCGTAGGGTCCTGTAGGTTTCCATAAGCGCCCGCAAAGGTCTGAATGGGCCCGTACTGTTCCGTAAGGATCCATAGGGCTCCGTAGAGCTTTGTAGGTTCCCTAGAGGCCTCTGGAGTACCGCAGGAGCCAGTAGTGTTCTGTAGGGGCCCGTAGGGTTCCTTCCATAGGAGCTGGCAGTGTTCCGTAGGGTCCTCTAGGGTTGAGTAAGTGCCCGCAGGAGTCTGTAGGAATCCGTGGGATTCTGTAAGGTTCTGCAGGGTTCCGTAGGGGCCCGTAGAGTTCCGTAGTGGCTGGTAAAGTTCCGTAGGGCCCTGTGGGGTTCTGTATGGACCTGTAGGGTTCCGTAGGGGCCTGCAGGGTTCCGTAAGTGCCCGCAGGTGTCTGTAGGGTTCCGTAGGGGTCTCTAGGGTTCCGTAGGCACCTGCAGTGTTCTGTAGGAGCCCATAGGGTTTTAGTGAGGTTCCGTTGTGTTGCTAAGGGTCTTGTAGAGTGCTGTCGGGTCCTGGAGTATTCTGTAGGGTTCCAGAGGGCCTCATAGGGTTCCATCGAAATCTATAGGGTTCCCTAGGGGCCCATAGAGTCCCGTAGATTGCCGTAGGGGCCTGTAGGGTTGTGTAAGTGCCCGCAGGGGTTGGTAGGAGCTTGTAGGGTGCCATATGTTTCCGGAGGGATTTGTAGGGTTCCGTAGGGGCCTATGGTGTTCCCTAGGGGCCTGTAGAGTCTCGTACAGATCCGTAGGGTCCTGTAGGTTTCCATAAGCGCCCGTAGAGGTCTGAATGGGCCCGTACTGTTCCGTAAGGATCCATAGGGTTCCGTAGAGCTTCGTAGGTTCCCTAGAGGCCTCTGGAGTACCGCAGGAGCCAGTAGTGTTCTGTAGGGGCCCGTAGGGTTCCTTCCATAGGGGCTGGCAGTGTTCCGTAGGGGCCTGTAGGGTTGTGTAAGTGCCCGCAGAAGTCTGTAGGAGTCTGTGGGATTCTGTAAGGTTGCGGAGGGTTCTGCAGGGTTCCGTAGGGGCCCGTAGAGTTCCGTAGTGGCTGGTAAAGTTCCGTAGGGCCCTGTGGGGTTCTGTATGGACCTGTAGGGTTCCGTAGGGGCCTGCAGTGTTCTGTAAGTGCCCGTAGGTGTCTGTACGGGTCTGTAGGGTTCCGTAGGCACCTGCAGTATTCTGTAGGAGCCCATAGGGTTTTAGTGAGGTTCCGTTGTGTTGCTAAGGGTCTTGTAGAGTGCTGTCGGGTCCTGGAGTATTCTGTAGGGTTCCAGAGGGGCTGGTAGGGTTCCGTCGAAATCTGAAGGGTTCCCTAGGGGCCCGTAGAGTCCCATAGATTTCCGTAGGGGCCTGTAGGGTTGTGTAAGTGCCCGCAGGGGTTGGTAGGAGCTTGTAGGGTGCCATATGTTTCCAGAGGGATTTGTAGGGTTCCGTAGGGGCCTGTGGTGTTCCCTAGGGGCCTGTAGAGTCTCGTACAGATCCGTAGGGTCCTGTAGGTTTCCATAAGCGCCCGCAGAGGTCTGAAGGGGCCCGTACTGTGCCGTAAGGATCCATAGGGTTCCGTAGAGCTTCGTAGGTTCCCTAGAGGCCTCTGGAGTACCGCAGGAGCCAGTAGTGTTCTGTAGGGGCCCGTAGGGTTCCTTCCATAGGAGGTGGCAGTGTTCCGTAGGGTCCTCTAGGGTTGAGTAAGTGCCCGCAGGAGTCTGTAGGAATCCGTGGGATTCTGTAAGGTTCTGGAGGGTTCTGCAGGGTTCCGTAGGGGCCCGTAGAGTTCCGTAGTGGCTGGTAAAGTTCCCTAGGGCCCTGTACCGTTCCGTAACTGCCTGCAAGGGTCTTTAGGCTTCCGTAGGGGCTGGTAGGGTTCCATAAAGTTCCGTGGGTTCCTGCAGAGTTCTGCAAGTGCCCGCAAGGGCCTGTAGGGGCCCACAGTGTTTCTGCCAGGTTCCGTAGAGTTCCGTAGGGGCCATATTTTTCTGTAGTGGCTGGTAGTATTCTGTAGGGGTCTGTAGGTTTCCGTAGGCGCCTGCAGTGTTCTGTAGGAGCCCATAGGGTTTTAGTGAGGTTCCGTTGTGTTGCTAAGGGTCTTGTAGAGTGCTGTCGGGTCCTGGAGTATTCTGTAGGGTTCCAGAGGGGCTCGTAGGGTTCCGTCGAAATCTGTAGGGTTCCCTAGGGGCCCATAGAGTCCCGTAGATTTCCATAGGGACCTGTAGGGTTGTGTAAGTGCTCGCAGGGGTTGGTAGGAGCTTGTAGGGTTCCATAAGTTTCCAGAGGGTTGTGTAGGGTTTCATAGGGGCCTGTGGTGTTCCCTAGGGGCCTGTAGAGTCTCGTACAGTTTCGGTAGGGTACTGTAGGTTTCCATAAGCGCCCGCAGAGGTCTGAAGGGGCCCGTACTGTTCCGTAAGGATCCATAGGGTTCCGTAGAGTTTCGTAGGTTCCCTAGAGGCCTCTGGAGTACCGCAGGAGCCAGTAGTGTTCCGTAGGGTCCTCTAGGGTTGAGTAAGTGCCCGCAGGAGTCTGTAGGAGTCTGTGGGATTCTGTAAGGTTCCGGAGGGTTCTGCAGGGTTCCGTAGGGGCCCGTAGAGTTCCGTAGTGGCTGGTAAAGTTCCGTAGGGCCCTGTGGGGTTCTGTATGAACCTGTAGGGTTCCGTAGGGGCCTGCAGTGTTCTGTAAGTGCCCGTAGGTGTCTGTACGGGTCTGTAGGGTTCCATAGGCACCTGCAGTATTCTGTAGGAGCCCATAGGGTTTTAGTGAGGTTCCGTTGTGTTGCTAAGGGTCTTGTAGAGTGCTGTCGGGTCCTGGAGTATTCTGTAGGGTTCCAGAGGGGCTGGTAGGGTTCCGTCGAAATCTGAAGGGTTCCCTAGGGGCCCGTAGAGTCCCATAGATTTCCGTAGGGGCCTGTAGGGTTGTGTAAGTGCCCGCAGGGGTTGGTAGGAGCTTGTAGGGTGCCATATGTTTCCGGAGGGATTTGTAGGGTTCCGTAGGGGCCTGTGGTGTTCCCTAGGGGCCTGTAGAGTCTCGTACAGATCCGTAGGGTCCTGTAGGTTTCCATAAGCGCCCGCAGAGGTCTGAAGGGGCCCGTACTGTGCCGTAAGGATCCATAGGGTTCCGTAGAGCTTCGTAGGTTCCCTAGAGGCCTCTGGAGTACCGCAGGAGCCAGTAGTGTTCTGTAGGGGCCCGTAGGGTTCCTTCCATAGGAGCTGGCAGTGTTCCGTAGGGTCCTCTAGGGTTGAGTAAGTGCCCGCAGGAGTCTGTAGGAATCCGTGGGATTCTGTAAGGTTCTGGAGGGTTCTGCAGGGTTCCGTAGGGGCCCGTAGAGTTCCGTAGTGGCTGGTAAAGTTCCCTAGGGCCCTGTACCGTTCCGTAACTGCCTGCAAGGGTCTTTAGGCTTCCGTAGGGGCTGGTAGGGTTCCATAAAGTTCCGTGGGTTCCTGCAGAGTTCTGCAAGTGCCCGCAAGGGCCTGTAGGGGCCCACAGTGTTTCTGCCAGGTTCCGTAGAGTTCCGTAGGGGCCATATTTTTCTGTAGTGGCTGGTAGTATTCTGTAGGGGTCTGTAGGTTTCCGTAGGCGCCTACAGTGTTCTGTAGGAGCCCATAGGGTTTTAGTGAGGTTCCGTTGTGTTGCTAAGGGTCTTGTAGAGTGCTGTCGGGTCCTGGAGTATTCTGTAGGGTTCCAGAGGGGCTCGTAGGGTTCCGTCGAAATCTGTAGGGTTCCCTAGGGGCCCATAGAGTCCCGTAGATTTCCATAGGGACCTGTAGGGTTGTGTAAGTGCTCGCAGGGGTTGGTAGGAGCTTGTAGGGTTCCATAAGTTTCCAGAGGGTTGTGTAGGGTTCCGTAGGGGCCTGTGGTGTTCCCTAAGGGCCTGTAGAGTCTCGTACGGTTCCGTAGGGGCCTGTGGTGTTCCCTAGGGGCCTGTAGAGTCTCGTACAGTTCCGTAGGGTCCTGTAGGTTTCCATAAGCGCCCGCAAAGGTCTGAATGGGCCCGTACTGTTCCGTAAGGATCCATAGGGCTCCGTAGAGCTTTGTAGGTTCCCTAGAGGCCTCTGGAGTACCGCAGGAGCCAGTAGTGTTCTGTAGGGGCCCGTAGGGTTCCTTCCATAGGAGCTGGCAGTGTTCCGTAGGGTCCTCTAGGGTTGAGTAAGTGCCCGCAGGAGTCTGTAGGAATCCGTGGGATTCTGTAAGGTTCTGCAGGGTTCCGTAGGGGCCCGTAGAGTTCCGTAGTGGCTGGTAAAGTTCCGTAGGGCCCTGTGGGGTTCTGTATGGACCTGTAGGGTTCCGTAGGGGCCTGCAGGGTTCCGTAAGTGCCCGCAGGTGTCTGTAGGGTTCCGTAGGGGTCTCTAGGGTTCCGTAGGCACCTGCAGTGTTCTGTAGGAGCCCATAGGGTTTTAGTGAGGTTCCGTTGTGTTGCTAAGGGTCTTGTAGAGTGCTGTCGGGTCCTGGAGTATTCTGTAGGGTTCCAGAGGGCCTCATAGGGTTCCATCGAAATCTATAGGGTTCCCTAGGGGCCCATAGAGTCCCGTAGATTGCCGTAGGGGCCTGTAGGGTTGTGTAAGTGCCCGCAGGGGTTGGTAGGAGCTTGTAGGGTGCCATATGTTTCCGGAGGGATTTGTAGGGTTCCGTAGGGGCCTATGGTGTTCCCTAGGGGCCTGTAGAGTCTCGTACAGATCCGTAGGGTCCTGTAGGTTTCCATAAGCGCCCGTAGAGGTCTGAATGGGCCCGTACTGTTCCGTAAGGATCCATAGGGTTCCGTAGAGCTTCGTAGGTTCCCTAGAGGCCTCTGGAGTACCGCAGGAGCCAGTAGTGTTCTGTAGGGGCCCGTAGGGTTCCTTCCATAGGGGCTGGCAGTGTTCCGTAGGGGCCTGTAGGGTTGTGTAAGTGCCCGCAGAAGTCTGTAGGAGTCTGTGGGATTCTGTAAGGTTGCGGAGGGTTCTGCAGGGTTCCGTAGGGGCCCGTAGAGTTCCGTAGTGGCTGGTAAAGTTCCGTAGGGCCCTGTGGGGTTCTGTATGGACCTGTAGGGTTCCGTAGGGGCCTGCAGTGTTCTGTAAGTGCCCGTAGGTGTCTGTACGGGTCTGTAGGGTTCCGTAGGCACCTGCAGTATTCTGTAGGAGCCCATAGGGTTTTAGTGAGGTTCCGTTGTGTTGCTAAGGGTCTTGTAGAGTGCTGTCGGGTCCTGGAGTATTCTGTAGGGTTCCAGAGGGGCTGGTAGGGTTCCGTCGAAATCTGAAGGGTTCCCTAGGGGCCCGTAGAGTCCCATAGATTTCCGTAGGGGCCTGTAGGGTTGTGTAAGTGCCCGCAGGGGTTGGTAGGAGCTTGTAGGGTGCCATATGTTTCCAGAGGGATTTGTAGGGTTCCGTAGGGGCCTGTGGTGTTCCCTAGGGGCCTGTAGAGTCTCGTACAGATCCGTAGGGTCCTGTAGGTTTCCATAAGCGCCCGCAGAGGTCTGAAGGGGCCCGTACTGTGCCGTAAGGATCCATAGGGTTCCGTAGAGCTTCGTAGGTTCCCTAGAGGCCTCTGGAGTACCGCAGGAGCCAGTAGTGTTCTGTAGGGGCCCGTAGGGTTCCTTCCATAGGAGGTGGCAGTGTTCCGTAGGGTCCTCTAGGGTTGAGTAAGTGCCCGCAGGAGTCTGTAGGAATCCGTGGGATTCTGTAAGGTTCCGGAGGGTTCTGCAGGGTTCCGTAGGGGCCCGTAGAGTTCCGTAGTGGCTGGTAAAGTTCCCTAGGGCCCTGTACCGTTCCGTAACTGCCTGCAAGGGTCTTTAGGCTTCCGTAGGGGCTGGTAGGGTTCCATAAAGTTCCGTGGGTTCCTGCAGAGTTCTGCAAGTGCCCGCAAGGGCCTGTAGGGGCCCACAGTGTTTCTGCCAGGTTCCGTAGAGTTCCGTAGGGGCCATATTTTTCTGTAGTGGCTGGTAGTATTCTGTAGGGGTCTGTAGGTTTCCGTAGGCACCTGCAGTGTTCTGTAGGAGCCCATAGGGTTTTAGTGAGGTTCCGTTGTGTTGCTAAGGGTCTTGTAGAGTGCTGTCGGGTCCTGGAGTATTCTGTAGGGTTCCAGAGGGGCTCGTAGGGTTCCGTCGAAATCTGTAGGGTTCCCTAGGGGCCCATAGAGTCCCGTAGATTTCCATAGGGACCTGTAGGGTTGTGTAAGTGCTCGCAGGGGTTGGTAGGAGCTTGTAGGGTTCCATAAGTTTCCAGAGGGTTGTGTAGGGTTTCATAGGGGCCTGTGGTGTTCCCTAAGGGCCTGTAGAGTCTCGTACGGTTCCGTAGGGGCCTGTGGTGTTCCCTAGGGGCCTGTAGAGTCTCGTACAGTTCCGTAGGGTCCTGTAGGTTTCCATAAGCGCCCGCAGAGGTCTGAAGGGGCCCGTACTGTTCCGTAAGGATCCATAGGGCTCCGTAGAGCTTCGTAGGTTCCCTAGAGGCCTCTGGAGTACCGCAGGAGCCAGTAGTGTTCTGTAGGGGCCCGTAGGGTTCCTTCCATAGGAGCTGGCAGTGTTCCGTAGGGTCCTCTAGGGTTGAGTAAGTGCCCGCAGGAGTCTGTAGGAATCCGTGGGATTCTGTAAGGTTCTGCAGGGTTCCGTAGGGGCCCGTAGAGTTCCGTAGTGGCTGGTAAAGTTCCGTAGGGCCCTGTGGGGTTCTGTATGGACCTGTAGGGTTCCGTAGGGGCCTGCAGGGTTCCGTAAGTGCCCGCAGGTGTCTGTAGGGTTCCGTAGGGGTCTGTAGGGTTCCGTAGGCACCTGCAGTGTTCTGTAGGAGCCCATAGGGTTTTAGTGAGGTTCCGTTGTGTTGCTAAGGGTCTTGTAGAGTGCTGTCGGGTCCTGGAGTATTCTGTAGGGTTCCAGAGGGGCTGGTAGGGTTCCGTCGAAATCTGAAGGGTTCCCTAGGGGCCCATAGAGTCCCATAGATTTCCGTAGGGGCCTGTAGGGTTGTGTAAGTGCCCGCAGAGGTCTGAAGGGGCCCGTACTGTTCTGTAAGGATCCATAGGGCTCCGTAGAGCTTCGTAGGTTCCCTAGAGGCCTCTGGAGTACCGCAGGAGCCAGTAGTGTTCTGTAGGGGCCCGTAGGGTTCCTTCCATAGGAGGTGGCAGTGTTCCGTAGGGTCCTCTAGGGTTGAGTAAGTGCCCGCAGGAGTCTGTAGGAATCCGTGGGATTCTGTAAGGTTCTGGAGGGTTCTGCAGGGTTCCGTAGGGGCCCGTAGAGTTCCGTAGTGGCTGGTAAAGTTCCGTAGGGCCCTGTGGGGTTCTGTATGGACCTGTAGGGTTCCGTAGGGGCCTGCAGTGTTCTGTAAGTGCCCGTAGGTGTCTGTACGGGTCTGTAGGGTTCCGTAGGCACCTGCAGTATTCTGTAGGAGCCCATAGGGTTTTAGTGAGGTTCTGTTGTGTTGCTAAGGGTCTTGTAGAGTGCTGTCGGGTCCTGGAGTATTCTGTAGGGTTCCAGAGGGCCTCCTAGGGTTCCATCGAAATCTATAGGGTTCCCTAGGGGCCCATAGAGTCCCGTAGATTTCCATAGGGACCTGTAGGGTTGTGTAAGTGCTCGCAGGGGTTGGTAGGAGCTTGTAGGGTTCCATAAGTTTCCAGAGGGTTGTGTAGGGTTCCGTAGGGGCCTGTGGTGTTCCCTAGGGGCCTGTAGAGTCTCGTACGGTTCCGTAGGGGCCTGTGGTGTTCCCTAGGGGCCTGTAGAGTCTCGTACAGTTCCGTAGGGTCCTGTAGGTTTCCATAAGTGCCCGCAGAGGTCTGAAGGGGCCCGTACTGTTCCGTAAGGATCCATAGGGCTCCGTAGAGCTTCGTAGGTTCCCTAGAGGCCTGTGGAGTACCGCAGGAGCCAGTAGTGTTCTGTAGGGGCCCGTAGGGTTCCTTCCATAGGGGCTGGCAGTGTTCCGTAGGGGCCTGTAGGGTTGTGTAAGTGCCCGCAGAAGTCTGTAGGAGTCTGTGGGATTCTGTAAGGTTCCGGAGGGTTCTGCAGGGTTCCGTAGGGGCCCGTAGAGTTCCGTAGTGGCTGGTAAAGTTCCGTAGGGCCCTGTGGGGTTCTGTATGGACCTGTAGGGTTCCGTAGGGGCCTGCAGTGTTCTGTAAGTGCCCGTAGGTGTCTGTACAGGTCTGTAGGGTTCCGTAGGCACCTGCAGTATTCTGTAGGAGCCCATAGGGTTTTAGTGAGGTTCCGTTGTGTTGCTAAGGGTCTTGTAGAGTGCTGTCGGGTCCTGGAGTATTCTGTAGGGTTCCAGAGGGGCTGGTAGGGTTCCGTCGAAATCTGAAGGGTTCCCTAGGGGCCCGTAGAGTCCCATAGATTTCCGTAGGGGCCTGTAGGGTTGTGTAAGTGCCCGCAGGGGTTGGTAGGAGCTTGTAGGGTGCCATATGTTTCCAGAGGGATTTGTAGGGTTCCGTAGGGGCCTGTGGTGTTCCCTAGGGGCCTGTAGAGTCTCGTACAGATCCGTAGGGTCCTGTAGGTTTCCATAAGCGCCCGCAGAGGTCTGAAGGGGACCGTACTGTGCCGTAAGGATCCATAGGGTTCCGTAGAGCTTCGTAGGTTCCCTAGAGGCCTCTGGAGTACCGCAGGAGCCAGTAGTGTTCTGTAGGGGCCCGTAGGGTTCCTTCCATAGGAGCTGGCAGTGTTCCGTAGGGTCCTCTAGGGTTGAGTAAGTGCCCGCAGGAGGCTGTAGGAATCCGTGGGATTCTGTAAGGTTCTGGAGGGTTCTGCAGGGTTCCGTAGGGGCCCGTAGAGTTCCGTAGTGGCTGGTAAAGTTCCCTAGGGCCCTGTACCGTTCCGTAACTGCCTGCAAGGGTCTTTAGGCTTCCGTAGGGGCTGGTAGGGTTCCATAAAGTTCCGTGGGTTCCTGCAGAGTTCTGCAAGTGCCCGCAAGGGCCTGTAGGGGCCCACAGTGTTTCTGCCAGGTTCCGTAGAGTTCCGTAGGGGCCATATTTTTCTGTAGTGGCTGGTAGTATTCTGTAGGGGTCTGTAGGTTTCCGTAGGCACCTGCAGTGTTCTGTAGGAGCCCATAGGGTTTTAGTGAGGTTCCGTTGTGTTGCTAAGGGTCTTGTAGAGTGCTGTCGGGTCCTGGAGTATTCTGTAGGGTTCCAGAGGGCCTCATAGGGTTCCGTCGAAATCTGTAGGGTTCCCTAGGGGCCCATAGAGTCCTGTAGATTTCCATAGGGACCTGTAGGGTTGTTTAAGTGCTCGCAGGGGTTGGTAGGAGCTTGTAGGGTTCCATAAGTTTCCAGAGGGTTGTGTAGGGTTTCATAGGGGCCTGTGGTGTTCCCTAAGGGCCTGTAGAGTCTCGTACGGTTCCGTAGGGGCCTGTGGTGTTCCCTAGGGGCCTGTAGAGTCTCGTACAGTTCCGTAGGGTCCTGTAGGTTTCCATAAGCGCCCGCAAGGTCTGAATGGGCCCGTACTGTTCCGTAAGGATCCATAGGGCTCCGTAGAGCTTCGTAGGTTCCCTAGAGGCCTCTGGAGTACCGCAGGAGCCAGTAGTGTTCTGTAGGGGCCCGTAGGGTTCCTTCCATAGGAGCTGGCAGTGTTCCGTAGGGTCCTCTAGGGTTGAGTAAGTGCCCGCAGGAGTCTGTAGGAATCCGTGGGATTCTGTAAGGTTCTGCAGGGTTCCGTAGGGGCCCGTAGAGTTCCGTAGTGGCTGGTAAAGTTCCGTAGGGCCCTGTGGGGTTCTGTATGGACCTGTAGGGTTCCGTAGGGGCCTGCAGGGTTCTGTAAGTGCCCGCAGGTGTCTGTAGGGTTCCGTAGGGGTCTGTAGGGTTCCGTAGGCGCCTGCAGTGTTCTGTAGGAGCCCATAGGGTTTTAGTGAGGTTCCGTTGTGTTGCTAAGGGTCTTGTAGAGTGCTGTCGGGTCCTGGAGTATTCTGTAGGGTTCCAGAGGGCCTCATAGGGTTCCATCGAAATCTATAGGGTTCCCTAGGGGCCCATAGAGTCCCGTAGATTTCCGTAGGGACCTGTAGGGTTGTGTAAGTGCTCGCAGGGGTTGGTAGGAGCTTGTAGGGTTCCATAAGTTTTCAGAGGGTTGTGTAGGGTTCCGTAGGGGCCTGTGGTGTTCCCTAGGGGCCTGTAGAGTCTCGTACAGTTCCGTAGGGTCCTGTAGGTTTCCATAAGCGCCCGCAGAGGTCTGAATGGGCTCGTACTGTTCCGTAAGGATCCATAGGGCTCCGTAGAGCTTCGTAGGTTCCCTAGAGGCCTCTGGAGTACCGCAGGAGCCAGTAGTGTTCTGTAGGGGCCCGTAGGGTTCCTTCCATAGGAGCTGGCAGTGTTCCGTAGGGTCCTCTAGGGTTGAGTAAGTGCCCGCAGGAGTCTGTAGGAATCCGTGGGATTCTGTAAGGTTCTGGAGGGTTCTGCAGGGTTCCGTAGGGGCCCGTAGAGTTCCGTAGTGGCTGGTAAAGTTCCCTAGGGCCCTGTACCGTTCCGTAACTGCCTGCAAGGGTCTTTAGGCTTCCGTAGGGGCTGGTAGGGTTCCATAAAGTTCCGTGGGTTCCTGCAGAGTTCTGCAAGTTCCCGCAAGGGCCTGTAGGGGCCCACAGTGTTTCTGCCAGGTTCCGTAGAGTTCCGTAGGGGCCATATTTTTCTGTAGTGGCTGGCAGTAATCTATAGGGGTCTGTAGGGTTCCGTAGGCGCCTGCAGTGTTCTGTAGGAGCCCATAGGGTTTTAGTGAGGTTCCGTTGTGTTGCTAAGGGTCTTGTAGAGTGCTGTCGGGTCCTGGAGTATTCTGTAGGGTTCCAGAGGGCCTCATAGGGTTCCATCGAAATCTATAGGGTTCCCTAGGGGCCCATAGAGTCCCGTAGATTTCCGTAGGGACCTGTAGGGTTGTGTAAGTGCCCGCAGAAGTCTGTAGGAGTCTGTGGGATTCTGTAAGGTTCTGGAGGGTTCTGCAGGGTTCCGTAGGGGCCCGTAGAGTTCCATAGTGGCTGGTAAAGTTCCCTAGGGCCCTGTACCGTTCCGTAACTGCCTGCAAGGGTCTTTAGGCTTCCGTAGGGGCCGGTAGGGTTCCATAAAGTTCCGTGGGGCACTGTGGGGTTCTGTATGGACCTGTAGGGTTCCGTAGGGGCCTGCAGTGTTCTGTAAGTGCCCGTAGGTGTCTGTAGGGTTCCGTAGGCACCTACAGTATTCTGTAGGAGCCCATAGGGTTTTAGTGAGGTTCCGTTGTGTTGCTAAGGGTCTTGTAGAGTGCTGTTGGGTCCTGGAGTATTCTGTAGGGTTCCAGAGGGGCTCGTAGGGTTCCATCGAAATCTGTAGGGTTCCCTAGGGGCCCATAGAGTCCCGTAGATTTCCGTAGGGACCTGTAGGGTTGTGTAAGTGCCCGCAGAAGTCTGTAGGAGTCTGTGGGATTCTGTAAGGTTCCGGAGGGTTCTGCAGGGTTCCGTAGGGGCCCGTAGAGTTCCGTAGTGGCTGGTAAAGTTCCGTAGGGCCCTGTGGGGTTCTGTATGGACCTGTAGGGTTCCGTAGGGGCCTACAGGGTTCCGTAAGTGCCCGCAGGTGTCTGTAGGGTTCCGTAGGGGTCTGTAGGGTTCCGTAGGCACCTGCAGTGTTCTGTAGGAGCCCATAGGGTTTTAGTGAGGTTCCGTTGTGTTGCTAAGGGTCTTGTAGAGTGCTGTCGGGTCCTGGAGTATTCTGTAGGGTTCCAGAGGGGCTGGTAGGGTTCCGTCGAAATCTGTAGGGTTCCCTAGGGGCCCATAGAGTCCCTTAGATTGCCGTAGGGTCCTGTAGGGTTTTGTAAGTTCTCGCAGGGGTTGGTAGGAGCTTGTAGGGTTCCATAAGTTTCCAGAGGGTTGTGTAGTGTTCCGTAGGGGCCTGTGGTGTTCCCTAAGGGCCTGTAGAGACTCGTACGGTTCCGTAGGGGCCTGTGGTGTTCCCTAGGGGCCTGTAGAGTCTCGTACAGTTCCGTAGGGTCCTGTAGGTTTCCATAAGTGCCCGCAGAGGTCTGAATGGGCCCGTACTGTTCCGTAAGGATCCATAGGGCTCCGTAGAGCTTCGTAGGTTCCCTAGAGGCCTCTGGAGTACCGCAGGAGCCAGTAGTGTTCTGTAGGGGCCCGTAGGGTTCCTTCCATAGGAGCTGGCAGTGTTCCGTAGGGTCCTCTAGGGTTGAGTAAGTGCCCGCAGGAGTCTGTAGGAATCCGTGGGATTCTGTAAGGTTCTGCAGGGTTCTGCAGGGTTCCGTAGGGGCCCGTAGAGTTCCGTAGTGGCTGGTAAAGTTCCCTAGGGCCCTGTACCGTTCCGTAACTGCCTGCAAGGGTCTTTAGGCTTCCGTAGGGGCCGGTAGGGTTCCATAAAGTTCCGTGGGGCACTGTGGGGTTCTGTATGGACCTGTAGGGTTCCGTAGGGGCCTGCAGTGTTCTGTAAGTGCCCGTAGGTGTCTGTAGGGTTCCGTAGGCACCTGCAGTATTCTGTAGGAGCCCATAGGGTTTTAGTGAGGTTCCGTTGTGTTGCTAAGGGTCTTGTAGAGTGCTGTCGGGTCCTGGAGTATTCTGTAGGGTTCCAGAGGGGCTGGTAGATTTCCGTCGAAATCTGAAGGGTTCCCTAGGGGCCCGTAGAGTCCCGTAGATTTCCGTAGGGGCCTGTAGGGTTGTGTAAGTGCCCGCAGGGGTTGGTAGGAGCTTGTAGGGTGCCATATGTTTCCGGAGGGTTGTGTAGGGTTCCGTAGGGGCCTGTGGTGTTCTGTAAGTGTCCGCAGGTGTCTGTAGAGTTCCGTAGGGGTCTGTAGGGTTCTGTAGGCACCTGCAGTGTTCTGTAGGAGCCCATAGGGTTTTAGTGAGGTTCCGTTGTGTTGCTAAGGGTCTTGTAGAGTGCTGTTGGGTCCTGGACTATTCTGTAGGGTTCCAGAGGGGCTCGTAGGGTTCCATCGAAATCTGTAGGGTTCCCTAGGGGCCCATAGAGTCCCGTAGATTTCCGTAGGGACCTGTAGGGTTGTGTAAGTGCCCGCAGAAGTCTGTAGGAGTCTGTGGGATTCTGTAAGGTTCCGGAGGGTTCTGCAGGGTTCCGTAGGGGCCCGTAGAGTTCCATAGTGGCTGGTAAAGTTCCCTAGGGCCCTGTACCGTTCCGTAACTGCCTGCAAGGGTCTTTAGGCTTCCGTAGGGGCCGGTAGGGTTCCATAAAGTTCCGTGGGGCACTGTGGGGTTCTGTATGGACCTGTAGGGTTCCGTAGGGGCCTGCAGTGTTCTGTAAGTGCCCGTAGGTGTCTGTAGGGTTCCGTAGGCACCTACAGTATTCTGTAGGAGCCCATAGGGTTTTAGTGAGGTTCCGTTGTGTTGCTAAGGGTCTTGTAGAGTGCTGTCGGGTCCTGGAGTATTCTGTAGGGTTCCAGAGGGCCTCATAGGGTTCCATCAAAATCTATAAGGTTCCCTAGGGGCCCATAGAGTCCCGTAGATTTCCGTAGGGACCTGTAGGGTTGTGTAAGTGCCCGCAGAAGTCTGTAGGAGTCTGTGGGATTCTGTAAGGTTCCGGAGGGTTCTGCAGGGTTCCGTAGGGGCCCGTAGAGTTCCGTAGTGGCTGGTAAAGTTCCGTAGGGCCCTGTGGGGTTCTGTATGGACCTGTAGGGTTCCGTAGGGGCCTACAGGGTTCCGTAAGTGCCCGCAGGTGTCTGTAGGGTTCCGTAGGGGTCTCTAGGGTTCCGTAGGCACCTGCAGTGTTCTGTAGGAGCCCATAGGGTTTTAGTGAGGTTCCGTTGTGTTGCTAAGGGTCTTGTAGAGTGCTGTCGGGTCCTGGAGTATTCTGTAGGGTTCCAGAGGGGCTCGTAGGGTTCCGTCGAAATCTGTAGGGTTCCCTAGGGGCCCATAGAGTCCCGTAGATTGCCGTAGGGTCCTGTAGGGTTTTGTAAGTTCTCGCAGGGGTTGGTAGGAGCTTGTAGGGTTCCATAAGTTTCCAGAGGGTTGTGTAGGGTTCCGTAGGGGCCTGTGGTGTTCCCTAAGGGCCTGTAGAGTCTCGTACGGTTCCGTAGGGGCCTGTGGTGTTCCCTAGGGGCCTGTAGAGTCTCGTACAGTTCCGTAGGGTCCTGTAGGTTTCCATAAGCGCCCGCAGAGGTCTGAAGGGGCCCGTACTGTTCCGTAAGGATCCACAGGGCTCCGTAGAGCTTCGTAGGTTCCCTAGAGGCCTCTGGAGTACCGCAGGAGCCAGTAGTGTTCTGTAGGGGCCCGTAGGGTTCCTTCCATAGGAGCTGGCAGTGTTCCGTAGGGTCCTCTAGGGTTGAGTAAGTGCCCGCAGGAGTCTGTAGGAATCCGTGGGATTCTGTAAGGTTCTGGAGGGTTCTGCAGGGTTCCGTAGGGGCCCGTAGAGTTCCGTAGTGGCTGGTAAAGTTCCCTAGGGCCCTGTACCGTTCCGTAACTGCCTGCAAGGGTCTTTAGGCTTCCGTAGGGGCTGGTAGGGTTCCATAAAGTTCCGTGGGTTCCTGCAGAGTTCTGCAAGTTCCCGCAAGGGCCTGTAGGGGCCCACAGTGTTTCTGCCAGGTTCCGTAGAGTTCCGTAGGGGCCATATTTTTCTGTAGTGGCTGGCAGTAATCTATAGGGGTCTTTAGGGTTCTGTAGGCGCCTGCAGTGTTCTGTAGGAGCCCATAGGGTTTTAGTGAGGTTCCGTTGTGTTGCTAAGGGTCTTGTAGAGTGCTGTTGGGTCCTGGAGTATTCTGTAGGGTTCCAGAGGGCCTCATAGGGTTCCGTCGAAATCTTTAGGGTTCCCTAGGGGCCCATAGAGTCCCGTAGATTTCCATAGGGACCTGTAGGGTTGTGTAAGTGCTCGCAGGGGTTGGTAGGAGCTTGTAGGGTTCCATAAGTTTCCAGAGGGTTGTGTAGGGTTCCGTAGGGGCCTGTGGTGTTCCCTAGGGGCCTGTAGAGTCTCGTACGGTTCCGTAGGGGCCTGTGGTGTTCCCTAGGGGCCTGTAGAGTCTCGTACAGTACCGTAGGGTCCTGTAGGTTTCCATAAGTGCCCGCAGAGGTCTGAATGGGCCCGTACTGTTCCGTAAGGATCCATAGGGCTCCGTAGAGCTTCGTAGGTTCCCTAGAGGCCTCTGGAGTACCGCAGGAGCCAGTAGTGTTCTGTAGGGGCCCGTAGGGTTCCTTCCATAGGGGCTGGCAGTGTTCCGTAGGGGCCTGTAGTGTTGTGTAAGTGCCCGCAGAAGTCTGTAGGAGTCTGTGGGATTCTGTAAGGTTCCGGAGGGTTCTGCAGGGTTCCGTAGGGGCCCGTAGAGTTCCGTAGTGGCTGGTAAAGTTCCGTAGGGCCCTGTGGGGTTCTGTATGGACCTGTAGGGTTCCGTAGGGGCCTGCAGTGTTCTGTAAGTGCCCGTAGGTGTCTGTAGGGTTCCGTAGGCACCTGCAGTATTCTGTAGGAGCCCATAGGGTTTTAGTGAGGTTCCGTTGTGTTGCTAAGGGTCTTGTAGAGTGCTGTCGGGTCCTGGAGTATTCTGTAGGGTTCCAGAGGGCCTCCTAGGGTTCCATCGAAATCTATAGGGTTCCCTAGGGGCCCATAGAGTCCCGTAGATTTCCGTAGGGGCCTGTAGGGTTGTATAAGTGGCCGCAGGGTTTGGTAGGAGCTTGTAGGGTGCCATATGTTTCCGGAGGGTTGTGTAGGGTTCCGTGGGGGCCTGTGGTGTTCCCTAGGGGCCTGTAGAGTCTCGTACAGTTTCGGTAGGGTACTGTAGGTTTCCATAAGCGCCCGCAGAGGTCTGAAGGGGCCCGTACTGTTCCGTAAGGATCCATAGGGTTCCGTAGAGTTTCGTAGGTTCCCTAGAGGCCTCTGGAGTACCGTAGGAGCCAGTAGTGTTCCGTAGGGTCCTCTAGGGTTGAGTAAGTGCCCGCAGGAGTCTGTAGGAATCCGTGGGATTCTGTAAGGTTCCGGAGGGTTCTGCAGGGTTCCGTAGGGGCCCGTAGAGTTCCGTAGTGGCTGGTAAAGTTCCCTAGGGCCCTGTACCGTTCCGTAACTGCCTGCAAGGGTCTTTAGGCTTCCGTAGGGGCTGGTAGGGTTCCATAAAGTTCCGTGGGTTCCTGCAGAGTTCTGCAAGTGCCCGCAAGGGCCTGTAGGGGCCCACAGTGTTTCTGCCAGGTTCCGTAGAGTTCCGTAGGGGCCATATTTTTCTGTAGTGGCTGGTAGTATTCTGTAGGGGTCTGTAGGTTTCCGTAGGCGCCTACACTGTTCTGTAGGAGCCCATAGGGTTTTAGTGAGGTTCCGTTGTGTTGCTAAGGGTCTTGTAGAGTGCTGTCGGGTCCTGGAGTATTCTGTAGGGTTCCAGAGGGCCTCATAGGGTTCCATCGAAATCTATAGGGTTCCCTAGGGGCCCATAGAGTCCCGTAGATTTCCGTAGGGACCTGTAGGGTTGTGTAAGTGCCCGCAGGAGTCTGTAGGAGTCTGTGGGATTCTGTAAGGTTCCGGAGGGTTCTGCAGGGTTCCGTAGGGGCCCGTAGAGTTCCGTAGTGGCTGGTAAAGTTCCCTAGGGCCCTGTACCGTTCCGTAACTGCCTGCAAGGGTCTTTAGGCTTCCGTAGGGGCTGGTAGGGTTCCATAAAGTTCCGTGGGGCACTGTGGGGTTCTGTATGGACCTGTATGGTTCCGTAGGGGCCTGCAGTGTTCTGTAAGTGCCCGCAGGTGTCTGTAGGGTTCCGTAGGGGTCTGTAGGTTTCCGTAGGCACCTGCAGTGTTCTGTAGGAGCCCATAGGGTTTTAGTGAGGTTCCGTTGTGTTGCTAAGGGTCTTGTAGAGTGCTGTCGGGTCCTGGAGTATTCTGTAGGGTTCCAGAGGGGCTGGTAGGGTTCCGTCGAAATCTGAAGGGTTCCCTAGGGGCCCATAGAGTCCCGTAGATTGCCGTTGGGACCTGTAGGGTTGTGTAAGTGCTCGCAGGGGTTGGTAGGAGCTTGTAGGGTTCCATAAGTTTCCAGAGGGTTGTGTAGGGTTCCGTAGGGGCCTGTGGTGTTCCCTAAGGGCCTGTAGAGTCTCGTACGGTTCCGTAGGGGCCTGTGGTGTTCCCTAGGGGCCTGTAGAGTCTCGTACAGTTCCGTAGGGTCCTGTAGGTTTCCATAAGCGCCCGCAGAGGTCTGAAGGGGCCCGTACTGTGCCATAAGGATCCATAGGGTTCCGTAGAGCTTCGTAGGTTCCCTAGAGGCCTCTGGAGTACCGCAGGAGCCAGTAGTGTTCTGTAGGGGCCCGTAGGGTTCCTTCCATAGGAGCTGGCAGTGTTCCGTAGGGTCCTCTAGGGTTGAGTAAGTGCCCGCAGGAGTCTGTAGGAATCCGTGGGATTCTGTAAGGTTCTGGAGGGTTCTGCAGGGTTCCGTAGGGGCCCGTAGAGTTCCGTAGTGGCTGGTAAAGTTCCCTAGGGCCCTGTACCGTTCCGTAACTGCCTGCAAGGGTCTTTAGGCTTCCGTAGGGGCTGGTAGGGTTCCATAAAGTTCCGTGGGTTCCTGCAGAGTTCTGCAGGTGCCCGCAAGGGCCTGTAGGGGCCCACAGTGTTTCTGCCAGGTTCCGTAGAGTTCCGTAGGGGCCATATTTTTCTGTAGTGGCTGGTAGTATTCTGTAGGGGTCTGTAGGTTTCCATAGGCGCCTACAGTGTTCTGTAGGAGCCCATAGGGTTTTAGTGAGGTTCCGTTGTGTTGCTAAGGGTCTTGTAGAGTGCTGTCGGGTCCTGGAGTATTCTGTAGGGTTCCAGAGGGGCTCGTAGGGTTCCATCGAAATCTATAGGGTTCCCTAGGGGCCCATAGACTCCCGTAGATTTCCGTAGGGGCCTGTAGGGTTGTGTAAGTGCCCGCAGAAGTCTGTAGGAGTCTGTGGGATTCTGTAAGGTTCCGGAGGGTTCCGTAGGGGCCCGTAGAGTTCCGTAGTGGCTGGTAAAGTTCCATAGGGCCCTGTAGGGTTCTGTATGGACCTGTAGGGTTCCGTAGGGGCCTGCAGGGTTCTGTAAGTGCCCGCAGGTGTCTGTAGGGTTCCGTAGGTGTCTGTAGGGTTCCGTAGGCACCTGCAGTGTTCTGTAGGAGCCCATAGGGTTTTAGTGAGGTTCCGTTGTGTTGCTAAGGGTCTTGTAGAGTGCTGTCGGGTCCTGGAGTATTCTGTAGGGTTCCAGAGGGGCTGGTAGGGTTCCGTCGAAATCTGTAGGGTTCCCTAGGGGCCCATAGAGTCCCGTAGATTGCCGTTGGGACCTGTAGTGTTGTGTAAGTGCTCGCAGGGGTTGGTAGGAGCTTGTAGGGTTCCATAAGCTTCCAGAGGGTTGTGTAGGGTTCCGTAGGGGCCTGTGGTGTTCCCTAGGGGCCTGTAGAGTCTCGTACGGTTCCGTAGGGGCCTGTGGTGTTCCCTAGGGGCCTGTAGAGTCTCGTACAGTTCCGTAGGGTCCTGTAGGTTTCCATAAGTGCCCACAGAGGTCTGAAGGGGCCCGTACTGTGCCATAAGGATCCATAGGGTTCCGTAGAGCTTCGTAGGTTCCCTAGAGGCCTCTGGAGTACCGCAGGAGCCAGTAGTGTTCTGTAGGGGCCCGTAGGGTTCCTTCCATAGGGGCTGGCAGTTTTCCGTAGGGGCCTGTAGTGTTGTGTAAGTGCCCGCAGAAGTCTGTAGGAGTCTGTGGGATTCTGTAAGGTTCCGGAGGGTTCTGCAGGGTTCCGTAGGGGCCCGTAGAGTTCCGTAGTGGCTGGTAAAGTTCCGTAGGGCCCTGTGGGGTTCTGTATGGACCTGTAGGGTTCCGTAGGGGCCTGCAGTGTTCTGTAAGTGCCCGTAGGTGTCTGTACGGGTCTGTAGGGTTCCGTAGGCACCTGCAGTATTCTGTAGGAGCCCATAGGGTTTTAGTGAGGTTCCGTTGTGTTGCTAAGGGTCTTGTAGAGTGCTGTCGGGTCCTGGAGTATTCTGTAGGGTTCCAGAGGGGCTGGTAGGGTTCCGTCGAAATCTGAAGGGTTCCCTAGGGGCCCATAGAGTCCCATAGATTTCCGTAGGGGCCTGTAGGGTTGTATAAGTGGCCGCAGGGGTTGGTAGGAGCTTGTAGGGTGCCATATGTTTCCGGAGGGTTGTGTAGGGTTCCGTGGGGGCCTGTGGTGTTCCCTAGGGGCCTGTAGAGTCTCGTACAGTTTCGGTAGGGTACTGTAGGTTTCCATAAGCGCCCGCAGAGGTCTGAAGGGGCCCGTACTGTTCCGTAAGGATCCATAGGGTTCCGTAGAGTTTCGTAGGTTCCCTAGAGGCCTGTGGAGTACCGCAGGAGCCAGTAGTGTTCCGTAGGGTCCTCTAGGGTTGAGTAAGTGCCCGCAGGAGTCTGTAGGAGTCTGTGGGATTCTGTAAGGTTCCGGAGGGTTCTGCAGGGTTCCGTAGGGGCCCGTAGAGTTCCGTAGTGGCTGGTAAAGTTCCCTAGGGCCCTGTACCGTTCCGTAACTGCCTGCAAGGGTCTTTAGGCTTCCGTAGGGGCTGGTAGGGTTCCATAAAGTTCCGTGGGTTCCTGCAGAGTTCTGCAAGTGCCCGCAAGGGCCTGTAGGGGCCCACAGTGTTTCTGCCAGGTTCCGTAGAGTTCCGTAGGGGCCATATTTTTCTGTAGTGGCTGGTAGTATTCTGTAGGGGTCTGTAGGTTTCCGTAGGCGCCTACACTGTTCTGTAGGAGCCCATAGGGTTTTAGTGAGGTTCCGTTGTGTTGCTAAGGGTCTTGTAGAGTGCTGTCGGGTCCTGGAGTATTCTGTAGGGTTCCAGAGGGCCTCATAGGGTTCCATCGAAATCTATAGGGTTCCCTAGGGGCCCATAGAGTCCCGTAGATTTCCGTAGGGACCTGTAGGGTTGTGTAAGTGCCCGCAGGAGTCTGTAGGAGTCTGTGGGATTCTGTAAGGTTCCGGAGGGTTCTGCAGGGTTCCGTAGGGGCCCGTAGAGTTCCGTAGTGGCTGGTAAAGTTCCATAGGGCCCTGTGGGGTTCTGTATGGACCTGTAGGGTTCCGTAGGGGCCTGCAGGGTTCTGTAAGTGCCCGCAGGTGTCTGTAGGGTTCCGTAGGTGTCTGTAGGGTTCCGTAGGCACCTGCAGTGTTCTGTAGGAGCCCATAGGGTTTTAGTGAGGTTCCGTTGTGTTGCTAAGGGTCTTGTAGAGTGCTGTCGGGTCCTGGAGTATTCTGTAGGGTTCCAGAGGGGCTGGTAGGGTTCCGTCGAAATCTGTAGGGTTCCCTAGGGGCCCATAGAGTCCCGTAGATTGCCGTTGGGACCTGTAGTGTTGTGTAAGTGCTCGCAGGGGTTGGTAGGAGCTTGTAGGGTTCCATAAGCTTCCAGAGGGTTGTGTAGGGTTCCGTAGGGGCCTGTGGTGTTCCCTAGGGGCCTGTAGAGTCTCGTACGGTTCCGTAGGGGCCTGTGGTGTTCCCTAGGGGCCTCTAGAGTCTCGTACAGTTCCGTAGGGTCCTGTAGGTTTCCATAAGCGCCCGCAGAGGTCTGAAGGGGCCCGTACTGTGCCATAAGGATCCATAGGGTTCCGTAGAGCTTCGTAGGTTCCCTAGAGGCCTCTGGAGTACCGCAGGAGCCAGTAGTGTTCTGTAGGGGCCCGTAGGGTTCCTTCCATAGGAGCTGGCAGTGTTCCGTAGGGTCCTCTAGGGTTGAGTAAGTGCCCGCAGGAGTCTGTAGGAATCCGTGGGATTCTGTAAGGTTCCGGAGGGTTCTGCAGGGTTCCGTAGGGGCCCGTAGAGTTCCGTAGTGGCTGGTAAAGTTCCCTAGGGCCCTGTACCGTTCCGTAACTGCCTGCAAGGGTCTTTAGGCTTCCGTAGGGGCTGGTAGGGTTCCATAAAGTTCCGTGGGTTCCTGCAGAGTTCTGCAAGTGCCCGCAAGGGCCTGTAGGGGCCCACAGTGTTTCTGCCAGGTTCCGTAGAGTTCCGTAGGGGCCATATTTTTCTGTAGTGGCTGGTAGTATTCTGTAGGGGTCTGTAGGTTTCCGTAGGCGCCTACAGTGTTCTGTAGGAGCCCATAGGGTTTTAGTGAGGTTCCGTTGTGTTGCTAAGGGTCTTGTAGAGTGCTGTCGGGTCCTGGAGTATTCTGTAGGGTTCCAGAGGGGCTCGTAGGGTTCCGTCGAAATCTGTAGGGTTCCCTAGGGGCCCATAGAGTCCCGTAGATTGCCGTTGGGACCTGTAGGGTTGTGTAAGTGCTCGCAGGGGTTGGTAGGAGCTTGTAGGGTTCCATAAGTTTCCAGAGGGTTGTGTAGGGTTCCGTAGGGACCTGTGGTGTTCCCTAAGGGCCTGTAGAGTCTCGTACGGTTCCGTAGGGGCCTGTGGTGTTCCCTAGGGGCCTCTAGAGTCTCGTACAGTTCCGTAGGGTCCTGTAGGTTTCCATAAGTGCCCGCAGAGGTCTGAAGGGGCCCGTACTGTTCCGTAAGGATCCATAGGGCTCCGTAGAGCTTCGTAGGTTCCCTAGAGGCCTCTGGAGTACCGCAGGAGCCAGTAGTGTTCTGTAGGGGCCCGTAGGGTTCCTTCCATAGGGGCTGGCAGTGTTCCGTAGGGGCCTGTAGGGTTGTGTAAGTGCCCGCAGAAGTCTGTAGGAGTCTGTGGGATTCTGTAAGGTTCCGGAGGGTTCTGCAGGGTTCCGTAGGGGCCCGTAGAGTTCCGTAGTGGCTGGTAAAGTTCCGTAGGGCCCTGTGGGGTTCTGTATGGACCTGTAGGGTTCCGTAGGGGCCTGCAGTGTTCTGTAAGTGCCCGTAGGTGTCTGTACGGGTCTGTAGGGTTCCGTAGGCACCTGCAGTATTCTGTAGGAGCCCATAGGGTTTTAGTGAGGTTCCGTTGTGTTGCTAAGGGTCTTGTAGAGTGCTGTCGGGTCCTGGAGTATTCTGTAGGGTTCCAGAGGGGCTGGTAGGGTTCCGTCGAAATCTGAAGGGTTCCCTAGGGGCCCATAGAGTCCCATAGATTTCCGTAGGGGCCTGTAGGGTTGTATAAGTGGCCGCAGGGGTTGGTAGGAGCTTGTAGGGTGCCATATGTTTCCGGAGGGTTGTGTAGGGTTCCGTGGGGGCCTGTGGTGTTCCCTAGGGGCCTGTAGAGTCTCGTACAGTTTCGGTAGGGTACTGTAGGTTTCCATAAGCGCCCGCAGAGGTCTGAAGGGGCCCGTACTGTTCCGTAAGGATCCATAGGGTTCCGTAGAGTTTCGTAGGTTCCCTAGAGGCCTCTGGAGTACCGCAGGAGCCAGTAGTGTTCCGTAGGGTCCTCTAGGGTTGAGTAAGTGCCCGCAGGAGTCTGTAGGAGTCTGTGGGATTCTGTAAGGTTCCGGAGGGTTCTGCAGGGTTCCGTAGGGGCCCGTAGAGTTCCGTAGTGGCTGGTAAAGTTCCCTAGGGCCCTGTACCGTTCCGTAACTGCCTGCAAGGGTCTTTAGGCTTCCGTAGGGGCTGGTAGGGTTCCATAAAGTTCCGTGGGTTCCTGCAGAGTTCTGCAAGTGCCCACAAGGGCCTGTAGGGGCCCACAGTGTTTCTGCCAGGTTCCGTAGAGTTCCGTAGGGGCCATATTTTTCTGTAGTGGCTGGTAGTATTCTGTAGGGGTCTGTAGGTTTCCGTAGGCGCCTACACTGTTCTGTAGGAGCCCATAGGGTTTTAGTGAGGTTCCGTTGTGTTGCTAAGGGTCTTGTAGAGTGCTGTCGGGTCCTGGAGTATTCTGTAGGGTTCCAGAGGGCCTCATAGGGTTCCATCGAAATCTATAGGGTTCCCTAGGGGCCCATAGAGTCCCGTAGATTTCCGTAGGGACCTGTAGGGTTGTGTAAGTGCCCGCAGGAGTCTGTAGGAGTCTGTGGGATTCTGTAAGGTTCCGGAGGGTTCTGCAGGGTTCCGTAGGGGCCCGTAGAGTTCCGTAGTGGCTGGTAAAGTTCCATAGGGCCCTGTGGGGTTCTGTATGGACCTGTAGGGTTCCGTAGGGGCCTGCAGGGTTCTGTAAGTGCCCGCAGGTGTCTGTAGGGTTCCGTAGGTGTCTGTAGGGTTCCGTAGGCACCTGCAGTGTTCTGTAGGAGCCCATAGGGTTTTAGTGAGGTTCCGTTGTGTTGCTAAGGGTCTTGTAGAGTGCTGTCGGGTCCTGGAGTATTCTGTAGGGTTCCAGAGGGGCTGGTAGGGTTCCGTCGAAATCTGTAGGGTTCCCTAGGGGCCCATAGAGTCCCGTAGATTGCCGTTGGGACCTGTAGTGTTGTGTAAGTGCTCGCAGGGGTTGGTAGGAGCTTGTAGGGTTCCATAAGCTTCCAGAGGGTTGTGTAGGGTTCCGTAGGGGCCTGTGGTGTTCCCTAGGGGCCTGTAGAGTCTCGTACGGTTCCGTAGGGGCCTGTGGTGTTCCCTAGGGGCCTCTAGAGTCTCGTACAGTTCCGTAGGGTCCTGTAGGTTTCCATAAGCGCCCGCAGAGGTCTGAAGGGGCCCGTACTGTGCCATAAGGATCCATAGGGTTCCGTAGAGCTTCGTAGGTTCCCTAGAGGCCTCTGGAGTACCGCAGGAGCCAGTAGTGTTCTGTAGGGGCCCGTAGGGTTCCTTCCATAGGAGCTGGCAGTGTTCCGTAGGGTCCTCTAGGGTTGAGTAAGTGCCCGCAGGAGTCTGTAGGAATCCGTGGGATTCTGTAAGGTTCCGGAGGGTTCTGCAGGGTTCCGTAGGGGCCCGTAGAGTTCCGTAGTGGCTGGTAAAGTTCCCTAGGGCCCTGTACCGTTCCGTAACTGCCTGCAAGGGTCTTTAGGCTTCCGTAGGGGCTGGTAGGGTTCCATAAAGTTCCGTGGGTTCCTGCAGAGTTCTGCAAGTGCCCGCAAGGGCCTGTAGGGGCCCACAGTGTTTCTGCCAGGTTCCGTAGAGTTCCGTAGGGGCCATATTTTTCTGTAGTGGCTGGTAGTATTCTGTAGGGGTCTGTAGGTTTCCGTAGGCGCCTACAGTGTTCTGTAGGAGCCCATAGGGTTTTAGTGAGGTTCCGTTGTGTTGCTAAGGGTCTTGTAGAGTGCTGTCGGGTCCTGGAGTATTCTGTAGGGTTCCAGAGGGGCTCGTAGGGTTCCGTCGAAATCTGTAGGGTTCCCTAGGGGCCCATAGAGTCCCGTAGATTGCCGTTGGGACCTGTAGGGTTGTGTAAGTGCTCGCAGGGGTTGGTAGGAGCTTGTAGGGTTCCATAAGTTTCCAGAGGGTTGTGTAGGGTTCCGTAGGGACCTGTGGTGTTCCCTAAGGGCCTGTAGAGTCTCGTACGGTTCCGTAGGGGCCTGTGGTGTTCCCTAGGGGCCTCTAGAGTCTCGTACAGTTCCGTAGGGTCCTGTAGGTTTCCATAAGTGCCCGCAGAGGTCTGAAGGGGCCCGTACTGTTCCGTAAGGATCCATAGGGCTCCGTAGAGCTTCGTAGGTTCCCTAGAGGCCTCTGGAGTACCGCAGGAGCCAGTAGTGTTCTGTAGGGGCCCGTAGGGTTCCTTCCATAGGGGCTGGCAGTGTTCCGTAGGGGCCTGTAGGGTTGTGTAAGTGCCCGCAGAAGTCTGTAGGAGTCTGTGGGATTCTGTAAGGTTCTGCAGGGTTCTGCAGGGTTCCGTAGGGGCCCGTAGAGTTCCGTAGTGGCTGGTAAAGTTCCGTAGGGCCCTGTGGGGTTCTGTATGGACCTGTAGGGTTCCGTAGGGGCCTGCAGTGTTCTGTAAGTGCCCGTAGGTGTCTGTACGGGTCTGTAGGGTTCCGTAGGCACCTGCAGTATTCTGTAGGAGCCCATAGGGTTTTAGTGAGGTTCCGTTGTGTTGCTAAGGGTCTTGTAGAGTGCTGTCGGGTCCTGGAGTATTCTGTAGGGTTCCAGAGGGGCTGGTAGGGTTCCGTCGAAATCTGAAGGGTTCCCTAGGGGCCCATAGAGTCCCATAGATTTCCGTAGGGGCCTGTAGGGTTGTGTAAGTGCCCGCAGGGGTTGGTAGGAGCTTGTAGGGTGCCATATGTTTCCGGAGGGTTGTGTAGGGTTCCGTAGGGGCCTGTGGTGTTCCCTAGGGGCCTGTAGAGTCTCGTACAGTTTCGGTAGGGTCCTGTAGGTTTCCATAAGCGCCCGCAGAGGTCTGAATGGGCCCGTACTGTGCCGTAAGGATCCATAGGGTTCCGTAGAGCTTCGTAGGTTCCCTAGAGGCCTCTGGAGTACCGCAGGAGCCAGTAGTGTTCTGTAGGGGCCCGTAGGGTTCCTTCCATAGGAGCTGGCAGTGTTCCGTAGGGTCCTCTAGGGTTGAGTAAGTGCCCGCAGGAGTCTGTAGGAATCCGTGGGATTCTGTAAGGTTCTGGAGGGTTCTGCAGGGTTCCGTAGGGGCCCGTAGAGTTCCGTAGTGGCTGGTAAAGTTCCCTAGGGCCCTGTACCGTTCCGTAACTGCCTGCAAGGGTCTTTAGGCTTCCGTAGGGGCTGGTAGGGTTCCATAAAGTTCCGTGGGTTCCTGCAGAGTTCTGCAAGTTCCCGCAAGGGCCTGTAGGGGCCCACAGTGTTTCTGCCAGGTACCGTAGAGTTCCGTAGGGGCCATATTTTTCTGTAGTGGCTGGTAGTATTCTGTAGGGGTCTGTAGGTTTCCGTAGGCGCCTACACTGTTCTGTAGGAGCCCATAGGGTTTTAGTGAGGTTCCGTTGTGTTGCTAAGGGTCTTGTAGAGTGCTGTCGGGTCCTGGAGTATTCTGTAGGGTTCCAGAGGGCCTCATAGGGTTCCATCGAAATCTATAGGGTTCCCTAGGGGCCCATAGAGTCCCGTAGATTTCCGTAGGGGCCTGTAGGGTTGTGTAAGTGCCCGCAGGGTTTGGTAGGAGCTTGTAGGGTGCCATATGTTTCCGGAGGGTTGTGTAGGGTTCCGTAGGGGCCTGTGGTGTTCCCTAGGGTCCTGTAGATTCTCATACGGTTCCGTAGGGGCCTGTGGTTTTCCCTAGGGCCCTGCAGAGCCTGTAGTGTTCCCGGTGGCACTCGCCGGCGCTGTGTCGCTCGCTACTGCGCGTCGAGCTCGGGAGAGCGCCTGGCTGCAACCGGACGCGCAGAGTCAACGAGTGTCGATACCGGGAGAGCGCTCGGCGGCACTCAGAAAGCCGGGGTGACGGAGCGGCGATACGGGAGAATGCTCAGCGGCACTAGGAGGCGCGCTGTGGTACTGCGGCGAGCTACTGAAAGTGCCCTGTAGAACCCAGACAAGCGGGGTGAAAGAGCGGCGATATCGGGAGAGCGCTCATCGGCACTCGGAGGAGTGCGATGGTACCGCTGCAAGCGCGGCTGATATCTCGGCGGCACCCCGAGCACCGTGGTGAAGGTGACGCGCGGAAACAAACATTACAACTCGCAGAGAGTTATAAAGCATATATGTTTATTGCAGCGCTGGGTGCAAGGGGGATTTCTCCGCCAAACTTGTACACCGGTTAGTGGAGCAAGCGTCCATTTATGGTGAAAAGCATACATATTCATTATGGTGGTCATGTTGTTATAATTAAAGGCGTTACTATTCTAATTATTTCCAAGAACTCATTATCAAAAATCTCCTCCCCTGTCCTGACCAGATGGACACCTTTCCCAGACAGTTAGTTTCCTCCTCAGCACCTCCTTAGCATGCAGCTGCTCCCACTATCTTATACCCAAGGCCATTTTTTATCTTGGAATGCTGGGGCCCCGAGATTTTTTTCTTTCCCAGGCTGTATTACATCCGCACTAACAACCTGTACCGTACTAACAACCTGTAACTGTTCGTTTTCTGAATCAAGTCCCCCTTTTCTTTCAACTTTGTAAATTCTTTTACAATCACCTGTAACATATTCTCTATCCCCATCTGATTTCTAAAATACTTCCCATATTCCACTCGTTCACGGAGCTGATGCTTCTTCCATTGAATGTATTCTTCTTTGGCCCCCCTGGTACAACACATAAGACATCTAATTAATGCACACACTAAATTTCCTAACATAAGTATTGCTATTAGAAGTATAAACAGTCGCTTAAGCCAAGCAAAGTTAGGTAACCACGAGGTTAACTTTTCCCAAAGATCAGAAAACCCGAATGTGGTGTCATCTTGCGCAGTCAAATGCAAAATCTGAATTTTAACTATGAGAATTTGTAAGTCCTTCTCTACTTTCCCATTCTGGTTTACATATGAACAACAGCTTTGATTAATCTCTGCACATAAACCTCCTTCTTTCCAGGTTAATAAGTCTAATGCCATTCTGTTTTGTCCCACCACATTTGCTAATGACTGGACTTCTTGTTGAAGTGCTTGTATAGCATCCATTGTAGATTTCTCGAGCACTTCTATAGTGGCCGATATGTTCACAATGGCCTTTTCCAATTCACTGACGCCCAGGAACGGTATAAACCATCTTACAAAGCTGTGGAACCTTTTTCCCCTCGTCACTAGAGGGTTTTCCACTCCCCGAATTCTCCTCCAAGGTGTTCTCAGCATTCCTGAGGGGATTTCAGACTGATTAAACACCGTATCCTGGCTAGTTAGATAGCCTATCTTGCAAGTTCCCTTCCATCCTCCGGGCAGCTGTTTTCTACTATATCCATCTCCACACAACAACCAATACCCTTTAGGTAACTTACAGGGTCCAATAGTTGCTATCAAATTCGCACCTAAAAATTTCCCCGCCTGGTACCATCCATACTCCCAGGAATATCCTTCTCCTTCGGAAATACCACTACTTTTATATGCAACTAGTTGTGTTTTGTCGCAAAAGTCAATATATGTTACCCTTATCCCTGTTAGATCCCAACTTCCCACAACAACAGTTGTCTTATTAATCCAGTACTTGCTCCATCCCCAAGTTGTTGTCTTATTCACCGGCCCTCTGTGTCTATGTTCCCATGCACAATTGTTATTGCTAATTAATACCACAAACTCTTCTTTCAACAGTTGTAGATCAAATCTGGGTCCTAAGGGGTAGATATTATCATCGTACTCACAATACCCATTCGACTCACCCCCCCCTTTTGCCCAAAATTTAGGCCAGGTTCCGTTAGCATTGTTCCAATTGCTTGCTGCCACCCCACATAGAGGCAATTTCTTTTCTCCTTTGGGTAGGGTAGTACATACCCAACAGTCTGGCAGATTAGTAGCCCTTATCAATGTTTCCAGATTTCGTGAATATGTATTCACATCCCGTGTCCCTCCCCCTGAAACACAAAGTCCTGGCATGTTGATGACTACTAATGTCATTAATGTCCATCTTTTCATTGGAGGCGAAGCTTCAGGGGTTCGGTCTGCGTTGATGTCCATTGGGGTTCTGGAGCCCTCTTGACGTGAGTCCAATGGATCCAAGCGGCTTGTTCCTTGATCTTTATGGCCGTGTGAGTGGTCAGCAGTACCTGGAAGGGACCTTCCCCCTTTGGCTTCAGTGGTGAATCTGTAAAAGACTTAACATATACATAGTCCCCAGGTTCGATCTCGTGTACTGGTCCATCCAGTCCACGAGCTCTTTTTCCCAGAACCAGTTTTTCTACCTCTCGGAGCTGTTTTTGTAATTTTATCTGGTAATCTGCTAGTATTTCATTCCCCAGCTCTGTGGATGTTCCGTCTTGTACACTATATGGTCTCCCATACAGTATTTCAAAGGGGCTCAAACCTTCTTTGGTTCTGGGTTTTGTTCTTATCCTGAGAAGGGCTAAGGGTAGTGATTGAGGCCAGGCCAAGTTAGCTTCCTGGCCTAGTTTCACAATCTGAGTTTTGATCAAGTGATTCATCTTTTCTACTTGACCACTCGATCGTGGGTTGTATGGGGTGTGAAGTTGCCAGTCTATACCCAATAGTCTGCTTACTTTCGAAACAACCCTTGCAGTGAAATGAGATCCTCGGTCCGAGGAAATTACTGCGGGAATCCCGAACCTTGGTATAATTTCATGCAACAATGCTTTGACCACTTCTCTTGTTTTGTTGGTTCGACACGGAAATGCCTCTGGCCATCCTGAAAAGTATCAGTTAACACCAATAGGTATCGAAACCCCCCTTTTCTTGGAAGTTCTGAAAAATCAATTTGCCATTGTTGTCCCGGATAGTTTCCCTTCCCTATCTGGCCTAATTGGACTCTGGGGCCTGTCTCAGGTTTGTTCTGTAAACATACCTCACACTGCTGAGTGACTTGTTTGACAGTGGCGTATAGATTTCGAGCACATATTAGACTGTTCAGGTATCTGTAAAGTGCCTCTGCTCCCCAATGGGATATTCTATGTTCTGCCATGACCACTGTCCATAATAACGAAAAAGGTCACTTGCTTCTGGGCTATCTGTGCTTTCTGTGAAGAAACTTTATAGCCATTAGGTCACTTTGGCAGGCAGTAATACTGCATCTAAGAGCTTGAGAATTTCTTCAGCATGTTTGATTTGCTTCCCTTGTGTAGATAAGAGTCCTCTTCCTCTCCAGACCACCCCATGAGCATGCACTACCCCAAAAGGATATTTAGAGTCTGTCCAGATACTTACCCATTTTCCTTTGGCCAATTCCAGGGCTCGGGTTAGTGCTATTATCTCAGCCTTTTGGGCTGATGTATTTGGGGCCAGAGCTTTGGACTCTATTACCTTCTCTGTGGTGGTTACCGCATAGCCAGCTTTGCGTATCTCCTGTTGAATGAAGCCGCTCCCGTCGGTGAACAAAGAATCCTCTGCATCCTCCAATGGTTCTTCTTTCAGGTCTGGTCGGCTGGAGTACACCGCCTCGATTGTTTCCAAGCAGTCGTGGGTCACTGATTCTCCTTCGGTTCCGCTGAGGAAAGAGGCTGGATTGACAATATTAGTTACCGTTATTTCTACATCATCTTGCTCTATCAGGATAGCCTGGTACATAAGAAACCTCTGAGGTGAAAGCCAATGCCCCCCTTTTACTTCCAGTACTGCTGAGACGGTGTGTGATACCGTAACTGTGATTTTCTGGCCTAGGGTGAACTTACGGGCCTCTTGGATGTTTATTACCACTGCTGCCACCGCTCGGAGACAGCTGGGCCACCCTTTACTTACTTCATCAAGCTGTTTGGAGAAGTATGCCACCGCCCTTCGATAGGGTCCCAAATTCTGAGCTAGGACTCCTAAGGCCATTCCTTGCTTTTCATAGGAAAACAACCAGAAAGGTTTAGTAGTGTCAGGTAATCCCAGGGCAGGTGCTTCCATTAACCTCTTTTTTAATTGATGGAAGGCTTTGTCTGCCTCCTTATTCCATATAATATTCTTTGAGTCAGATTTTAATAATTCGTATAAAGGCTTTACCAAAAGTCCGTAGTTATATATCCAGAGACGACACCATCCTGTCATTCCTAGGAAGGTTCGAAGTTCCTTAGGCGTCTGTGGTCGAGGTGTCTGGCAGATGGCCTCCTTCCTCTCCTTCCCCAGTGTCCGTTGGCCCGCGGTTATTTCATATCCCAGATAGGTCACTTGCTGCTGGGCTATCTGCGCCTTCTGTGGAGAAACTTTATAGCCATTAAGTCCAAGAAAATTTAACAGGCTCACAGTCCATTTTATGCATGTTTCTCTGGTGTCAGTGGCGAGTAATATATCGTCCACATACTGCAAAACCACTCCTGACCCAAGCGGGCGTTTCCACTGTTCCAAGTCTTTAGCTAGCTGATTTCCAAAAAGTGTCGGGCTATTTTTGAAGCCCTGTGGCAGCACAGTCCATGTAAGCTGTGTTTTCCTCCCAGATTCTGGGTTTTCCCATTCGAATGCAAATAAAAGCTGGCTCTCTGGTCTCAAAGGCACGCAGAAAAAGGCATCCTTTAGGTCCAGAACGGTAAACCATGCCAATTCAGGTACCAGTTTAGTTAGAAGAGTGTATGGATTTGCTACTACCGGATGCAAATCCTCAACAATTCTGTTGATAGCTCTGAGGTCCTGCACTATGCGATAGCTGCCATCCGGCTTCTTAACAGGTAATATTGGAGTGTTATACTCTGATTCACATTCTTTCAGCAGCCCGTACTCAATAAACCGATCTATAGTTGGTCGGATCCCCTCCCTGTCCTCTATTCTAAGGGGATACTGTTTAACTCTCACCGGTCGTGCTCCTTGTTGAGGCTTTATCACTATAGGGGAAGCATTTTTTGCTCTCCCCGGCACTCCCGAGGCCCATACCCCCAGATAAATTTGGGCTTTAATCTCCTCAGGCACTCCTGTAGAAATGGGAGTTCCTATTAGGGCCAAACTTAGTATTTCAATTAGTTGATCTTCTCTTATCCGGAGTTCCATTTTCCCTTTTTTGAATTTAATTTCTGCTCCCAATTGCTCTAATAAATCTCACCCTAACAGGGGTCTCGGCGAATTTGGCAGATATAAAAATTTGTGTATCCCCAATTGTTTTCCCAATTTGAACTTAAGAGGTTTGAGAAAATATGCCTTTTCACTCCGGCCAGTGGCTCCTGTTACTGTTATAAAATCAGTATCAATAGGGGTCAGAGCTTGATTTAAAACTGAATACGTTGCTCCTGTATCCACCAAAAATTCTATTTCTTGTTGCTTTTTCCCTAGCCTTAGGGTAACCAGTGGATCCGCTAGGGTAGATTCCCCCGGTCCCCGTCAATCTTCTTTATAATGGGCCTGAATTTTTTCTTTTCGTCTTTTTGGGTGCTCATTCTTCCAGTGCCCTCTCTGCTTACACCATGCACATTGATCTCTTTCTAATGGTTTCCTAAAGTTCCCTGCTTTCGTTTCCCCCCTCCCATGTATTGCTACCACTAGTGCCCGTCTGTCCCTTTTCTTATCCTCCTCTTCCCGGTTGTTAAACACTCTCCATGCCTCATCTAACAGAGTCTCTAGATTTCTGCTGTCGGTTGTTCTCAGTTTTTGCAGCTTCCTCCGGATATCATTGGCAGACTGCCCTAAAAAGAGAGACACTAACTGCTGGATTCCTATCTCTGATCCCGGGTCCAAGGGGGTGTAGCGTCTCATTGCATCTCGTAATTTATCCAGAAACTCCGAGGGACTCTCCTTCGGCCCTTGTCTTACAGCATACAGCATTGACCAGTTAATGGCTTTCGGGATAGCCCTCTCCATCCCTGTTATAATCCAATCTCTGTAAGTTTCTAGCGCCTCTGAGTGAATGCTCCTGTTTGGGTTCCAGTGAGGGTTCTGCAAGGGGAACTGTTCTTTAATGTCCCTTCCTGAATCTTTCAGTTGGTCCGTGGCTATATTGTGAGCAGTTTTTAAAACCAGTTGTTTCTCAGTTTCTGTTAGGTGATCTAATAATAACTGGATATCACTCCAGTCAGGGTTATGCTGCTTTACCAGAAACTGAAAATGTCTAGTAACCCCTACGGGATCATTCCGATAGTTCTTTGCCACGCTTTTCCAGGTTTCTAAATCAAATGAGGAAAAAGGGACTTTTATCATTACAGGTAGTCCGTCCGGACCCACAGCTTCCCTTAAGGGTGCTTGAATCACTGCTTGCTCTGTTCTTTTCCGAGTGCGGGACGATACAGGGCTGTCAGGTGGGGTTTTGGATTCAGTTTTGGAATCAGCTTCAGTTTCCCTATCTTCCTGAGGAACCTTTACCCCCTCCCAACGGTCTTCTATTGCTCTAACCGGTGGTAAGTAAGTGTCAAGAAAATAGTCTTCTTTAAGATCCCGAATCTTTTCAGGCTTTGTGCATCTTTGCCCTATGCTACAGGCTGAACAACATCTTTTTATATTACCTTTCATTTCTCCTCGTCTTTCTTTCTCTAAGGCTAGTACCATCGGGTCTTGTGGAGGTAATAGCCCGCAGTCCCGTTGGTACTCTGTGTGGTTCCAAAGGGTGAAAAACATATCCGCATATGTGACTTCATCCCACTTTCCTTCCCTTCTAAGGAACAGCATTAATTGTAGTATAGTATTATAATTAAGAGTCCCTTTCAGGGCCATTTCTCCTGATCATCTAATTTGTAAAGGGGCCACCACTGATTACAATATTTAATTAAGGTTTTCTTGTTCACGCTGCCACCTGGTGAGCCCCCGATCTCCTTCCAGTGTGCTAAAATACACCCTAGGGTACTACTTTTCAGTATCTCACTTCCTTGATTTTTGCCCATTTTATGTTCCCTTACCCCCTTAGTTCAGAGGCGATCCTGATCTCCGTATGTCACTTAGGTGTTACCCCCCCCGCTGCCGCTGTCGCTACCTTTATCTCCAGGGGTAGGCTATGTCTCCACAGATTATTTGTTGCAACTCTCCCGCCCGCTCGATCTTTTCCCACTCAGTCCAGCTACCACACTGTGGACAACAAAAATCGTCCTCCCGATCTACCCAAACCTCTGTATTACAAGCAAAGCACTTTAAGACAAAAATAGGATCACAAAAGTTATCCGAATGTCCAAGACACTGCCACTAAATATTCTCAATATTAGATTCACACAATGTTTCTGTACAGTCGTTCGTCTGTACGCTTCGTTTGTTTCCGGCCGCTCTCCTCGCGGAGAACACGGAACCGCGGATCGGAACTTCACACTCGCTCTGCAGCAGTGCCGCGTCTCAATCACTCATACAACAATTACAGACAATAACACGGTAGGGATACCTTATGACAAATACACTAAATAATCAACAATATTACAATTCCACACACTAACCCAAAACCCAGAGATCCCACACCATTAGCCCAAGCTTGAGCATACCCCGGGGCGAGAACACCGAATCTTTACCACGCCTAGGACGTCTCCTCACGACTTACAGGTCCCCCCTATGAAACCCTAAAACATACCTGGTCCGCAGGAGATGGTCCTTGTCTGTCCCCGCGGTGATCTGATGAGTCGGGGAGTCCTTCCGAGAAATCTCGGGGGCGCCCAGAGGACTCCCGTCCTCAGCAGGTCCCGCAGCCGGACAGAGGGGGACCCATCTGGGGTGCCAAATTGACGCTCGAAAACAAAACTTAAAACTCGCAGAGAGTTAAAAAGCAGGTAAGTTTATTGCAGCGCTGGGTGCAAGGGGGATTTCTCCGCCAAACTTGTACACCGGTTTGTGAAGCAAGCGTCCATTTATGGTAAAAAGCATTCATATTCAATATGGTGGGTACGTTATTAAAATTAAAGGCGTTACTATTCTAATTATTTCCAAGAACTCATTATCAAAAATCTCCTCCCCTGTCCTGACCAGATGGACACCTTTCCCAGACAGTTAGGTTCCTTTTCAGCACATCCTTAGCATGCAGCTGCTCCCGCTATCTTATACACAAGGCCATTTTTTATCTTGGAATTCTGGGGCCCCGAGCTTTTGTTCTTTCCCAGACTGTAATACATCCGCACTAACAAACTGTAACGGTTAGTTTTCTGAATCAAAGGAGAGGCCATATCGGGAGAGCGCTCGGCGGCACTCCGAGGCGCGCTGTGGTACCGCGGCGATATCCCGAGAGTGCCCGCTGACACTTGCCGGCACACCGTGGTACCGCTGCGAGCTCAGGAGAGCGCCCGGCGGCACCCAGAGTAACGTGGTGAAGGAGCGGCGATATCGGGAGAGAGCCTGGCGGCACCCCGAGGAGCGGGATGAGCTTGCGTCGGGTGGACCGGATGCACAGCGGCACCTGGAGGCGCACGGTGGTAGTGCGGCGAGCTCGGGAAAGCGCCCGGCGGCACCCAGACAAGCAGGGTGAAGGAGCGGCGATATCGGGAGAGCGTTCAGCGGCACTCGGAGGCACGCGGTGGTACCGCGGCGAGATCCCGAGAGTGCCCGCTGGCACTTGCCGGCGCACGGTGTTACCGCTGCGAGCTCAGGAGAACGCCCGGCGGCACCCCGAGGAGCGGGATGAGCGTGCCTCGGGTCGACCGGACGCACAGCGGCACCTGGAGGCGCACGGTGGTAGCGCGACGAGCTCGGGAGAGCGCCTGGTGGCACCCCGAGAAGTGGGATGAGCGTGCGTCGGGTCGACCGGACGTACAGCGGCACCAGGAGGCGCACGGTGGTAGTGCGGCGAGCTCGGGAAAGCGCCCGGCGGCACCCAGACAAGCAAGGTGAAGGAGCGGCGATATCGGGAGAGCGCTCGGCGGCACTCGGAGGCGCGCTGTGGTATCGCGGCGAGATCCCGAGAGCACCCAGCGGCACTCGCATGCGCAGGGTGGAGCGCGAAGAGCTCGGGAGAGCGTCCGGCGGCACCCCGAGGAGCGGGATGAGCGTGCCTCGGGTCGACCGGACGCACAGCGCCACCTGGAGGCGCACGGTGGTAGTGCGGCAAGCTCGGGAAAGCGCCCGGCGGCACCAGGACAAGCAGGGTGAAGGAGCGGCGATATCGGGAGAGCGTTCAGCGGCACTCGGAGGCACGCGGTGGTACCGCTGTGAGCTCGGCAGTGTGCCCGGCGGCACCCCAGGCACTGTGGTGAAGGAGTAGCGATATCGGGAGAGCGCTCGGCGGCACTCGGAGGCGCGCTGTGGTACCGCGGCGAGATCCCGAGAGTGCCCGCTGGCACTTGCCGGCGCACGGTGGTAACGCGGAGAGCTCAGCAGAGCGCCCGGCAGCACCCCGAGGAGCGGGATGAGCGTGCGTCGGGTCGACCGGACGCACAGCGGCACCTGGAGGCGCACGGTGGTAGTGCGGCGAGCTCGGGAAAGCGCCCGGCGGCACCCCGAGCACTGTGGTGAAGGAGCAGCGATATCGGGAGAGCGCGTGGCGGCACCCCGACGTGCGGGGTCAACGAGTGTCGATACCGGGAGAGCGCTCGGCGGCACTCGGAGGCGCACGGTGGTACCGCTGCGAGCTCAGGAGAGCGCCCGGCTGCACCCCGAGCACCGTGGTGAAGGAGCGGCGATATCGGGAGAGCGCTCGGCGGCACCCCGACGTGCGGGGTCAACGAGTGGCGATACCGGGAGAGCGCTTGGCGGCACTCGGAGGCGCACGGTGGCACCGCGGCGAGATCCCGAGAGCACCCAGCGGCACTCACATGCGCAGGGTGGAGCGCGAAGAGCTCGGGAGAGCGTCCGGCGGCACCCCGAGGAGCGGGATGAGCGTGCGTCGGGTCGACCGGACGCACAGCGGCACCTGGAGGCGCACGGTGGTAGTGCGGCGAGCTCGGGAGAGCGCCCGGCGGCACCCCGAGGAGCGGGATGAGCGTGCGTCGGGTCGGCCGGACGCACAGCGGCACTCGGAGGCGCACGGTGGTAGTGCGGCGAGCTCGGGAAAGCGCCCGGCGGCACCCCGAGGAGCGGGATGAGCGTGCGTCGGGTCGACTGGACGCACAGCGGCACCTGGAGGCGCGCGGTGGTAGTGCGGCGAGATCCCGAGAGCACCCAGCGGCACTCGCATGCGCAGGGTGGAGCGCGAAGAGCTCGGGAGAGCGTCCGGCGGCACCCCGAGGAGCAGGATGAGCGTGCCTCGGGTCGACCGGACGCACAGCGGCACCTGGAGGCGCACGGTGGTAGCGCGACGAGCTCGGGAGAGCGCCCGGTGGCACCCCGAGAAGTGGGATGAGCGTGCGTCGGGTCGACCGGACGTACAGCGGCACCAGGAGGCGCACGGTGGTAGTGCGGCGAGCTCGGGAAAGCGCCCGGCGGCACCCAGACAAGCAGGGTGAAGGAGCGGCAATATCGGGAGAGCGCTCGGCGGCACTCTGAGGCGCGCTGTGGTATCGCGGCGAGATCCCGAGAGCACCCAGCGGCACTCGCATGCGCAGGGTGGAGCGCGAAGAGCTCGGGAGAGCGTCCGGCGGCACCCCGAGGAGCGGGATGAGCGTGCGTCGGGTCGACTGGACGCACAGCGCCACCTGGAGGCGCACGGTGGTAGTGCGGCAAGCTCGGGAGAGCGCCCGGCGGCACCCCGAGCACCGTGGTGAAGGAGCGGTGATATCGGGAGAGCGCTCGGCGGCACCCCGACGTGCGGGGTCAACGAGTGTCGATACCGGGAGAGCGCTTGGCGGCACTCGGAGGCGCACGGTGGCACCGCGGCGAGATCCCGAGAGCACCCAGCGGCACTCACATGCGCAGGGTGGAGCGCGAAGAGCTCGGGAGAGCGTCCGGCGGCACCCCGAGGAGCGGGATGAGCGTGCGTCGGGTCGACCGGACGCACAGCGGCACCTGGAGGCGCACGGTGGTAGCGCGACGAGCTCGGGAGAGCGCCCGGCGGCACCCCGAGGAGCGGGATGAGCGTGCGTCGGGTCGACTGGACGCACAGCGGCACCTGGAGGCGCGCGGTGGTACAGCGGCGAGATCCCGAGAGTGCCCGCTGGCACTTGCCGGCGCACGGTGGTACCGCTGCGAGCTCAGGAGAGCGCCCGGCGGCACCCCGAACACCGTGGTGAAGGAGCGGCGATATCGGGAGAGCGCCTGGCGGCACCCCGACGTGCGGGGTCAACGAGTGGCGATACCGGGAGAGCGCTCGGCGGCACTCGGAGGCGCACGGTGGTACCGCTGCGAGCTCAGGAGAGCGCCCGGCGGCATCCCGAGCACCGTGGTGAAGGAGCGGCGATATCGGGAGAGCACCTGGCGGCACCCCGACGTGCGGGGTCAATGAGTGGCGATACCGGGAGAGCGCTCGGCGGCACTCGGAGGCGCACGGTGGTACCGCGGCGAGATCCCGAGAGTGCCCGCTGGCACTTGCCGGCGCACGGTGGTAGCGCGGAGAGCTCAGCAGAGCGCCCGGCAGCACCCCGAGGAGCGGGATGAGCGTGCGTCGGGTCGACCGGACGCACAGCGGCACCTGGAGGCGCACGGTGGTACCGCTGCGAGCTCAGGAGAGCGCCCGGCTGCACCCCGAGCACTGTGGTGAAGGAGCGGCGATATCGGGAGAGCGCTCGGCGGCACTCAGAGGCGCACGGTGGTACCGCGGCGAGATCCCGAGAGCACCCAGCGGCACTCGCATGCGCAGGGTGGAGCGCGAAGAGCTCGGGAGAGCGTCCGGCGGCACCCCGAGGAGCGGGATGAGCGTGCGTCGGGTCGACCGGACGCACAGCGGCACCTGGAGGCGCACGGTGGTAGCGCGACGAGCTCGGGAGAGCGCCCGGTGGCACCCCGAGAAGTGGGATGAGCGTGCGTCGGGTCGACCGGACGTACAGCGGCACCTGGAGGCGCACGGTGGTAGTGCGGCAAGCTCGGCAGAGCACCCGGCGGCACCCAGACAAGCAGGGTGAAGGAGCGGCGATATCGGGAGAGCGTTCGGCGGCACTCGGAGGCGCGCTGTGGTACCGCGGCGAGATCCCGAGAGTGCCCGCTGGCACTTGCCGGCGCACGGTGGTAGCGCGGAGAGCTCAGCAGAGCGCCCGGCAGCACCCCGAGGAGCGGGATGAGCGTGCGTCGGGTCGACCGGACGCACAGCGGCACCTGGAGGCGCACGGTGGTAGTGCGGCAAGCTCGGGAGAGCGCCCGGCGGCACCCCGAGCACTGTGGTGAAGGAGCGGCGATATCGGGAGAGCGCGTGGCGGCACCCCGACGTGCGGTGTCAACGAGTGTCGATACCGGGAGAGCGCTCGGCGGCACTCGGAGGCGCACGGTGGTAACGCGGCGAGCTCGGCAGAGCACCTGGCGGCACCCCGAGCAGCGTGGTGAAGGAGCGGCGATATCGGGAGAGGGCTCGGCGGCACTCGGAGGCGCACGGTGGTACCGCTGCGAGCTCAGGAGAGCGCCCGGCGGCACCCCGAGCACCGTGGTGAAGGAGCGGCGATATCGGGAGAGCGCCTGGCGGCACCCCGACGTGCGGGGTCAACGAGTGGCGATACCGGGAGAGCGCTCGGCGGCACTCGGAGGCGCACGGTGGTACCGCGGCGAGATCCCGAGAGCACCCAGCGGCACTCGCATGCGCAGGGTGGAGCGCGACGAGCTCTGGAGAGCACGTCGGTGGCAACCCGAGGAGCGGGATGAGCGTGCGTCGGGTCGACCGGACGTACAGCGGCACCAGGAGGCGCACGGTGGTAGTGCGGCGAGCTCGGGAAAGCGCCCGGCGGCACCCAGACAAGCAGGGTGAACGAGCGGCGATATCGGGAGAGCGCTCGGCGGCACTCGCATGCGTAGGGTGGAGCTCGAAGAGCTCGGGAGAGCGTCCGGCGGCACCCCGAGGAGCGGGATGAGCGTGCCTCGGGTCGACCGGACGCACAGCGGCACCTGGAGGCGCACGGTGGTAGCGCGACGAGCTCGGGAGAGCGCCCGGCGGCACCCCGAGAAGTGGGATGAGCGTGCGTCGGGTCGACCGGACGTACAGCGGCACCAGGAGGCGCACGGTGGTAGTGCGGCGAGCTCGGGAAAGCGCCCGGCGGCACCCAGACAAGCAAGGTGAAGGAGCGGCGATATCGGGAGAGCGCTCGGCGGCACTCGGAGGCGCACGGTGGCACCGCGGCGAGATCCCGAGAGCACCCAGCGGCACTCACATGCGCAGGGTGGAGCGCGAAGAGCTCGGGAGAGCGTCCGGCGGCACCCCGAGGAGCGGGATGAGCGTGCGTCGGGTCGACCGGACGCACAGCGGCACCTGGAGGCGCACGGTGGTAGTGCGGCGAGCTCGGGAGAGCGCCCGGCGGCACCCCGAGGAGCGGGATGAGCGTGCGTCGGGTCGGCCGGACGCACAGCGGCACTCGGAGGCGCACGGTGGTAGTGCGGCGAGCTCGGGAGACCGCCCGGCGGCACCCCGAGGAGCGGGATGAGCGTGCGTCGGGTCGACTGGACGCACAGCGGCACCTGGAGGCGCGCGGTGGTAGTGCGGCGAGATCCCGAGAGCACCCAGCGGCACTCGCATGCGCAGGGTGGAGCGCGAAGAGCTCGGGAGAGCGTGCGGCGGCACCCCGAGGAGCAGGATGAGCGTGCGTCGGGTCGACCGGACGCACAGCGGCACCTGGAGGCGCACGGTGGTAGCGCGACGAGCTCGGGAGAGCGCCCGGTGGCACCCCGAGAAGTGGGATGAGCGTGCGTCGGGTCGACCGGACGTACAGCGGCACCAGGAGGCGCACGGTGGTAGTGCGGCGAGCTCGGGAAAGCGCCCGGCGGCACCCAGACAAGCAGGGTGAAGGAGCGGCAATATCGGGAGAGCGCTCGGCGGTACTCTGAGGCGCGCTGTGGTATCGCGGCGAGATCCCGAGAGCACCCAGCGGCACTCGCATGCGCAGGGTGGAGCGCGAAGAGCTCGGGAGAGCGTCCGGCGGCACCCCGAGGAGCGGGATGAGCGTGCGTCGGGTCGACTGGACGCACAGCGCCACCTGGAGGCGCACGGTGGTAGTGCGGCAAGCTCGGGAGAGCGCCCGGCGGCACCCCGAGCACCGTGGTGAAGGAGCGGTGATATCGGGAGAGCGCTCGGCGGCACCCCGACGTGCGGGGTCAACGAGTGTCGATACCGGGAGAGCGCTTGGCGGCACACGGAGGCGCACGGTGGCACCGCGGCGAGATCCCGAGAGCACCCAGCGGCACTCACATGCGCAGGGTGGAGCGCGAAGAGCTCGGGAGAGCGTCCGGCGGCACCCCGAGGAGCGGGATGAGCGTGCGTCGGGTCGACCGGACGCACAGCGGCACCTGGAGGCGCACGGTGGTAGCGCGACGAGCTCGGGAGAGCGCCCGGCGGCACCCCGAGGAGCGGGATGAGCGTGCGTCGGGTCGACTGGACGCACAGCGGCACCTGGAGGCGCGCGGTGGTACAGCGGCGAGATCCCGAGAGTGCCCGCTGGCACTTGCCGGCGCACGGTGGTACCGCTGCGAGCTCAGGAGAGCGCCCGGCGGCACCCCGAACACCGTGGTGAAGGAGCGGCGATATCGGGAGAGCACCTGGCGGCACCCCGACGTGCGGGGTCAACGAGTGGCGATACCGGGAGAGCGCTCGGCGGCACTCGGAGGCGCACGGTGGTACCGCTGCGAGCTCAGGAGAGCGCCCGGCGGCATCCCGAGCACCGTGGTGAAGGAGCGGCGATATCGGGAGAGCACCTGGCGGCACCCCGACGTGCGGGGTCAATGAGTGGCGATACCGGGAGAGCGCTCGGCGGCACTCGGAGGCGCACGGTGGTACCGCGGCGAGATCCCGAGAGTGCCCGCTGGCACTTGCCGGCGCACGGTGGTAGCGCGGAGAGCTCAGCAGAGCGCCCGGCAGCACCCCGAGGAGCGGGATGAGCGTGCGTCGGGTCGACCGGACGCACAGCGGCACCTGGAGGCGCACGGTGGTACCGCTGCGAGCTCAGGAGAGCGCCCGGCTGCACCCCGAGCACTGTGGTGAAGGAGCGGCGATATCGGGAGAGCGCTCGGCGGCACTCAGAGGCGCACGGTGGTACCGCGGCGAGATCCCGAGAGCACCCAGCGGCACTCGCATGCGCAGGGTGGAGCGCGAAGAGCTCGGGAGAGCGTCCGGCGGCACCCCGAGGAGCGGGATGAGCGTGCGTCGGGTCGACCGGACGCACAGCGGCACCTGGAGGCGCACGGTGGTAGCGCGACGAGCTCGGGAGAGCGCCCGGTGGCACCCCGAGAAGTGGGATGAGCGTGCGTCGGGTCGACCGGACGTACAGCGGCACCTGGAGGCGCACGGTGGTAGTGCGGCGAGCTCGGCAGAGCACCCGGCGGCACCCAGACAAGCAGGGTGAAGGAGCGGCGATATCGGGAGAGCGTTCGGCGGCACTCGGAGGCGCGCTGTGGTACCGCGGCGAGATCCCGAGAGTGCCCGCTGGCACTTGCCGGCGCACGGTGGTAGCGCGGAGAGCTCAGCAGAGCGCCCGGCAGCACCCCGAGGAGCGGGATGAGCGTGCGTCGGGTCGACCGGACGCACAGCGGCACCTGGAGGCGCACGGTGGTAGTGCGGCAAGCTCGGGAGAGCGCCCGGCAGCACCCCGAGCACTGTGGTGAAGGAGCGGCGATATCGGGAGAGCGCGTGGCGGCACCCCGACGTGCGGTGTCAACGAGTGTCGATACCGGGAGAGCGCTCGGCGGCACTCGGAGGCGCACGGTGGTAACGCGGCGAGCTCGGCAGAGCACCTGGCGGCACCCCGAGCAGCGTGGTGAAGGAGCGGCGATATCGGGAGAGGGCTCGGCGGCACTCGGAGGCGCACGGTGGTACCGCTGCGAGCTCAGGAGAGCGCCCGGCGGCACCCCGAACACCGTGGTGAAGGAGCGGCGATATCGGGAGAGCGCCTGGCGGCACCCCGACGTGCGGGGTCAACGAGTGGCGATACCGGGAGAGCGCTCGGCGGCACTCGGAGGCGCACGGTGGTACCGCTGCGAGCTCAGGAGAGCGCCCGGCGGCATCCCGAGCACCGTGGTGAAGGAGCGGCGATATCGGGAGAGCACCTGGCGGCACCCCGACGTGCGGGGTCAATGAGCGGCGATACCGGGAGAGCGCTCGGCGGCACTCGGAGGCGCACGGTGGTACCGCGGCGAGATCCCGAGAGTGCCCGCTGGCACTTGCCGGCGCACGGTGGTAGCGCGGAGAGCTCAGCAGAGCGCCCGGCAGCACCCCGAGGAGCGGGATGAGCGTGCGTCGGGTCGACCGGACGCACAGCGGCACCTGGAGGCGCACGGTGGTACCGCTGCGAGCTCAGGAGAGCGCCCGGCTGCACCCCGAGCACTGTGGTGAAGGAGCGGCGATATCGGGAGAGCGCTCGGCGGCACTCAGAGGCGCACGGTGGTACCGCGGCGAGATCCCGAGAGCACCCAGCGGCACTCGCATGCGCAGGGTGGAGCGCGAAGAGCTCGGGAGAGCGTCCGGCGGCACCCCGAGGAGCGGGATGAGCGTGCGTCGGGTCGACCGGACGCACAGCGGCACCTGGAGGCGCACGGTGGTAGCGCGACGAGCTCGGGAGAGCGCCCGGTGGCACCCCGAGAAGTGGGATGAGCGTGCGTCGGGTCGACCGGACGTACAGCGGCACCTGGAGGCGCACGGTGGTAGTGCGGCAAGCTCGGCAGAGCACCCGGCGGCACCCAGACAAGCAGGGTGAAGGAGCGGCGATATCGGGAGAGCGTTCGGCGGCACTCGGAGGCGCGCTGTGGTACCGCGGCGAGATCCCGAGAGTGCCCGCTGGCACTTGCCGGCGCACGGTGGTAGCGCGGAGAGCTCAGCAGAGCGCCCGGCAGCACCCCGAGGAGCGGGATGAGCGTGCGTCGGGTCGACCGGACGCACAGCGGCACCTGGAGGCGCACGGTGGTAGTGCGGCAAGCTCGGGAGAGCGCCCGGCGGCACCCCGAGCACTGTGGTGAAGGAGCGGCGATATCGGGAGAGCGCGTGGCGGCACCCCGACGTGCGGTGTCAACGAGTGTCGATACCGGGAGAGCGCTCGGCGGCACTCGGAGGCGCACGGTGGTAACGCGGCGAGCTCGGCAGAGCACCTGGCGGCACCCCGAGCAGCGTGGTGAAGGAGCGGCGATATCGGGAGAGGGCTCGGCGGCACTCGGAGGCGCACGGTGGTACCGCTGCGAGCTCAGGAGAGCGCCCGGCGGCACCCCGAGCACCGTGGTGAAGGAGCGGCGATATCGGGAGAGCGCCTGGCGGCACCCCGACGTGCGGGGTCAACGAGTGGCGATACCGGGAGAGCGCTCGGCGGCACTCGGAGGCGCACGGTGGTACCGCGGCGAGATCCCGAGAGCACCCAGCGGCACTCGCATGCGCAGGGTGGAGCGCGACGAGCTCTGGAGAGCACGTCGGTGGCAACCCGAGGAGCGGGATGAGCGTGCGTCGGGTCGACCGGACGCACAGCGGCACTCGGAGGCGCACGGTGGTAGTGCGGCGAGCTCGGGAAAGCGCCCGGCGGCACCCAGACAAGCAGGGTGAACGAGCGGCGATATCGGGAGAGCGCTCGGCGGCACTCGCATGCGTAGGGTGGAGCTCGAAGAGCTCGGGAGAGCGTCCGGCGGCACCCCGAGGAGCGGGATGAGCGTGCCTCGGGTCGACCGGACGCACAGCGGCACCTGGAGGCGCACGGTGGTAGCGCGACGAGCTCGGGAGAGCGCCCGGTGGCACCCCGAGAAGTGGGATGAGCGTGCGTCGGGTCGACCGGACGTACAGCGGCACCAGGAGGCGCACGGTGGTAGTGCGGCGAGCTCGGGAAAGCGCCCGGCGGCACCCAGACAAGCAAGGTGAAGGAGCGGCGATATCGGGAGAGCGCTCGGCGGCACTCGGAGGCGCACGGTGGTATCGCGGCGAGATCCCGAGAGCACCCAGCGGCACTCGCATGCGCAGGGTGGAGCGCGAAGAGCTCGGGAGAGCGTCCGGCGGCACCCCGAGGAGCGGGATGAGCGTGCCTCGGGTCGACCGGACGCACAGCGCCACCTGGAGGCGCACGGTGGTAGTGCGGCAAGCTCGGGAAAGCGCCCGGCGGCACCAGGACAAGCAGGGTGAAGGAGCGGCGATATCGGGAGAGCGTTCAGCGGCACTCGGAGGCACGCGGTGGTACCGCTGTGAGCTCGGCAGTGTGCCCGGCGGCACCCCAGGCACTGTGGTGAAGGAGTAGCGATATCGGGAGAGCGCTCGGCGGCACTCGGAGGCGCGCTGTGGTACCGCGGCGAGATCCCGAGAGTGCCCGCTGGCACTTGCCGGCGCACGGTGGTAACGCGGAGAGCTCAGCAGAGCGCCCGGCAGCACCCCGAGGAGCGGGATGAGCGTGCGTCGGGTCGACTGGACGCACAGCGGCACCTGGAGGCGCACGGTGGTAGTGCGGCGAGCTCGGGAAAGCGCCCGGCGGCACCCCGAGCACTGTGGTGAAGGAGCAGCGATATCGGGAGAGCGCGTGGCGGCACCCCGACGTGCGGGGTCAACGAGTGTCGATACCGGGAGAGCGCTCGGCGGCACTCGGAGGCGCACGGTGGTACCGCTGCGAGCTCAGGAGAGCGCCCGGCGGCACCCCGAGCACCGTGGTGAAGGAGCGGCGATATCGGGAGAGCGCTCGGCGGCACCCCGACGTGCGGGGTCAACGAGTGGCGATACCGGGAGAGCGCTTGGCGGCACTCGGAGGCGCACGGTGGCACCGCGGCGAGATCCCGAGAGCACCCAGCGGCACTCACATGCGCAGGGTGGAGCGCGAAGAGCTCGGGAGAGCGTCCGGCGGCACCCCGAGGAGCGGGATGAGCGTGCGTCGGGTCGACCGGACGCACAGCGGCACCTGGAGGCGCACGGTGGTAGTGCGGCGAGCTCGGGAGAGCGCCCGGCGGCACCTCGAGGAGCGGGATGAGCGTGCGTCGGGTCGGCCGGACGCACAGCGGCACTCGGAGGCGCACGGTGGTAGTGCGGCGAGCTCGGGAGAGCGCCCGGCGGCACCCCGAGGAGCGGGATGAGCGTGCGTCGGGTCGACTGGACGCACAGCGGCACCTGGAGGCGCGCGGTGGTAGTGCGGCGAGATCCCGAGAGCACCCAGCGGCACTCGCATGCGCAGGGTGGAGCGCGAAGAGCTCGGGAGAGCGTCCGGCGGCACCCCGAGGAGCAGGATGAGCGTGCGTCGGGTCGACCGGACGCACAGCGGCACCTGGAGGCGCACGGTGGTAGCGCGACGAGCTCGGGAGAGCGCCCGGTGGCACCCCGAGAAGTGGGATGAGCGTGCGTCGGGTCGACCGGACGTACAGCGGCACCAGGAGGCGCACGGTGGTAGTGCGGCGAGCTCGGGAAAGCGCCCGGCGGCACCCAGAAAAGCAGGGTGAAGGAGCAGCAATATCGGGAGAGCGCTCGGCGGCACTCTGAGGCGCGCTGTGGTATCGCGGCGAGATCCCGAGAGCACCCAGCGGCACTCGCATGCGCAGGGTGGAGCGCGAAGAGCTCGGGAGAGCGTCCGGCGGCACCCCGAGGAGCGGGATGAGCGTGCGTCGGGTCGACTGGACGCACAGCGCCACCTGGAGGCGCACGGTGGTAGTGCGGCAAGCTCGGGAGAGCGCCCGGCGGCACCCCGAGCACCGTGGTGAAGGAGCGGTGATATCGGGAGAGCGCTCGGCGGCACCCCGACGTGCGGGGTCAACGAGTGGCGATACCGGGAGAGCGCTTGGCGGCACTCGGAGGCGCACGGTGGCACCGCGGCGAGATCCCGAGAGCACCCAGCGGCACTCACATGCGCAGGGTGGAGCGCGAAGAGCTCGTGAGAGCGTCCGGCGGCACCCCGAGGAGCGGGATGAGCGTGCGTCGGGTCGACCGGACGCACAGCGGCACCTGGAGGCGCACGGTGGTAGCGCGACGAGCTCGGGAGAGCGCCCGGCGGCACCCCGAGGAGCGGGATGAGCGTGCGTCGGGTCGACTGGACGCACAGCGGCACCTGGAGGCGCGCGGTGGTACAGCGGCGAGATCCCGAGAGTGCCCGCTGGCACTTGCCGGCGCACGGTGGTACCGCTGCGAGCTCAGGAGAGCGCCCGGCGGCACCCCGAACACCGTGGTGAAGGAGCGGCGATATCGGGAGAGCGCCTGGCGGCACCCCGACGTGCGGGGTCAACGAGTGGCGATACCGGGAGAGCGCTCGGCGGCACTCGGAGGCGCACGGTGGTACCGCTGCGAGCTCAGGAGAGCGCCCGGCGGCATCCCGAGCACAGTGGTGAAGGAGCGGCGATATCGGGAGAGCACCTGGCGGCACCCCGACGTGCGGGGTCAATGAGTGGCGATACCGGGAGAGCGCTCGGCGGCACTCGGAGGCGCACGGTGGTACCGCGGCGAGATCCCGAGAGTGCCCGCTGGCACTTGCCGGCGCACGGTGGTAGCGCGGAGAGCTCAGCAGAGCGCCCGGCAGCACCCCGAGGAGCGGGATGAGCGTGCGTCGGGTCGACCGGACGCACAGCGGCACCAGGAGGCGCACGGTGGTACCGCTGCGAGCTCAGGAGAGCGCCCGGCTGCACCCCGAGCACTGTGGTGAAGGAGCGGCGATATCGGGAGAGCGCTCGGCGGCACTCAGAGGCGCACGGTGGTACCGCGGCGAGATCCCGAGAGCACCCAGCGGCACTCGCATGCGCAGGGTGGAGCGCGAAGAGCTCGGGAGAGCGTCCGGCGGCACCCCGAGGAGCGGGATGAGCGTGCGTCGGGTGGACCGGACGCACAGCGGCACCTGGAGGCGCACGGTGGTAGCGCGACGAGCTCGGGAGAGCGCCCGGTGGCACCCCGAGAAGTGGGATGAGCGTGCGTCGGGTCGACCGGACGTACAGCGGCACCAGGAGGCGCACGGTGGTAGTGCGGCGAGCTCGGCAGAGCACCCGGCGGCACCCAGACAAGCAGGGTGAAGGAGCGGCGATATCGGGAGAGCGTTCGGCGGCACTCGGAGGCGCGCTGTGGTACCGCGGCGAGATCCCGAGAGTGCCCGCTGGCACTTGCCGGCGCACGGTGGTAATGCGGCGAGCTCGGCAGAGCACCTGGCGGCACCCCGAGCAGCGTGGTGAAGGAGCGGCGATATCGGGAGAGGGCTCGGCGGCACTCGGAGGCGCACGGTGGTACCGCTGCGAGCTCAGGAGAGCGCCCGGCGGCACCCCGAGCACCGTGGTGAAGGAGCGGCGATATCGGGAGAGCGCCTGGCGGCACCCCGACGTGCGGGGTCAACGAGTGGCGATACCGGGAGAGCGCTCGGCGGCACTCGGAGGCGCACGGTGGTACCGCGGCGAGATCCCGAGAGCACCCAGCGGCACTCGCATGCGCAGGGTGGAGCGCGACGAGCTCTGGAGAGCGCGTCGGTGGCACCCCGAGGAGCGGGATGAGCGTGCGTCGGGTCGACCGGACGTACAGCGGCACCAGGAGGCGCACGGTGGTAGTGCGGCGAGCTCGGGAAAGCGCCCGGCGGCACCCAGACAAGCAGGGTGAACGAGCGGCGATATCGGGAGAGCGCTCGGCGGCACTCGCATGCGTAGGGTGGAGCGCGAAGAGCTCGGGAGAGCGTCCGGCGGCACCCCGAGGAGCGGGATGAGCGTGCCTCGGGTCGACCGGACGCACAGCGGCACCTGGAGGCGCACGGTGGTAGCGCGACGAGCTCGGGAGAGCGCCCGGTGGCACCCCGAGAAGTGGGATGAGCGTGCGTCGGGTCGACCGGACGTACAGCGGCACCAGGAGGCGCACGGTGGTAGTGCGGCGAGCTCGGGAAAGCGCCCGGCGGCACCCAGACAAGCAAGGTGAAGGAGCGGCGATATCGGGAGAGCGCTCGGCGGCACTCGGAGGCGCGCTGTGGTATCGCGGCGAGATCCCGAGAGCACCCAGCGGCACTCGCATGCGCAGGGTGGAGCGCGAAGAGCTCGGGAGAGCGTCCGGCGGCACCCCGAGGAGCGGGATGAGCGTGCCTCGGGTCGACCGGACGCACAGCGCCACCTGGAGGCGCACGGTGGTAGTGCGGCAAGCTCGGGAAAGCGCCCGGCGGCACCAGGACAAGCAGGGTGAAGGAGCGGCGATATCGGGAGAGCGTTCAGCGGCACTCGGAGGCACGCGGTGGTACCGCTGTGAGCTCGGCAGTGTGCCCGGCGGCACCCCAGGCACTGTGGTGAAGGAGTAGCGATATCGGGAGAGCGCTCGGCGGCACTCGGAGGCGCGCTGTGGTACCGCGGCGAGATCCCGAGAGTGCCCGCTGGCACTTGCCGGCGCACGGTGGTAACGCGGAGAGCTCAGCAGAGCGCCCGGCAGCACCCCGAGGAGCGGGATGAGCGTGCGTCGGGTCGACCGGACGCACAGCGGCACCTGGAGGCGCACGGTGGTAGTGCGGCGAGCTCGGGAAAGCGCCCGGCGGCACCCCGAGCACTGTGGTGAAGGAGCAGCGATATCGGGAGAGCGCGTGGCGGCACCCCGACGTGCGGGGTCAACGAGTGTCGATACCGGGAGAGCGCTCGGCGGCACTCGGAGGCGCACGGTGGTACCGCTGCGAGCTCAGGAGAGCGCCCGGCGGCACCCCGAGCACCGTGGTGAAGGAGCGGCGATATCAAGAGAGCGCTCGGCGGCACCCCGACGTGCGGGGTCAACGAGTGGCGATACCGGGAGAGCGCTTGGCGGCACTCGGAGGCGCACGGTGGCACCGCGGCGAGATCCCGAGAGCACCCAGCGGCACTCACATGCGCAGGGTGGAGCGCGAAGAGCTCGGGAGAGCGTCCGGCGGCACCCCGAGGAGCGGGATGAGCGTGCGTCGGGTCGACCGGACGCACAGCGGCACCTGGAGGCGCACGGTGGTAGCGCGACGAGCTCGGGAGAGCGCCCGGCGGCACCCCGAGGAGCGGGATGAGCGTGCGTCGGGTCGACTGGACGCACAGCGGCACCTGGAGGCGCGCGGTGGTACAGCGGCGAGATCCCGAGAGTGCCCGCTGGCACTTGCCGGCGCACGGTGGTACCGCTGCGAGCTCAGGAGAGCGCCCGGCGGCACCCCGAACACCGTGGTGAAGGAGCGGCGATATCGGGAGAGCGCCTGGCGGCACCCCGACGTGCGGGGTCAACGAGTGGCGATACCGGGAGAGCGCTCGGCGGCACTCGGAGGCGCACGGTGGTACCGCTGCGAGCTCAGGAGAGCGCCCGGCGGCATCCCGAGCACCGTGGTGAAGGAGCGGCGATATCGGGAGAGCACCTGGCGGCACCCCGACGTGCGGGGTCAATGAGTGGCGATACCGGGAGAGCGCTCGGCGGCACTCGGAGGCGCACGGTGGTACCGCGGCGAGATCCCGAGAGTGCCCGCTGGCACTTGCCGGCGCACGGTGGTAGCGCGGAGAGCTCAGCAGAGCGCCCGGCAGCACCCCGAGGAGCGGGATGAGCGTGCGTCGGGTCGACCGGACGCACAGCGGCACCTGGAGGCGCACGGTGGTACCGCTGCGAGCTCAGGAGAGCGCCCGGCTGCACCCCGAGCACTGTGGTGAAGGAGCGGCGATATCGGGAGAGCGCTCGGCGGCACTCAGAGGCGCACGGTGGTACCGCGGCGAGATCCCGAGAGCACCCAGCGGCACTCGCATGCGCAGGGTGGAGCGCGAAGAGCTCGGGAGAGCGTCCGGCGGCACCCCGAGGAGCGGGATGAGCGTGCGTCGGGTCGACCGGACGCACAGCGGCACCTGGAGGCGCACGGTGGTAGCGCGACGAGCTCGGGAGAGCGCCCGGTGGCACCCCGAGAAGTGGGATGAGCGTGCGTCGGGTCGACCGGACGTACAGCGGCACCTGGAGGCGCACGGTGGTAGTGCGGCGAGCTCGGCAGAGCACCCGGCGGCACCCAGACAAGCAGGGTGAAGGAGCGGCGATATCGGGAGAGCGTTCGGCGGCACTCGGAGGCGCGCTGTGGTACCGCGGCGAGATCCCGAGAGTGCCCGCTGGCACTTGCCGGCGCACGGTGGTAGCGCGGAGAGCTCAGCAGAGCGCCCGGCAGCACCCCGAGGAGCGGGATGAGCGTGCGTCGGGTCGACCGGACGCACAGCGGCACCTGGAGGCGCACGGTGGTAGTGCGGCAAGCTCGGGAGAGCGCCCGGCGGCACCCCGAGCACTGTGGTGAAGGAGCGGCGATATCGGGAGAGCGCGTGGCGGCACCCCGACGTGCGGTGTCAACGAGTGTCGATACCGGGAGAGCGCTCGGCGGCACTCGGAGGCGCACGGTGGTAACGCGGCGAGCTCGGCAGAGCACCTGGCGGCACCCCGAGCAGCGTGGTGAAGGAGCGGCGATATCGGGAGAGGGCTCGGCGGCACTCGGAGGCGCACGGTGGTACCGCTGCGAGCTCAGGAGAGCGCCCGGCGGCACCCCGAGCACCGTGGTGAAGGAGCGGCGATATCGGGAGAGCGCCTGGCGGCACCCCGACGTGCGGGGTCAACGAGTGGCGATACCGGGAGAGCGCTCGGCGGCACTCGGAGGCGCACGGTGGTACCGCGGCGAGATCCCGAGAGCACCCAGCGGCACTCGCATGCGCAGGGTGGAGCGCGACGAGCTCTGGAGAGCACGTCGGTGGCAACCCGAGGAGCGGGATGAGCGTGCGTCGGGTCGACCGGACGTACAGCGGCACCAGGAGGCGCACGGTGGTAGTGCGGCGAGCTCGGGAAAGCGCCCGGCGGCACCCAGACAAGCAGGGTGAACGAGCGGCGATATCGGGAGAGCGCTCGGCGGCACTCGCATGCGTAGGGTGGAGCGCGAAGAGCTCGGGAGAGCGTCCGGCGGCACCCCGAGGAGCGGGATGAGCGTGCCTCGGGTCGACCGGACGCACAGCGGCACCTGGAGGCGCACGGTGGTAGCGCGACGAGCTCGGGAGAGCGCCCGGTGGCACCCCGAGAAGTGGGATGAGCGTGCGTCGGGTCGACCGGACGTACAGCGGCACCAGGAGGCGCACGGTGGTAGTGCGGCGAGCTCGGGAAAGCGCCCGGCGGCACCCAGACAAGCAAGGTGAAGGAGCGGCGATATCGGGAGAGCGCTCGGCGGCACTCGGAGGCGCGCTGTGGTATCGCGGCGAGATCCCGAGAGCACCCAGCGGCACTCGCATGCGCAGGGTGGAGCGCGAAGAGCTCGGGAGAGCGTCCGGCGGCACCCCGAGGAGCGGGATGAGCGTGCCTCGGGTCGACCGGACGCACAGCGCCACCTGGAGGCGCACGGTGGTAGTGCGGCAAGCTCGGGAAAGCGCCCGGCGGCACCCAGACAAGCAGGGTGAAGGAGCGGCGATATCGGGAGAGCGTTCAGCGGCACTCGGAGGCACGCGGTGGTACCGCTGTGAGCTCGGCAGTGTGCCCGGCGGCACCCCAGGCACTGTGGTGAAGGAGTAGCGATATCGGGAGAGCGCTCGGCGGCACTCGGAGGCGCGCTGTGGTACCGTGGCGAGATCCCGAGAGTGCCCGCTGGCACTTGCCGGCGCACGGTGGTAACGCGGAGAGCTCAGCAGAGCGCCCGGCAGCACCCCGAGGAGCGGGATGAGCGTGCGTCGGGTCGACCGGACGCACAGCGGCACCTGGAGGCGCACGGTGGTAGTGCGGCGAGCTCGGGAAAGCGCCCGGCGGCACCCCGAGCACTGTGGTGAAGGAGCAGCGATATCGGGAGAGCGCGTGGCGGCACCCCGACGTGCGGGGTCAACGAGTGTCGATACCGGGAGAGCGCTCGGCGGCACTCGGAGGCGCACGGTGGTACCGCTGCGAGCTCAGGAGAGCGCCCGGCGGCACCCCGAGCACCGTGGTGAAGGAGCGGCGATATCGGGAGAGCGCTCGGCGGCACCCCGACGTGCGGGGTCAACGAGTGGCGATACCGGGAGAGCGCTTGGCGGCACTCGGAGGCGCACGGTGGCACCGCGGCGAGATCCCGAGAGCACCCAGCGGCACTCACATGCGCAGGGTGGAGCGCGAAGAGCTCGGGAGAGCGTCCGGCGGCACCCCGAGGAGCGGGATGAGCGTGCGTCGGGTCGACCGGACGCACAGCGGCACCTGGAGGCGCACGGTGGTAGTGCGGCGAGCTCGGGAGAGCGCCCGGCGGCACCCCGAGGAGCGGGATGAGCGTGCGTCGGGTCGGCCGGACGCACAGCGGCACTCGGAGGCGCACGGTGGTAGTGCGGCGAGCTCGGGAGAGCGCCCGGCGGCACCCCGAGGAGCGGGATGAGCGTGCGTCGGGTCGACTGGACGCACAGCGGCACCTGGAGGCGCGCGGTGGTAGTGCGGCGAGATCCCGAGAGCACCCAGCGGCACTCGCATGCGCAGGGTGGAGTGCGAAGAGCTCGGGAGAGCGTCCGGCGGCACCCCGAGGAGCAGGATGAGCGTGCGTCGGGTCGACCGGACGCACAGCGGCACCTGGAGGCGCACGGTGGTAGCGCGACGAGCTCGGGAGAGCGCCCGGTGGCACCCCGAGAAGTGGGATGAGCGTGCGTCGGGTCGACCGGACGTACAGCGGCACCAGGAGGCGCACGGTGGTAGTGCGGCGAGCTCGGGAAAGCGCCCGGCGGCACCCAGACAAGCAGGGTGAAGGAGCGGCAATATCGGGAGAGCGCTCGGCGGCACTCTGAGGCGCGCTGTGGTATCGCGGCGAGATCCCGAGAGCACCCAGCGGCACTCGCATGCGCAGGGTGGAGCGCGAAGAGCTCGGGAGAGCGTCCGGCGGCACCCCGAGGAGCGGGATGAGCGTGCGTCGGGTCGACTGGACGCACAGCGCCACCTGGAGGCGCACGGTGGTAGTGCGGCAAGCTCGGGAGAGCGGCCGGCGGCACCCCGAGCACCGTGGTGAAGGAGCGGTGATATCGGGAGAGCGCTCGGCGGCACCCCGACGTGCCGGGTCAACGAGTGTCGATACCGGGAGAGCGCTTGGCGGCACTCGGAGGCGCACGGTGGCACCGCGGCGAGATCCCGAGAGCACCCAGCGGCACTCACATGCGCAGGGTGGAGCGCGAAGAGCTCGGGAGAGCGTCCGGCGGCACCCCGAGGAGCGGGATGAGCGTGCGTCGGGTCGACCGGACGCACAGCGGCACCTGGAGGCGCACGGTGGTAGCGCGACGAGCTCGGGAGAGCGCCCGGCGGCACCCCGAGGAGCGGGATGAGCGTGCGTCGGGTCGACTGGACGCACAGCGGCACCTGGAGGCGCGCGGTGGTACAGCGGCGAGATCCCGAGAGTGCCCGCTGGCACTTGCCGGCGCACGGTGGTACCGCTGCGAGCTCAGGAGAGCGCCCGGCGGCACCCCGAACACCGTGGTGAAGGAGCGGCGATATCGGGAGAGCGCCTGGCGGCACCCCGACGTGCGGGGTCAACGAGTGGCGATACCGGGAGAGCGCTCGGCGGCACTCGGAGGCGCACGGTGGTACCGCTGCGAGCTCAGGAGAGCGCCCGGCGGCATCCCGAGCACCGTGGTGAAGGAGCGGCGATATCGGGAGAGCACCTGGCGGCACCCCGACGTGCGGGGTCAATGAGTGGCGATACCGGGAGAGCGCTCGGCGGCACTCGGAGGCGCACGGTGGTACCGCGGCGAGATCCCGAGAGTGCCCGCTGGCACTTGCCGGCGCACGGTGGTAGCGCGGAGAGCTCAGCAGAGCGCCCGGCAGCACCCCGAGGAGCGGGATGAGCGTGCGTCGGGTCGACCGGACGCACAGCGGCACCTGGAGGCGCACGGTGGTACCGCTGCGAGCTCAGGAGAGCGCCCGGCTGCACCCCGAGCACTGTGGTGAAGGAGCGGCGATATCGGGAGAGCGCTCGGCGGCACTCAGAGGCGCACGGTGGTACCGCGGCGAGATCCCGAGAGCACCCAGCGGCACTCGCATGCGCAGGGTGGAGCGCGAAGAGCTCGGGAGAGCGTCCGGCGGCACCCCGAGGAGCGGGATGAGCGTGCGTCGGGTCGACCGGACGCACAGCGGCACCTGGAGGCGCACGGTGGTAGCGCGACGAGCTCGGGAGAGCGCCCGGTGGCACCCCGAGAAGTGGGATGAGCGTGCGTCGGGTCGACCGGACGTACAGCGGCACCTGGAGGCGCACGGTGGTAGTGCGGCGAGCTCGGCAGAGCACCCGGCGGCACCCAGACAAGCAGGGTGAAGGAGCGGCGATATCGGGAGAGCGTTCGGCGGCACTCGGAGGCGCGCTGTGGTACCGCGGCGAGATCCCGAGAGTGCCCGCTGGCACTTGCCGGCGCACGGTGGTAGCGCGGAGAGCTCAGCAGAGCGCCCGGCAGCACCCCGAGGAGCGGGATGAGCGTGCGTCGGGTCGACCGGACGCACAGCGGCACCTGGAGGCGCACGGTGGTAGTGCGGCAAGCTCGGGAGAGCGCCCGGCGGCACCCCGAGCACTGTGGTGAAGGAGCGGCGATATCGGGAGAGCGCGTGGCGGCACCCCGACGTGCGGTGTCAACGAGTGTCGATACCGGGAGAGCGCTCGGCGGCACTCGGAGGCGCACGGTGGTAACGCGGCGAGCTCGGCAGAGCACCTGGCGGCACCCCGAGCAGCGTGGTGAAGGAGCGGCGATATCGGGAGAGGGCTCGGCGGCACTCGGAGGCGCACGGTGGTACCGCTGCGAGCTCAGGAGAGCGCCCGGCGGCACCCCGAGCACCGTGGTGAAGGAGCGGCGATATCGGGAGAGCGCCTGGCGGCACCCCGACGTGCGGGGTCAACGAGTGGCGATACCGGGAGAGCGCTCGGCGGCACTCGGAGGCGCACGGTGGTACCGCGGCGAGATCCCGAGAGCACCCAGCGGCACTCGCATGCGCAGGGTGGAGCGCGACGAGCTCTGGAGAGCACGTCGGTGGCAACCCGAGGAGCGGGATGAGCGTGCGTCGGGTCGACCGGACGTACAGCGGCACCAGGAGGCGCACGGTGGTAGTGCGGCGAGCTCGGGAAAGCGCCCGGCGGCACCCAGACAAGCAGGGTGAAGGAGCGGCGATATCGGGAGAGCGCTCGGCGGCACTCGCATGCGTAGGGTGGAGCGCGAAGAGCTCGGGAGAGCATCCGGCGGCACCCCGAGGAGCGGGATGAGCGTGCCTCGGGTCGACCGGACGCACAGCGGCACCTGGAGGCGCACGGTGGTAGCGCGACGAGCTCGGGAGAGCGCCCGGTGGCACCCCGAGAAGTGGGATGAGCGTGCGTCGGGTCGACCGGACGTACAGCGGCACCAGGAGGCGCACGGTGGTAGTGCGGCGAGCTCGGGAAAGCGCCCGGCGGCACCCAGACAAGCAAGGTGAAGGAGCGGCGATATCGGGAGAGCGCTCGGCGGCACTCGGAGGCGCGCTGTGGTATCGCGGCGAGATCCCGAGAGCACCCAGCGGCACTCGCATGCGCAGGGTGGAGCGCGAAGAGCTCGGGAGAGCGTCCGGCGGCACCCCGAGGAGCGGGATGAGCGTGCCTCGGGTCGACCGGACGCACAGCGCCACCTGGAGGCGCACGGTGGTAGTGCGGCAAGCTCGGGAAAGCGCCCGGCGGCACCCAGACAAGCAGGGTGAAGGAGCGGCGATATCGGGAGAGCGTTCAGCGGCACTCGGAGGCACGCGGTGGTACCGCTGTGAGCTCGGCAGTGTGCCCGGCGGCACCCCAGGCACTGTGGTGAAGGAGTAGCGATATCGGGAGAGCGCTCGGCGGCACTCGGAGGCGCGCTGTGGTACCGTGGCGAGATCCCGAGAGTGCCCGCTGGCACTTGCCGGCGCACGGTGGTAACGCGGAGAGCTCAGCAGAGCGCCCGGCAGCACCCCGAGGAGCGGGATGAGCGTGCGTCGGGTCGACCGGACGCACAGCGGCACCTGGAGGCGCACGGTGGTAGTGCGGCGAGCTCGGGAAAGCGCCCGGCGGCACCCCGAGCACTGTGGTGAAGGAGCAGCGATATCGGGAGAGCGCGTGGCGGCACCCCGACGTGCGGGGTCAACGAGTGTCGATACCGGGAGAGCGCTCGGCGGCACTCGGAGGCGCACGGTGGTACCGCTGCGAGCTCAGGAGAGCGCCCGGCGGCACCCCGAGCACCGTGGTGAAGGAGCGGCGATATCGGAAGAGCGCCTGGCGGCACCCCGACGTGCGGGGTCAACGAGTGGCGATACCGGGAGAGCGCTCGGCGGCACTCGGAGGCGCACGGTGGTACCGCGGCGAGATCCCGAGAGCACCCAGCGGCACTCGCATGCGCAGGGTGGAGCGCGACGAGCTCTGGAGAGCACGTCGGTGGCAACCCGAGGAGCGGGATGAGCGTGCGTCGGGTCGACCGGACGTACAGCGGCACCAGGAGGCGCACGGTGGTAGTGCGGCGAGCTCGGGAAAGCGCCCGGCGGCACCCAGACAAGCAGGGTGAAGGAGCGGCGATATCGGGAGAGCGCTCGGCGGCACTCGCATGCGTAGGGTGGAGCGCGAAGAGCTCGGGAGAGCATCCGGCGGCACCCCGAGGAGCGGGATGAGCGTGCCTCGGGTCGACCGGACGCACAGCGGCACCTGGAGGCGCACGGTGGTAGCGCGACGAGCTCGGGAGAGCGCCCGGTGGCACCCCGAGAAGTGGGATGAGCGTGCGTCGGGTCGACCGGACGTACAGCGGCACCAGGAGGCGCACGGTGGTAGTGCGGCGAGCTCGGGAAAGCGCCCGGCGGCACCCAGACAAGCAAGGTGAAGGAGCGGCGATATCGGGAGAGCGCTCGGCGGCACTCGGAGGCGCGCTGTGGTATCGCGGCGAGATCCCGAGAGCACCCAGCGGCACTCGCATGCGCAGGGTGGAGCGCGAAGAGCTCGGGAGAGCGTCCGGCGGCACCCCGAGGAGCGGGATGAGCGTGCCTCGGGTCGACCGGACGCACAGCGCCACCTGGAGGCGCACGGTGGTAGTGCGGCAAGCTCGGGAAAGCGCCCGGCGGCACCCAGACAAGCAGGGTGAAGGAGCGGCGATATCGGGAGAGCGTTCAGCGGCACTCGGAGGCACGCGGTGGTACCGCTGTGAGCTCGGCAGTGTGCCCGGCGGCACCCCAGGCACTGTGGTGAAGGAGTAGCGATATCGGGAGAGCGCTCGGCGGCACTCGGAGGCGCGCTGTGGTACCGTGGCGAGATCCCGAGAGTGCCCGCTGGCACTTGCCGGCGCACGGTGGTAACGCGGAGAGCTCAGCAGAGCGCCCGGCAGCACCCCGAGGAGCGGGATGAGCGTGCGTCGGGTCGACCGGACGCACAGCGGCACCTGGAGGCGCACGGTGGTAGTGCGGCGAGCTCGGGAAAGCGCCCGGCGGCACCCCGAGCACTGTGGTGAAGGAGCAGCGATATCGGGAGAGCGCGTGGCGGCACCCCGACGTGCGGGGTCAACGAGTGTCGATACCGGGAGAGCGCTCGGCGGCACTCGGAGGCGCACGGTGGTACCGCTGCGAGCTCAGGAGAGCGCCCGGCGGCACCCCGAGCACCGTGGTGAAGGAGCGGCGATATCGGAAGAGCGCTCGGCGGCACCCCGACGTGCGGGGTCAACGAGTGGCGATACCGGGAGAGCGCTTGGCGGCACTCGGAGGCGCACGGTGGCACCGCGGCGAGATCCCGAGAGCACCCAGCGGCACTCACATGCGCAGGGTGGAGCGCGAAGAGCTCGGGAGAGCGTCCGGCGGCACCCCGAGGAGCGGGATGAGCGTGCGTCGGGTCGACCGGACGCACAGCGGCACCTGGAGGCGCACGGTGGTAGTGCGGCGAGCTCGGGAGAGCGCCCGGCGGCACCCCGAGGAGCGGGATGAGCGTGCGTCGGGTCGGCCGGACGCACAGCGGCACTCGGAGGCGCACGGTGGTAGTGCGGCGAGCTCGGGAGAGCGCCCGGCGGCACCCCGAGGAGCGGGATGAGCGTGCGTCGGGTCGACTGGACGCACAGCGGCACCTGGAGGCGCGCGGTGGTAGTGCGGCGAGATCCCGAGAGCACCCAGCGGCACTCGCATGCGCAGGGTGGAGCGCGAAGAGCTCGGGAGAGCGTCCGGCGGCACCCCGAGGAGCAGGATGAGCGTGCGTCGGGTCGACCGGACGCACAGCGGCACCTGGAGGCGCACGGTGGTAGCGCGACGAGCTCGGGAGAGCGCCCGGTGGCACCCCGAGAAGTGGGATGAGCGTGCGTCGGGTCGACCGGACGTACAGCGGCACCAGGAGGCGCACGGTGGTAGTGCGGCGAGCTCGGGAAAGCGCCCGGCGGCACCCAGACAAGCAGGGTGAAGGAGCGGCAATATCGGGAGAGCGCTCGGCGGCACTCTGAGGTGCGCTGTGGTATCGCGGCGAGATCCCGAGAGCACCCAGCGGCACTCGCATGCGCAGGGTGGAGCGCGAAGAGCTCGGGAGAGCGTCCGGCGGCACCCCGAGGAGCGGGATGAGCGTGCGTCGGGTCGACTGGACGCACAGCGCCACCTGGAGGCGCACGGTGGTAGTGCGGCAAGCTCGGGAGAGCGCCCGGCGGCACCCCGAGCACCGTGGTGAAGGAGCGGTGATATCGGGAGAGCGCGTGGCGGCACCCCGACGTGCCGGGTCAACGAGTGTCGATACCGGGAGAGCGCTTGGCGGCACTCGGAGGCGCACGGTGGCACCGCGGCGAGATCCCGAGAGCACCCAGCGGCACTCACATGCGCAGGGTGGAGCGCGAAGAGCTCGGGAGAGCGTCCGGCGGCACCCCGAGGAGCGGGATGAGCGTGCGTCGGGTCGACCGGACGCACAGCGGCACCTGGAGGCGCACGGTGGTAGCGCGACGAGCTCGGGAGAGCGCCCGGCGGCACCCCGAGGAGCGGGATGAGCGTGCGTCGGGTCGACTGGACGCACAGCGGCACCTGGAGGCGCGCGGTGGTACAGCGGCGAGATCCCGAGAGTGCCCGCTGGCACTTGCCGGCGCACGGTGGTACCGCTGCGAGCTCAGGAGAGCGCCCGGCGGCACCCCGAACACCGTGGTGAAGGAGCGGCGATATCGGGAGAGCGCCTGGCGGCACCCCGACGTGCGGGGTCAACGAGTGGCGATACTGGGAGAGCGCTCGGCGGCACTCGGAGGCGCACGGTGGTACCGCTGCGAGCTCAGGAGAGCGCCCGGCGGCATCCCGAGCACCGTGGTGAAGGAGCGGCGATATCGGGAGAGCACCTGGCGGCACCCCGACGTGCGGGGTCAATGAGTGGCGATACCGGGAGAGCGCTCGGCGGCACTCGGAGGCGCACGGTGGTACCGCGGCGAGATCCCGAGAGTGCCCGCTGGCACTTGCCGGCGCACGGTGGTAGCGCGGAGAGCTCAGCAGAGCGCCCGGCAGCACCCCGAGGAGCGGGATGAGCGTGCGTCGGGTCGACCGGACGCACAGCGGCACCTGGAGGCGCACGGTGGTACCGCTGCGAGCTCAGGAGAGCGCCCGGCTGCACCCCGAGCACTGTGGTGAAGGAGCGGCGATATCGGGAGAGCGCTCGGCGGCACTCAGAGGCGCACGGTGGTACCGCGGCGAGATCCCGAGAGCACCCAGCGGCACTCGCATGCGCAGGGTGGAGCGCGAAGAGCTCGGGAGAGCGTCCGGCGGCACCCCGAGGAGCGGGATGAGCGTGCGTCGGGTCGACCGGACGCACAGCGGCACCTGGAGGCGCACGGTGGTAGCGCGACGAGCTCGGGAGAGCGCCCGGTGGCACCCCGAGAAGTGGGATGAGCGTGCGTCGGGTCGACCGGACGTACAGCGGCACCTGGAGGCGCACGGTGGTAGTGCGGCGAGCTCGGCAGAGCACCCGGCGGCACCCAGACAAGCAGGGTGAAGGAGCGGCGATATCGGGAGAGCGTTCGGCGGCACTCGGAGGCGCGCTGTGGTACCGCTGCGAGCTCAGGAGAGCGCCCGGCGGCACCCCGAGCACCGTGGTGAAGGAGCGGCGATATCGGGAGAGCGCCTGGCGGCACCCCGACGTGCGGGGTCAACGAGTGGCGATACCGGGAGAGCGCTCGGCGGCACTCGGAGGCACACGGTGGTACCGCGGCGAGATCCCGAGAGCACCCAGCGGCACTCGCATGCGCAGGGTGGAGCGCGACGAGCTCTGGAGAGCGCGTCGGTGGCACCCCGAGGAGCGGGATGAGCGTGCGTCGGGTCGACCGGACGTACAGCGGCACCAGGAGGCGCACGGTGGTAGTGCGGCGAGCTCGGGAAAGCGCCCGGCGGCACCCAGACAAGCAGGGTGAACGAGCGGCGATATCGGGAGAGCGCTCGGCGGCACTCGCATGCGTAGGGTGGAGCGCGAAGAGCTCGGGAGAGCGTCCAGCGGCACCCCGAGGAGCGGGATGAGCGTGCCTCGGGTCGACCGGACGCACAGCGGCACCTGGAGGCGCACGGTGGTAGCGCGACGAGCTCGGGAGAGCGCCCGGTGGCACCCCGAGAAGTGGGATGAGCGTGCGTCGGGTCGACCGGACGTACAGCGGCACCAGGAGGCGCACGGTGGTAGTGCGGCGAGCTCGGGAAAGCGCCCGGCGGCACCCAGACAAGCAAGGTGAAGGAGCGGCGATATCGGGAGAGCGCTCGGCGGCACTCGGAGGCGCGCTGTGGTATCGCGGCGAGATCCCGAGAGCACCCAGCGGCACTCGCATACGCAGGGTGGAGCGCGAAGAGCTCGGGAGAGCGTCCGGCGGCACCCCGAGGAGCGGGATGAGCGTGCCTCGGGTCGACCGGACGCACAGCGCCACCTGGAGGCGCACGGTGGTAGTGCGGCAAGCTCGGGAAAGAGCCCGGCGGCACCCAGACAAGCAGGGTGAAGGAGCGGCGATATCGGGAGAGCGCTCAGCGGCACTCGGAGGCGCGCTGTGGTACCGCGGCGAGATCCCGAGAGTGCCCGCTGGCACTTGCCGGCGCACGGTGGTAGCGCGGAGAGCTCAGCAGAGCGCCCGGCAGCACCCCGAGGAGCGGGATGAGCGTGCGTCAGGTCGACCGGACGCACAGCGGCACCTGGAGGCGCACGGTGGTAGTGCGGCAAGCTCGGGAGAGCGCCCGGCTGCACCCCGAGCACTGTGGTGAAGGAGCGGCGATATCGGGAGAGCGCTCGGCGGCACTCAGAGGCGCGCTGTGGTACCGCGGCGAGATCCCGAGAGCACCCAGCGGCACTCGCATGCGCAGGGTGGAGCGCGAAGAGCTCGGGAGAGCGTCCGGTGGCACCCAGAGAAGTGGGATGAGCGTGCGTCGGGTCGACCGGACGTACAGCGGCACCTGGAGGCGCACGGTGGTAGTGCGGCGAGCTCGGGAAAGCGCCCGGCGGCACCCCGAGCACTGTGGTGAAGGAGCAGCGATATCGGGAGAGCGCGTGGCGGCACCCCGACGTGCGGGGTCAACGAGTGTCGATACCGGGAGAGCGCTCGGCGGCACTCGGAGGCGCACGGTGGTACCGCTGCGAGCTCAGGAGAGCGCCCGGCGGCACCCCGAGCACCGTGGTGAAGGAGCGGCGATATCGGGAGAGCGCTCGGCGGCACCCCGACGTGCGGGGTCAACGAGTGGCGATACCGGGAGAGCGCTTGGCGGCACTCGGAGGCGCACGGTGGCACCGCGGCGAGATCCCGAGAGCACCCAGCGGCACTCACATGCGCAGGGTGGAGCGCGAAGAGCTCGGGAGAGCGTCCGGCGGCACCCCGAGGAGCGGGATGAGCGTGCGTCGGGTCGACCGGACGCACAGCGGCACCTGGAGGCGCACGGTGGTAGTGCGGCGAGCTCGGGAGAGCGCCCGGCGGCACCCCGAGGAGCGGGATGAGCGTGCGTCGGGTCGGCCGGACGCACAGCGGCACTCGGAGGCGCACGGTGGTAGTGCGGCGAGCTCGGGAGAGCGCCCGGCGGCACCCCGAGGAGCGGGATGAGCGTGCGTCGGGTCGACTGGACGCACAGCGGCACCTGGAGGCGCGCGGTGGTAGTGCGGCGAGATCCCGAGAGCACCCAGCGGCACTCGCATGCGCAGGGTGGAGCGCGAAGAGCTCGGGAGAGCGTCCGGCGGCACCCCGAGGAGCAGGATGAGCGTGCGTCGGGTCGACCGGACGCACAGCGGCACCTGGAGGCGCACGGTGGTAGCGCGACGAGCTCGGGAGAGCGCCCGGTGGCACCCCGAGAAGTGGGATGAGCGTGCGTCGGGTCGACCGGACGTACAGCGGCACCAGGAGGCGCACGGTGGTAGTGCGGCGAGCTCGGGAAAGCGCCCGGCGGCACCCAGACAAGCAGGGTGAAGGAGCGGCAATATCGGGAGAGCGCTCGGCGGCACTCTGAGGCGCGCTGTGGTATCGCGGCGAGATCCCGAGAGCACCCAGCGGCACTCGCATGCGCAGGGTGGAGCGCGAAGAGCTCGGGAGAGCGTCCGGCGGCACCCCGAGGAGCGGGATGAGCGTGCGTCGGGTCGACTGGACGCACAGCGCCACCTGGAGGCGCACGGTGGTAGTGCGGCAAGCTCGGGAGAGCGCCCGGCGGCACCCCGAGCACCGTGGTGAAGGAGCGGTGATATCGGGAGAGCGCGTGGCGGCACCCCGACGTGCCGGGTCAACGAGTGTCGATACCGGGAGAGCGCTTGGCGGCACTCGGAGGCGCACGGTGGCACCGCGGCGAGATCCCGAGAGCACCCAGCGGCACTCACATGCGCAGGGTGGAGCGCGAAGAGCTCGGGAGAGCGTCCGGCGGCACCCCGAGGAGCGGGATGAGCGTGCGTCGGGTCGACCGGACGCACAGCGGCACCTGGAGGCGCACGGTGGTAGCGCGACGAGCTCGGGAGAGCGCCCGGCGGCACCCCGAGGAGCGGGATGAGCGTGCGTCGGGTCGACTGGACGCACAGCGGCACCTGGAGGCGCGCGGTGGTACAGCGGCGAGATCCCGAGAGTGCCCGCTGGCACTTGCCGGCGCACGGTGGTACCGCTGCGAGCTCAGGAGAGCGCCCGGCGGCACCCCGAACACCGTGGTGAAGGAGCGGCGATATCGGGAGAGCGCCTGGCGGCACCCCGACGTGCGGGGTCAACGAGTGGCGATACTGGGAGAGCGCTCGGCGGCACTCGGAGGCGCACGGTGGTACCGCTGCGAGCTCAGGAGAGCGCCCGGCGGCATCCCGAGCACCGTGGTGAAGGAGCGGCGATATCGGGAGAGCACCTGGCGGCACCCCGACGTGCGGGGTCAATGAGTGGCGATACCGGGAGAGCGCTCGGCGGCACTCGGAGGCGCACGGTGGTACCGCGGCGAGATCCCGAGAGTGCCCGCTGGCACTTGCCGGCGCACGGTGGTAGCGCGGAGAGCTCAGCAGAGCGCCCGGCAGCACCCCGAGGAGCGGGATGAGCGTGCGTCGGGTCGACCGGACGCACAGCGGCACCTGGAGGCGCACGGTGGTACCGCTGCGAGCTCAGGAGAGCGCCCGGCTGCACCCCGAGCACTGTGGTGAAGGAGCGGCGATATCGGGAGAGCGCTCGGCGGCACTCAGAGGCGCACGGTGGTACCGCGGCGAGATCCCGAGAGCACCCAGCGGCACTCGCATGCGCAGGGTGGAGCGCGAAGAGCTCGGGAGAGCGTCCGGCGGCACCCCGAGGAGCGGGATGAGCGTGCGTCGGGTGGACCGGACGCACAGCGGCACCTGGAGGCGCACGGTGGTAGCGCGACGAGCTCGGGAGAGCGCCCGGTGGCACCCCGAGAAGTGGGATGAGCGTGCGTCGGGTCGACCGGACGTACAGCGGCACCAGGAGGCGCACGGTGGTAGTGCGGCGAGCTCGGCAGAGCACCCGGCGGCACCCAGACAAGCAGGGTGAAGGAGCGGCGATATCGGGAGAGCGTTCGGCGGCACTCGGAGGCGCGCTGTGGTACCGCTGCGAGCTCAGGAGAGCGCCCGGCGGCACCCCGAGCACCGTGGTGAAGGAGCGGCGATATCGGGAGAGCGCCTGGCGGCACCCCGACGTGCGGGGTCAACGAGTGGCGATACCGGGAGAGCGCTCGGCGGCACTCGGAGGCACACGGTGGTACCGCGGCGAGATCCCGAGAGCACCCAGCGGCACTCGCATGCGCAGGGTGGAGCGCGACGAGCTCTGGAGAGCGCGTCGGTGGCACCCCGAGGAGTGGGATGAGCGTGCGTCGGGTCGACCGGACGTACAGCGGCACCAGGAGGCGCACGGTGGTAGTGCGGCGAGCTCGGGAAAGCGCCCGGCGGCACCCAGACAAGCAGGGTGAACGAGCGGCGATATCGGGAGAGCGCTCGGCGGCACTCGCATGCGTAGGGTGGAGCGCGAAGAGCTCGGGAGAGCGTCCAGCGGCACCCCGAGGAGCGGGATGAGCGTGCCTCGGGTCGACCGGACGCACAGCGGCACCTGGAGGCGCACGGTGGTAGCGCGACGAGCTCGGGAGAGCGCCCGGTGGCACCCCGAGAAGTGGGATGAGCGTGCGTCGGGTCGACCGGACGTACAGCGGCACCAGGAGGCGCACGGTGGTAGTGCGGCGAGCTCGGGAAAGCGCCCGGCGGCACCCAGACAAGCAAGGTGAAGGAGCGGCGATATCGGGAGAGCGCTCGGCGGCACTCGGAGGCGCGCTGTGGTATCGCGGCGAGATCCCGAGAGCACCCAGCGGCACTCGCATGCGCAGGGTGGAGCGCGAAGAGCTCGGGAGAGCGTCCGGCGGCACCCCGAGGAGCGGGATGAGCGTGCCTCGGGTCGACCGGACGCACAGCGCCACCTGGAGGCGCACGGTGGTAGTGCGGCAAGCTCGGGAAAGAGCCCGGCGGCACCCAGACAAGCAGGGTGAAGGAGCGGCGATATCGGGAGAGCGCTCAGCGGCACTCGGAGGCGCGCTGTGGTACCGCGGCGAGATCCCGAGAGTGCCCGCTGGCACTTGCCGGCGCACGGTGGTAGCGCGGAGAGCTCAGCAGAGCGCCCGGCAGCACCCCGAGGAGCGGGATGAGCGTGCGTCGGGTCGACCGGACGCACAGCGGCACCTGGAGGCGCACGGTGGTAGTGCGGCAAGCTCGGGAGAGCGCCCGGCTGCACCCCGAGCACTGTGGTGAAGGAGCGGCGATATCGGGAGAGCGCTCGGCGGCACTCAGAGGCGCGCTGTGGTACCGCGGCGAGATCCCGAGAGCACCCAGCGGCACTCGCATGCGCAGGGTGGAGCGCGAAGAGCTCGGGAGAGCGTCCGGTGGCACCCAGAGAAGTGGGATGAGCGTGCGTCGGGTCGACCGGACGTACAGCGGCACCTGGAGGCGCACGGTGGTAGTGCGGCGAGCTCGGGAAAGCGCCCGGCGGCACCCAGACAAGCAGGGTGAAGGAGCGGCGATATCGGGAGAGCGTTCGGCGGCACTCGGAGGCGCGCTGTGGTACCGCGGCGAGATCCCGAGAGTGCCCGCTGGCACTTGCCGGCGCACGGTGGTAGCGCGGAGAGCTCAGCAGAGCGCCCGGCAGCACCCCGAGGAGCGGGATGAGCATGCGTCGGGTCGACCGGACGCACAGCGGCACCTGGAGGCGCACGGTGGTAGTGCGGCAAGCTCGGGAGAGCGCCCGGCGGCACCCCGAGCACTGTGGTGAAGGAGCGGCGATATCGGGAGAGCGCGTGGCGGCACCCCGACGTGCGGGGTCAACGAGTGTCGATACCGGGAGAGCGCTCGGCGGCACTCGGAGGCGCACGGTGGTAACGCGGCGAGCTCGGCAGAGCACCTGGCGGCACCCCGAGCAGCGTGGTGAAGGAGCGGCGATATCGGGAGAGGGCTCGGCGGCACTCGGAGGCGCACGGTGGTACCGCTGCGAGCTCAGGAGAGCGCCCGGCGGCACCCCGAGCACCGTGGTGAAGGAGCGGCGATATCGGGAGAGCGCCTGGCGGCACCCCGACGTGCGGGGTCAACGAGTGGCGATACCGGGAGAGCGCTTGGCGGCACTCGGAGGCGCACGGTGGCACCGCGGCGAGATCCCGAGAGCACCCAGCGGCACTCACATGCGCAGGGTGGAGCGCGAAGAGCTCGGGAGAGCGTCCGGCGGCACCCCGAGGAGCGGGATGAGCGTGCGTCGGGTCGACCGGACGCACAGCGGCACCTGGAGGCGCACGGTGGTACTGCGGCAAGCTCGGGAAAGCGCCCGGCGGCACCCAGACAAGCAGGGTGAATAAGCGGCGATATCGGGAGAGCGTTGAGCGGCACTCGGAGGCACGCGGTGGTACCGCTGTGAGCTCGGCAGTGCGCCCGGCGGCACCCCAGGCACTGTGGTGAAGGAGCAGCGATATCGGGAGAGCGCTCGGCGGCACTCAGAGGCGCGCTGTGGTACCGCGGCGAGATCCCGAGAGTGCCCGCTGGCACTTGCCGGCGCACGGTGGTACCGCTGCGAGCTCAGGAGAGCGCCCGGCGGCACCCCGAACACCGTGGTGAAGGAGCGGCGATATCGGGAGAGCGCCTGGCGGCACCCCGACGTGCGGGGTCAACGAGTGGCGATACCGGGAGAGCGCTCGGCGGCACTCGGAGGCGCACGGTGGTACCGCTGCGAGCTCAGGAGAGCGCCCGGCGGCATCCCGAGCACCGTGGTGAAGGAGCGGCGATATCGGGAGAGCACCTGGCGGCACCCCGACGTGCGGGGTCAATGAGTGGCGATACCGGGAGAGCGCTCGGCGGCACTCGGAGGCGCACGGTGGTACCGCGGCGAGATCCCAAGAGCACCCAGCGGCACTCGCATGCGCAGGGTGGAGCGCGAAGAGCTCGGGAGAGCGTCCGGCGGCACCCCGAGGAGCGGGATGAGCGTGCGTCGGGTCGACCGGACGCACAGCGGCACCTGGAGGCGCACGGTGGTACCGCTGCGAGCTCAGGAGAGCGCCCGGCTGCACCCCGAGCACTGTGGTGAAGGAGCGGCGATATCGGGAGAGCGCTCGGCGGCACTCAGAGGCGCGCTGTGGTACCGCGGCGAGATCCCGAGAGCACCCAGCGGCACTCGCATGCGCAGGGTGGAGCGCGAAGAGCTCGGGAGAGCGTCCGGCGGCACCCCGAGGAGCGGGATGAGCGTGCGTCGGGTCGACCGGACGCACAGCGGCACCTGGAGGCGCACGGTGGTAGCGCGACGAGCTCGGGAGAGCGCCCGGTGGCACCCCGAGAAGTGGGATGAGCGTGCGTCGGGTCGACCGGACGTACAGCGGCACCTGGAGGCGCACGGTGGTAGTGCGGCGAGCTCGGGAAAGCGCCCGGCGGCACCCAGACAAGCAGGGTGAAGGAGCGGCGATATCGGGAGAGCGTTCGGCGGCACTCGGAGGCGCGCTGTGGTACCGCGGCGAGATCCCGAGAGTGCCCGCTGGCACTTGCCGGCGCACGGTGGTAGCGCGGAGAGCTCAGCAGAGCGCCCGGCAGCACCCCGAGGAGCGGGATGAGCATGCGTCGGGTCGACCGGACGCACAGCGGCACCTGGAGGCGCACGGTGGTAGTGCGGCAAGCTCGGGAGAGCGCCCGGCGGCACCCCGAGCACTGTGGTGAAGGAGCGGCGATATCGGGAGAGCGCGTGGCGGCACCCCGACGTGCGGGGTCAACGAGTGTCGATACCGGGAGAGCGCTCGGCGGCACTCGGAGGCGCACGGTGGTAACGCGGCGAGCTCGGCAGAGCACCTGGCGGCACCCCGAGCAGCGTGGTGAAGGAGCGGCGATATCGGGAGAGGGCTCGGCGGCACTCGGAGGCGCACGGTGGTACCGCTGCGAGCTCAGGAGAGCGCCCGGCGGCACCCCGAGCACCGTGGTGAAGGAGCGGCGATATCGGGAGAGCGCCTGGTGGCACCCCGACGTGCGGGGTCAACGAGTGGCGATACCGGGAGAGCGCTCGGCGGCACTCGGAGGCGTACGGTGGTACCGCGGCGAGATCCCGAGAGCACCCAGCGGCACTCGCATGCGCAGGGTGGAGCGCGAAGAGCTCGGGAGAGCGTCCGGCGGCACCCCGAGGAGCGGGATGAGCGTGCGTCGGGTGGACCGGACGCACAGCGGCACCTGGAGGCGCACGGTGGTAGTGCGGCAAGCTCGGGAAAGCGCCCGGCAGCACCCAGACAAGCAGGGTGAAGGAGCGGCGATATCGGGAGAGCGTTCAGCGGCACTCGGAGGCACGCGGTGGTACCGCTGTGAGCTCGGCAGTGCGCCCGGCGGCACCCCAGGCACTGTGGTGAAGGAGCAGCGATATCGGGAGAGCTCTCGGCGGCACTCGGAGGCGCGCTGTGGTACCGCGGCGAGATCCCGAGAGTGCCCGCTGGCACTTGCCGGCGCACGGTGGTAGCGCGGAGAGCTCAGCAGAGCGCCCGGCAGCACCCCGAGGAGCGGGATGAGCGTGCGTCGGGTCGACTGAACGCACAGCGGCACCTGGAGGCGCACGGTGGTAGTGCGGCAAGCTCGGGAGAGCGCCCGGCGGCACCCTGAGCACTGTGGTGAAGGAGCGGCGATATCGGGAGAGCGCGTGGCGGCACCCCGACGTGCGGGGTCAACGAGTGTCGATACCGGGAGAGCGCTCGGCGGCACTCGGAGGCACACGGTGGTACCGCTGCGAGCTCGGCAGAGCGCCTGGCTGCACCCCGAGCACTGTGGTGAAGGAGCGGCGATATCGGGAGAGTGCGTGGCGGCACCCCGACGTGCGGGGTCAACTAGTGGCAATACCGGGAGAGCGCTCGGCGGCACTCGGAGGCGCACGGTGGTACCGCTGCGAGCTCAGGAGAGCGCCCGGCGGCATCCCGAGCACCGTGGTGAAGGAGCGGCGATATCGGGAGAGCACCTGGCGGCACCCCGACGTGCGGGGTCAACGAGTGGCGATACCGGGAGAGCGCTTGGCGGCACTCGGAGGCGCATGGTGGCACCGCGGCGAGATCCCGAGAGCACCCAGCGGCACTCACATGCGCAGGGTGGAGCGCGAAGAGCTCGGGAGAGCGTCCGGCGGCACCCCGAGGAGCGGGATGAGCGTGCGTCGGGTCGACCGGACGCACAGCGGCACCTGGAGGAGCACGGTGGTAGTGCGGCGAGCTCGGGAGAGCGCCCGGCGGCACCTCGAGGAGCGGGATGAGCGTGCGTCGGGTCGACTGGACGCACAGCGGCACCTGGAGGCGCGCGGTGGTACCGCGGCGAAATCCCGAGAGCACCCAGCGGCACTCGCATGTGCAGGGTGGAGCGCGAAGAGCTCGGGAGATCGTCCGGCGGCACCCCGAGGAGCGGGATGAGCGTGCCTCGGGTCGACCGGACGCACAGCGCCACCTGGAGGCGCACGGTGGTAGTGCGGCAAGCTCGGGAAAGAGCCCGGCGGCACCCAGACAAGCAGGGTGAAGGAGCGGCGATATCGGGAGAGCGCTCAGCGGCACTCGGAGGCGCGCTGTGGTACCGCGGCGAGATCCCGAGAGTGCCCGCTGGCACTTGCCGGCGCACGGTGGTAGCGCGGAGAGCTCAGCAGAGCGCCCGGCAGCACCCCGAGGAGCGGGATGAGCGTGCGTCAGGTCGACCGGACGCACAGCGGCACCTGGAGGCGCACGGTGGTAGTGCGGCAAGCTCGGGAGAGCGCCCGGCTGCACCCCGAGCACTGTGGTGAAGGAGCGGCGATATCGGGAGAGCGCTCGGCGGCACTCAGAGGCGCGCTGTGGTACCGCGGCGAGATCCCGAGAGCACCCAGCGGCACTCGCATGCGCAGGGTGGAGCGCGAAGAGCTCGGGAGAGCGTCCGGTGGCACCCAGAGAAGTGGGATGAGCGTGCGTCGGGTCGACCGGACGTACAGCGGCACCTGGAGGCGCACGGTGGTAGTGCGGCGAGCTCGGGAAAGCGCCCGGCGGCACCCCGAGCACTGTGGTGAAGGAGCAGCGATATCGGGAGAGCGCGTGGCGGCACCCCGACGTGCGGGGTCAACGAGTGTCGATACCGGGAGAGCGCTCGGCGGCACTCGGAGGCGCACGGTGGTACCGCTGCGAGCTCAGGAGAGCGCCCGGCGGCACCCCGAGCACCGTGGTGAAGGAGCGGCGATATCGGGAGAGCGCTCGGCGGCACCCCGACGTGCGGGGTCAACGAGTGGCGATACCGGGAGAGCGCTTGGCGGCACTCGGAGGCGCACGGTGGCACCGCGGCGAGATCCCGAGAGCACCCAGCGGCACTCACATGCGCAGGGTGGAGCGCGAAGAGCTCGGGAGAGCGTCCGGCGGCACCCCGAGGAGCGGGATGAGCGTGCGTCGGGTCGACCGGACGCACAGCGGCACCTGGAGGCGCACGGTGGTAGTGCGGCGAGCTCGGGAGAGCGCCCGGCGGCACCCCGAGGAGCGGGATGAGCGTGCGTCGGGTCGGCCGGACGCACAGCGGCACTCGGAGGCGCACGGTGGTAGTGCGGCGAGCTCGGGAGAGCGCCCGGCGGCACCCCGAGGAGCGGGATGAGCGTGCGTCGGGTCGACTGGACGCACAGCGGCACCTGGAGGCGCGCGGTGGTAGTGCGGCGAGATCCCGAGAGCACCCAGCGGCACTCGCATGCGCAGGGTGGAGCGCGAAGAGCTCGGGAGAGCGTCCGGCGGCACCCCGAGGAGCAGGATGAGCGTGCGTCGGGTCGACCGGACGCACAGCGGCACCTGGAGGCGCACGGTGGTAGCGCGACGAGCTCGGGAGAGCGCCCGGTGGCACCCCGAGAAGTGGGATGAGCGTGCGTCGGGTCGACCGGACGTACAGCGGCACCAGGAGGCGCACGGTGGTAGTGCGGCGAGCTCGGGAAAGCGCCCGGCGGCACCCAGACAAGCAGGGTGAAGGAGCGGCAATATCGGGAGAGCGCTCGGCGGCACTCTGAGGCGCGCTGTGGTATCGCGGCGAGATCCCGAGAGCACCCAGCGGCACTCGCATGCGCAGGGTGGAGCGCGAAGAGCTCGGGAGAGCGTCCGGCGGCACCCCGAGGAGCGGGATGAGCGTGCGTCGGGTCGACTGGACGCACAGCGCCACCTGGAGGCGCACGGTGGTAGTGCGGCAAGCTCGGGAGAGCGCCCGGCGGCACCCCGAGCACCGTGGTGAAGGAGCGGTGATATCGGGAGAGCGCGTGGCGGCACCCCGACGTGCCGGGTCAACGAGTGTCGATACCGGGAGAGCGCTTGGCGGCACTCGGAGGCGCACGGTGGCACCGCGGCGAGATCCCGAGAGCACCCAGCGGCACTCACATGCGCAGGGTGGAGCGCGAAGAGCTCGGGAGAGCGTCCGGCGGCACCCCGAGGAGCGGGATGAGCGTGCGTCGGGTCGACCGGACGCACAGCGGCACCTGGAGGCGCACGGTGGTAGCGCGACGAGCTCGGGAGAGCGCCCGGCGGCACCCCGAGGAGCGGGATGAGCGTGCGTCGGGTCGACTGGACGCACAGCGGCACCTGGAGGCGCGCGGTGGTACAGCGGCGAGATCCCGAGAGTGCCCGCTGGCACTTGCCGGCGCACGGTGGTACCGCTGCGAGCTCAGGAGAGCGCCCGGCGGCACCCCGAACACCGTGGTGAAGGAGCGGCGATATCGGGAGAGCGCCTGGCGGCACCCCGACGTGCGGGGTCAACGAGTGGCGATACTGGGAGAGCGCTCGGCGGCACTCGGAGGCGCACGGTGGTACCGCTGCGAGCTCAGGAGAGCGCCCGGCGGCATCCCGAGCACCGTGGTGAAGGAGCGGCGATATCGGGAGAGCACCTGGCGGCACCCCGACGTGCGGGGTCAATGAGTGGCGATACCGGGAGAGCGCTCGGCGGCACTCGGAGGCGCACGGTGGTACCGCGGCGAGATCCCGAGAGTGCCCGCTGGCACTTGCCGGCGCACGGTGGTAGCGCGGAGAGCTCAGCAGAGCGCCCGGCAGCACCCCGAGGAGCGGGATGAGCGTGCGTCGGGTCGACCGGACGCACAGCGGCACCTGGAGGCGCACGGTGGTACCGCTGCGAGCTCAGGAGAGCGCCCGGCTGCACCCCGAGCACTGTGGTGAAGGAGCGGCGATATCGGGAGAGCGCTCGGCGGCACTCAGAGGCGCACGGTGGTACCGCGGCGAGATCCCGAGAGCACCCAGCGGCACTCGCATGCGCAGGGTGGAGCGCGAAGAGCTCGGGAGAGCGTCCGGCGGCACCCCGAGGAGCGGGATGAGCGTGCGTCGGGTGGACCGGACGCACAGCGGCACCTGGAGGCGCACGGTGGTAGCGCGACGAGCTCGGGAGAGCGCCCGGTGGCACCCCGAGAAGTGGGATGAGCGTGCGTCGGGTCGACCGGACGTACAGCGGCACCAGGAGGCGCACGGTGGTAGTGCGGCGAGCTCGGCAGAGCACCCGGCGGCACCCAGACAAGCAGGGTGAAGGAGCGGCGATATCGGGAGAGCGTTCGGCGGCACTCGGAGGCGCGCTGTGGTACCGCTGCGAGCTCAGGAGAGCGCCCGGCGGCACCCCGAGCACCGTGGTGAAGGAGCGGCGATATCGGGAGAGCGCCTGGCGGCACCCCGACGTGCGGGGTCAACGAGTGGCGATACCGGGAGAGCGCTCGGCGGCACTCGGAGGCACACGGTGGTACCGCGGCGAGATCCCGAGAGCACCCAGCGGCACTCGCATGCGCAGGGTGGAGCGCGACGAGCTCTGGAGAGCGCGTCGGTGGCACCCCGAGGAGTGGGATGAGCGTGCGTTGGGTCGACCGGACGTACAGCGGCACCAGGAGGCGCACGGTGGTAGTGCGGCGAGCTCGGGAAAGCGCCCGGCGGCACCCAGACAAGCAGGGTGAACGAGCGGCGATATCGGGAGAGCGCTCGGCGGCACTCGCATGCGTAGGGTGGAGCGCGAAGAGCTCGGGAGAGCGTCCAGCGGCACCCCGAGGAGCGGGATGAGCGTGCCTCGGGTCGACCGGACGCACAGCGGCACCTGGAGGCGCACGGTGGTAGCGCGACGAGCTCGGGAGAGCGCCCGGTGGCACCCCGAGAAGTGGGATGAGCGTGCGTCGGGTCGACCGGACGTACAGCGGCACCAGGAGGCGCACGGTGGTAGTGCGGCGAGCTCGGGAAAGCGCCCGGCGGCACCCAGACAAGCAAGGTGAAGGAGCGGCGATATCGGGAGAGCGCTCGGCGGCACTCGGAGGCGCGCTGTGGTATCGCGGCGAGATCCCGAGAGCACCCAGCGGCACTCGCATGCGCAGGGTGGAGCGCGAAGAGCTCGGGAGAGCGTCCGGCGGCACCCCGAGGAGCGGGATGAGCGTGCCTCGGGTCGACCGGACGCACAGCGCCACCTGGAGGCGCACGGTGGTAGTGCGGCAAGCTCGGGAAAGAGCCCGGCGGCACCCAGACAAGCAGGGTGAAGGAGCGGCGATATCGGGAGAGCGCTCAGCGGCACTCGGAGGCGCGCTGTGGTACCGCGGCGAGATCCCGAGAGTGCCCGCTGGCACTTGCCGGCGCACGGTGGTAGCGCGGAGAGCTCAGCAGAGCGCCCGGCAGCACCCCGAGGAGCGGGATGAGCGTGCGTCGGGTCGACCGGACGCACAGCGGCACCTGGAGGCGCACGGTGGTAGTGCGGCAAGCTCGGGAGAGCGCCCGGCTGCACCCCGAGCACTGTGGTGAAGGAGCGGCGATATCGGGAGAGCGCTCGGCGGCACTCAGAGGCGCGCTGTGGTACCGCGGCGAGATCCCGAGAGCACCCAGCGGCACTCGCATGCGCAGGGTGGAGCGCGAAGAGCTCGGGAGAGCGTCCGGTGGCACCCAGAGAAGTGGGATGAGCGTGCGTCGGGTCGACCGGACGTACAGCGGCACCTGGAGGCGCACGGTGGTAGTGCGGCGAGCTCGGGAAAGCGCCCGGCGGCACCCAGACAAGCAGGGTGAAGGAGCGGCGATATCGGGAGAGCGTTCGGCGGCACTCGGAGGCGCGCTGTGGTACCGCGGCGAGATCCCGAGAGTGCCCGCTGGCACTTGCCGGCGCACGGTGGTAGCGCGGAGAGCTCAGCAGAGCGCCCGGCAGCACCCCGAGGAGCGGGATGAGCATGCGTCGGGTCGACCGGACGCACAGCGGCACCTGGAGGCGCACGGTGGTAGTGCGGCAAGCTCGGGAGAGCGCCCGGCGGCACCCCGAGCACTGTGGTGAAGGAGCGGCGATATCGGGAGAGCGCGTGGCGGCACCCCGACGTGCGGTGTCAACGAGTGTCGATACCGGGAGAGCGCTCGGCGGCACTCGGAGGCGCACGGTGGTAACGCGGCGAGCTCGGCAGAGCACCTGGCGGCACCCCGAGCAGCGTGGTGAAGGAGCGGCGATATCGGGAGAGGGCTCGGCGGCACTCGGAGGCGCACGGTGGTACCGCTGCGAGCTCAGGAGAGCGCCCGGCGGCACCCCGAGCACCGTGGTGAAGGAGCGGCGATATCGGGAGAGCGCCTGGCGGCACCCCGACGTGCGGGGTCAACGAGTGGCGATACCGGGAGAGCGCTTGGCGGCACTCGGAGGCGCACGGTGGCACCGCGGCGAGATCCCGAGAGCACCCAGCGGCACTCACATGCGCAGGGTGGAGCGCGAAGAGCTCGGGAGAGCGTCCGGCGGCACCCCGAGGAGCGGGATGAGCGTGCGTCGGGTCGACCGGACGCACAGCGGCACCTGGAGGCGCACGGTGGTACTGCGGCAAGCTCGGGAAAGCGCCCGGCGGCACCCAGACAAGCAGGGTGAATAAGCGGCGATATCGGGAGAGCGTTGAGCGGCACTCGGAGGCACGCGGTGGTACCGCTGTGAGCTCGGCAGTGCGCCCGGCGGCACCCCAGGCACTGTGGTGAAGGAGCAGCGATATCGGGAGAGCGCTCGGCGGCACTCAGAGGCGCGCTGTGGTACCGCGGCGAGATCCCGAGAGTGCCCGCTGGCACTTGCCGGCGCACGGTGGTACCGCTGCGAGCTCAGGAGAGCGCCCGGCGGCACCCCGAACACCGTGGTGAAGGAGCGGCGATATCGGGAGAGCGCCTGGCGGCACCCCGACGTGCGGGGTCAACGAGTGGCGATACCGGGAGAGCGCTCGGCGGCACTCGGAGGCGCACGGTGGTACCGCTGCGAGCTCAGGAGAGCGCCCGGCGGCATCCCGAGCACCGTGGTGAAGGAGCGGCGATATCGGGAGAGCACCTGGCGGCACCCCGACGTGCGGGGTCAATGAGTGGCGATACCGGGAGAGCGCTCGGCGGCACTCGGAGGCGCACGGTGGTACCGCGGCGAGATCCCAAGAGCACCCAGCGGCACTCGCATGCGCAGGGTGGAGCGCGAAGAGCTCGGGAGAGCGTCCGGCGGCACCCCGAGGAGCGGGATGAGCGTGCGTCGGGTCGACCGGACGCACAGCGGCACCTGGAGGCGCACGGTGGTACCGCTGCGAGCTCAGGAGAGCGCCCGGCTGCACCCCGAGCACTGTGGTGAAGGAGCGGCGATATCGGGAGAGCGCTCGGCGGCACTCAGAGGCGCGCTGTGGTACCGCGGCGAGATCCCGAGAGCACCCAGCGGCACTCGCATGCGCAGGGTGGAGCGCGAAGAGCTCGGGAGAGCGTCCGGCGGCACCCCGAGGAGCGGGATGAGCGTGCGTCGGGTCGACCGGACGCACAGCGGCACCTGGAGGCGCACGGTGGTAGCGCGACGAGCTCGGGAGAGCGCCCGGTGGCACCCCGAGAAGTGGGATGAGCGTGCGTCGGGTCGACCGGACGTACAGCGGCACCTGGAGGCGCACGGTGGTAGTGCGGCGAGCTCGGGAAAGCGCCCGGCGGCACCCAGACAAGCAGGGTGAAGGAGCGGCGATATCGGGAGAGCGTTCGGCGGCACTCGGAGGCGCGCTGTGGTACCGCGGCGAGATCCCGAGAGTGCCCGCTGGCACTTGCCGGCGCACGGTGGTAGCGCGGAGAGCTCAGCAGAGCGCCCGGCAGCACCCCGAGGAGCGGGATGAGCATGCGTCGGGTCGACCGGACGCACAGCGGCACCTGGAGGCGCACGGTGGTAGTGCGGCAAGCTCGGGAGAGCGCCCGGCGGCACCCCGAGCACTGTGGTGAAGGAGCGGCGATATCGGGAGAGCGCGTGGCGGCACCCCGACGTGCGGGGTCAACGAGTGTCGATACCGGGAGAGCGCTCGGCGGCACTCGGAGGCGCACGGTGGTAACGCGGCGAGCTCGGCAGAGCACCTGGCGGCACCCCGAGCAGCGTGGTGAAGGAGCGGCGATATCGGGAGAGGGCTCGGCGGCACTCGGAGGCGCACGGTGGTACCGCTGCGAGCTCAGGAGAGCGCCCGGCGGCACCCCGAGCACCGTGGTGAAGGAGCGGCGATATCGGGAGAGCGCCTGGTGGCACCCCGACGTGCGGGGTCAACGAGTGGCGATACCGGGAGAGCGCTCGGCGGCACTCGGAGGCGTACGGTGGTACCGCGGCGAGATCCCGAGAGCACCCAGCGGCACTCGCATGCGCAGGGTGGAGCGCGAAGAGCTCGGGAGAGCGTCCGGCGGCACCCCGAGGAGCGGGATGAGCGTGCGTCGGGTGGACCGGACGCACAGCGGCACCTGGAGGCGCACGGTGGTAGTGCGGCAAGCTCGGGAAAGCGCCCGGCAGCACCCAGACAAGCAGGGTGAAGGAGCGGCGATATCGGGAGAGCGTTCAGCGGCACTCGGAGGCACGCGGTGGTACCGCTGTGAGCTCGGCAGTGCGCCCGGCGGCACCCCAGGCACTGTGGTGAAGGAGCAGCGATATCGGGAGAGCTCTCGGCGGCACTCGGAGGCGCGCTGTGGTACCGCGGCGAGATCCCGAGAGTGCCCGCTGGCACTTGCCGGCGCACGGTGGTAGCGCGGAGAGCTCAGCAGAGCGCCCGGCAGCACCCCGAGGAGCGGGATGAGCGTGCGTCGGGTCGACTGAACGCACAGCGGCACCTGGAGGCGCACGGTGGTAGTGCGGCAAGCTCGGGAGAGCGCCCGGCGGCACCCTGAGCACTGTGGTGAAGGAGCGGCGATATCGGGAGAGCGCGTGGCGGCACCCCGACGTGCGGGGTCAACGAGTGTCGATACCGGGAGAGCGCTCGGCGGCACTCGGAGGCACACGGTGGTACCGCTGCGAGCTCGGCAGAGCGCCTGGCTGCACCCCGAGCACTGTGGTGAAGGAGCGGCGATATCGGGAGAGTGCGTGGCGGCACCCCGACGTGCGGGGTCAACTAGTGGCAATACCGGGAGAGCGCTCGGCGGCACTCGGAGGCGCACGGTGGTACCGCTGCGAGCTCAGGAGAGCGCCCGGCGGCATCCCGAGCACCGTGGTGAAGGAGCGGCGATATCGGGAGAGCACCTGGCGGCACCCCGACGTGCGGGGTCAACGAGTGGCGATACCGGGAGAGCGCTTGGCGGCACTCGGAGGCGCATGGTGGCACCGCGGCGAGATCCCGAGAGCACCCAGCGGCACTCACATGCGCAGGGTGGAGCGCGAAGAGCTCGGGAGAGCGTCCGGCGGCACCCCGAGGAGCGGGATGAGCGTGCCTCGGGTCGACCGGACGCACAGCGGCACCTGGAGGAGCACGGTGGTAGTGCGGCGAGCTCGGGAGAGCGCCCGGCGGCACCTCGAGGAGCGGGATGAGCGTGCGTCGGGTCGACTGGACGCACAGCGGCACCTGGAGGCGCGCGGTGGTACCGCGGCGAGATCCCGAGAGCACCCAGCGGCACTCGCATGTGCAGGGTGGAGCGCGAAGAGCTCGGGAGATCGTCCGGCGGCACCCCGAGGAGCAGGATGAGCGTGCGTCGGGTCGACTGGACGTACAGCGGCACCAGGAGGCGCACGGTGGTAGTGCGGCGAGCTCGGGAAAGCACCCGGCGGCACCCAGACAAGCAGGGTGAACGAGCGGCGATATCGGGAGAGCGCTCGGCGGCACTCGGAGGCGCGCTGTGGTATCGCGACGAGATCCCGAGAGCACCCAGCGGCACTCGCATGGGCAGGGTGGAGCGCAAGAGCTCGGGAGAGCGTCCGGCGGCACCCCGAGGAGCGGGATGAGCGTGCGTCGGGTCGACCGGACGCACAGCGGCACCTGGAGGCGCACGGTGGTAGCGCGACGAGCTCGGGAGAGCGCCCGGTGGCACCCAGACAAGCAAGGTGAAGGAGCGGCGATATCGGGAGAGCGCTCGGCGGCACTCGGAGGCGCGCTGTGGTATCGCGGCGAGATCCCGAGAGCACCCAGCGGCACTCGCATGCGCAGGGTGGAGCGCGAAGAGCTCGGGAGAGCGTCCGGCGGCACCCCGAGGAGCGGGATGAGCGTGCGTCGGGTCGACCGGACGCACAGCGGCACCTGGAGGCGCACGGTGGTAGCGCGACGAGCTCGGGAGAGCGCCCGGTGGCACCCCGAGCACTGTGGTGAAGGAGCGGCGATATCGGGAGAGCGCGTGGCGGCACCCCGACGTGCGGGGTCAACGAGTGTCGATACCGGGAGAGCGCTCGGCGGCACTCGGAGGCGCACGGTGGTACCGCTGCGAGCTCAGGAGAGCGCCCGGCGGCATCCCGAGCACCGTGGTGAAGGAGCGGCGATATCGGGAGAGCACCTGGCGGCACCCCGACGTGCGGGGTCAATGAGTGGCGATACCGGGAGAGCGCTCGGCGGCACTCGGAGGCGCACGGTGGTACCGCGGCGAGATCCCAAGAGCACCCAGCGGCACTCGCATGCGCAGGGTGGAGCGCGAAGAGCTCGGGAGAGCGTCCGGCGGCACCCCGAGGAGCGGGATGAGCGTGCGTCGGGTCGACCGGACGCACAGCGGCACCTGGAGGCGCACGGTGGTAGTGCGGTGAGCTCGGCAGAGCACCCGGCGGCACCCAGACAAGCGGGGTGAAAGAGCGGCGATATCGGGAGAGCGCTCAGCGGCACTCGGAGGCGCGCTGTGGTACCGCGGCGAGATCTCGAGAGTGCCCGCTGGCACTTGCCGGCGCACGGTGGTAGCGCGGAGAGCTCAGCAGAGCGCCCGGCAGCACCCCGAGGAGCGGGATGAGCGTGCGTCGGGTCGACCGGACGCACAGCGGCACCAGGAGGCGCACGGTGGTAGTGCGGCAAGCTCGGGAGAGCGCCCGGCGGCACCCGGAGCACTGTGGTGAAGGAGCGGCGATATCGGGAGAGCGCTCGGCGGCACTCAGAGGCGCGCTGTGGTACCGCGGCGAGATCCCGAGAGCACCCAGCGGCACTCGCATGCGCAGGGTGGAGCGCGAAGAGCTCGGGAGAGCGTCCGGCGGCACCCCGAGGAGCGGGATGAGCGTGCGTCGGGTCGACCGGACGCACAGCGGCACCTGGAGGCGCACGGTGGTAGCGCGACGAGCTCGGGAGAGCGCCCGGTGGCACCCCGAGAAGTGGGATGAGCGTGCGTCGGGTCGACCGGACGTACAGCGGCACCTGGAGGCGCACGGTGGTAGTGCGGCGAGCTCGGGAAAGCGCCCGGCGGCACCCAGACAAGCAGGGTGAAGGAGCGGCGATATCGGGAGAGCGTTCGGCGGCACTCGGAGGCGCGCTGTGGTACCGCGGCGAGATCCCGAGAGTGCCCGCTGGCACTTGCCGGCGCACGGTGGTAGCGCGGAGAGCTCAGCAGAGCGCCCGGCAGCACCCCGAGGAGCGGGATGAGCATGCGTCGGGTCGACCGGACGCACAGCGGCACCTGGAGGCGCACGGTGGTAGTGCGGCAAGCTCGGGAGAGCGCCCGGCGGCACCCCGAGCACTGTGGTGAAGGAGCGGCGATATCGGGAGAGCGCATGGCGGCACCCCGACGTGCGGTGTCAACGAGTGTCGATACCGGGAGAGCGCTCGGCGGCACTCGGAGGCGCACGGTGGTAACGCGGCGAGCTCAGGAGAGCGCCCGGCGGCACCCCGAGCACCGTGGTGAAGGAGCGGCGATATCGGGAGAGCGCCTGGCGGCACCCCGACGTGCGGGGTCAACGAGTGGCGATACCGGGAGAGCGCTCGGCGGCACTCGGAGGCGTACGGTGGTACCGCGGCGAGATCCCGAGAGCACCCAGCGGCACTCGCATGCGCAGGGTGGAGCGCGAAGAGCTCGGGAGAGCGTCCGGCGGCACCCCGAGGAGCGGGATGAGCGTGCGTCGGGTGGACCGGACGCACAGCGGCACCTGGAGGCGCACGGTGGTAGTGCGGCAAGCTCGGGAAAGCGCCCGGCAGCACCCAGACAAGCAGGGTGAAGGAGCGGCGATATCGGGAGAGCGTTCAGCGGCACTCGGAGGCACGCGGTGGTACCGCTGTGAGCTCGGCAGTGCGCCCGGCGGCACCCCAGGCACTGTGGTGGAGGAGCAGCGATATCGGGAGAGCTCTCGGCGGCACTCGGAGGCGCGCTATGGTACCGCGGCGAGATCCCGAGAGTGCCCGCTGGCACTTGCCGGCGCACGGTGGTAACGCGGAGAGCTCAGCAGAGCGCCCGGCAGCACCCCGAGGAGCGGGATGAGCGTGCGTCGGGTCGACTGAACGCACAGCGGCACCTGGAGGCGCACGGTGGTAGTGCGGCAAGCTCGGGAGAGCGCCCGGCGGCACCCTGAGCACTGTGGTGAAGGAGCGGCGATATCGGGAGAGCGCGTGGCGGCACCCCGACGTGCGGGGTCAATGAGTGGCGATACCGGGAGAGCGCCCGGCTGCACCCCGAGCACTGTGGTGATGGAGCGGCGATATCGGGAGAGCGCTCGGCGGCACTCAGAGGCGCGCTGTGGTACCGCGGCGAGATCCCGAGAGTGCCCGCTGGCACTTGCCGGCGCACGGTGGTAACGCGGAGAGCTCAGCAGAACGCCCGGCAGCACCCCGAGGAGCGGGATGAGCGTGCGTCGGGTCGACCGGACGCACAGCGGCACCTGGAGGCGCACGGTGGTAGTGCGGCAAGCTCGGGAGAGCGCCCGGCGGCACCCCGAGCACTGTGGTGAAGGAGCGGCGATATCGGGAGAGCACGTGGCGGCACCCCGACGTGCGCGGTCAACGAGTGTCGATACCGGGAGAGCGCTCGGCGGCACTCGGAGGCGCACGGTGGTACCGCTGCGAGCTCAGGAGAGCGCCCGGCGGCACCCCGAGCACCGTGGTGAAGGAGCGGCGATATCGGGAGAGCGCTCGGCGGCACCCCGACGTGCGGGGTCAACGAGTGGCGATACCGGGAGAGCGCTTGGCGGCACTCGGAGGCGCACGGTGGCACCGCGGCGAGATCCCGAGAGCACCCAGCGGCACTCACATGCGCAGGGTGGAGCGCGAAGAGCTCGGGAGAGCGTCCGGCGGCACCCCGAGGAGCGGGATGAGCGTGCGTCGGGTCGACCGGACGCACAGCGGCACCTGGAGGCGCACGGTGGTAGTGCGGCAAGCTCGGGAAAGCGCCCGGCGGCACCCAGACAAGCAGGGTGAAGGAGCGGCGATATCGGGAGAGCGTTGAGCGGCACTCGGAGGCACGCGGTGGTACCGCTGTGAGCTCGGCAGTGTGCCCGGCGGCACCCCGAGGAGCGGGATGAGCGTGCCTCGGGTCGACCGGACGCACAGCGGCACCTGGAGGAGCACGGTGGTAGTGCGGCGAGCTCGGGAGAGCGCCCGGCGGCACCTCGAGGAGCGGGATGAGCGTGCGTCGGGTCGACTGGACGCACAGCGGCACCTGGAGGCGCGCGGTGGTACCGCGGCGAGATCCCGAGAGCACCCAGCGGCACTCGCATGAGCAGGGTGGAGCGCGAAGAGCTCGGGAGATCGTCCGGCGGCACCCCGAGGAGCAGGATGAGCGTGCGTCGGGTCGACTGGACGTACAGCGGCACCAGGAGGCGCACGGTGGTAGTGCGGCGAGCTCGGGAAAGCGCCCGGCGGCACCCAGACAAGCAGGGTGAAGGAGCGGCGATATCGGGAGAGCGCTCGGCGGCACTCGGAGGCGCGCTGTGGTATCGCGACGAGATCCCGAGAGCACCCAGCGGCACTCGCATGCGCAGGGTGGAGCGCAAGAGCTCGGGAGAGCGTCCGGCGGCACCCCGAGGAGCGGGATGAGCGTGCGTCGGGTCGACCGGACGCACAGCGGCACCTGGAGGCGCACGGTGGTAGCGCGACGAGCTCGGGAGAGCGCCCGGTGGCACCCCGAGAAGTGGGATGAGCGTGCGTCGGGTCGACCGGACGTACAGCGGCACCAGGAGGTGCACGGTGGTAGTGCGGCGAGCTCGGGAAAGCGCCCGGCGGCACCCAGACAAGCAAGGTGAAGGAGCGGCGATATCGGGAGAGCGCTCGGCGGCACTCGGAGGCGCGCTGTGGTATCGCGGCGAGATCCCGAGAGCACCCAGCGGCACTCGCATGCGCAGGGTGGAGCGCGAAGAGCTCGGGAGAGCGTCCGGCGGCACCCCGAGGAGCGGGATGAGCGTGCGTCGGGTCGACCGGACGCACAGCGGCACCTGGAGGCGCACGGTGGTAGCGCGACGAGCTCGGGAGAGCGTCCGGCGGCACCCCGAGGAGCGGGATGAGCATGCGTCGGGTCGACCGGACGCACAGCGGCAACTGGAGGAGCACGGTGGTAGTGCGGCAAGCTCGGGAGAGCGCCCGGCGGCACCCCGAGCACTGTGGTGAAGGAGCGGCGATATCGGGAGAGCGCGTGGCGGCACCCCGACGTGCGGGGTCAACGAGTGGCAATACCGGGAGAGCGCTCGGCGGCACTCGGAGGCGCACGGTGGTACCGCTGCGAGCTCAGGAGAGTGCCCGGCGGCACCCCGAGGAGCGGGATGAGCGTGCCTCGGGTCGACCGGACGTACAACGGCACCTGGAGGCGCACGGTGGTAGCGCGACGAGCTCGGGAGAGCGCCCGGTGGCACCCCGAGGAGCGGGATGAGCGTGCGTCGGGTCGACCGGACGTACAGCGGCACCAGGAGGCGCACGGTGGTAGTGCGGCGAGCTCGGGAAAGCGCCCGGCGGCACCCCGAGCACTGTGGTGAAGGAGCGGCGATATCGGGAGAGCGCTCGGCCGCACTCGGAGGCGCGCTGTGGTATCGCGGCGAGATCCCGAGAGCACCCAGCGGCACTCGCATGCGCAGGGTGGAGCGCGAAGAGCTCGGGAGAGCGTCCGGCGGCACCCCGAGGAGCGGGATGAGCGTGCGTCGGGTCGACCGGACGCACAGCGGCACCTGGAGGCGCACGGTGGTAGCGCGACGAGCTCGGGAGAGCGCCCGGCGGCACCCCGAGAAGTGGGATGAGCGTGCGTCGGGTCGACCGGACGTACAGCGGCACCAGGAGGCGCACGGTGGTAGTGCGGCAAGCTCGGGAAAGCGCCCGGCGGCACCCAGACAAGCAGGGTGAAGGAGCGGCGATATCGGGAGAGCGTTCAGCGGCACTCGGAGGCACGCGGTGGTATCGCGGCGAGATCCCGAGAGCACCCAGCGGCACTCGCATGCGCAGGGTGGAGCGCGAAGAGCTCGGGAGAGCGTCCGGCGGCACCCCGAGGAGCGGGATGAGCGTGCGTCGGGTCGACCGGACGCACAGCGGCACCTGGAGGCGCACGGTGGTAGCGCGACGAGCTCGGGAGAGCGCCCGGCGGCACCCCGAGAAGTGGGATGAGCGTGCGTCGGGTGGACCGGACGTACAGCGGCACCAGGAGGCGCACGGTGGTAGTGCGGCAAGCTCGGGAAAGCGCCCGGCGGCACCCAGACAAGCAGGGTGAAGGAGCGGCGATATCGGGAGAGCGTTCAGCGGCACTCGGAGGCACGCGGTGGTATCGCGGCGAGATCCCGAGAGCACCCAGCGGCACTCGCATGCGCAGGGTGGAGCGCGAAGAGCTCGGGAGAGCGTCCGGCGGCACCCCGAGGAGCGGGATGAGCGTGCGTCGGGTCGACCGGACGCACAGCGGCACCTGGAGGCGCACGGTGGTAGTGCGGCAAGCTCGGGAAAGCGCCCGGCGGCACCCAGACAAGCAGGGTGAAGGAGCGGCGATATCGGGAGAGCGTTCAGCGGCACTCGGAGGCGCGCTGTGGTACCGCGGCGAGATCCCGAGAGTGCCCGCTGGCACTTGCCGGCGCACGGTGTTACCGCTGCGAGCTCAGGAGAGCGCCCGGCGGCACCCCGAGCACCGTGGTGAAGGAGCGGCGATATCGGTAGAGCGCTCGGCGGCACCCCGACGTGCGGGGTCAACGAGTGGCGATACCGGGAGAGCGCTTGGCGGCACTCGGAGGCGCGCTGTGGTACCGCGGCGAGATCCCGAGAGCACCCAGCGGCACTCGCATGCGCAGGGTGGAGCGCGAAGAGCTCGGGAGAGCGTCCGGCGGCACCCCGAGGAGCGGGATGAGCGTGCGTCGGGTCGACCGGACGCACAGCGGCACCTGGAGGCGCACGGTGGTAGTGCGGCAAGCTCGGGAGAGCGCCCGGCGGCACCCCGAGCACTGTGGTGAAGGAGCGGCGATATCGGGAGAGCGCGTGGCGGCACCCCGACGTGCGGGGTCAACGAGTGGCAATACCGGGAGAGCGCTCGGCGGCACTCGGAGGCGCACGGTGGTACCGCTGCGAGCTCAGGAGAGTGCCCGGCGGCACCCCGAGGAGCGGGATGAGCGTGCGTCGGGTCGACCGGACGCACAGCGGCACCTGGAGGCGCACGGTGGTAGCGCGACGAGCTCTGGAGAGCGCGTCGGTGGCACCCCGAGGAGCGGGATGAGCGTGCGTCGGGTCGACCGGACGCACAGCGGCACCTGGAGGCGCACGGTGGTAGCGCGACGAGCTCGGGAGAGCGTCCGGCGGCACCCCGAGGAGCGGGATGAGCATGCGTCGGGTCGACCGGACGCACAGCGGCACCTGGAGGCGCACGGTGGTAGTGCGGCAAGCTCGGGAGAGCGCCCGGCGGCACCCCGAGCACTGTGGTGAAGGAGCGGCGATATCGGGAGAGCGCGTGGCGGCACCCCGACGTGCGGGGTCAACGAGTGGCAATACCGGGAGAGCGCTCGGCGGCACTCGGAGGCGCACGGTGGTACCGCTGCGAGCTCAGGAGAGTGCCCGGCGGCACCCCGAGGAGCGGGATGAGCGTGCGTCGGGTCGACCGGACGCACAGCGGCACCTGGAGGCGCACGGTGGTAGCGCGACGAGCTCTGGAGAGCGCGTCGGTGGCACCCCGAGGAGCGGGATGAGCGTGCGTCGGGTGGACCGGACGCACAGCGGCACCTGGAGGCGCACGGTGGTAGCGCGACGAGCTCGGGAGAGCGACCGGTGGCACCCCGAGGAGCGGGATGAGCGTGCGTCGGGTCGACCGGACATACAGCGGCACCTGGAGGCGCACGGTGGTAGTGCGGCGAGCTCGGGAAAGCGCCCGGCGGCACCCAGACAAGCAGGGTGAAGGAGCGGCGATATCGGGAGAGCGCTCGGCGGCACTCGGAGGCGCGCTGTGGTATCGCGGCGAGATCCCGAGAGCACCCAGCGGCACTCGCATGCGCAGGGTGGAGCGCGAAGAGCTCGGGAGAGCGTCCGGCGGCACCCCGAGGAGCGGGATGAGCGTGCGTCGGGTCGACCGGACGCACAGCGGCACCTGGAGGCGCACGGTGGTAGTGCGGCAAGCTCGGGAAAGCGCCCGGCGGCACCCAGACAAGCAGGGTGAAGGAGCGGCGATATCGGGAGAGCGTTCAGCGGCACTCGGAGGCACGCAGTGGTACCTCTGTGAGCTCGGCAGTGTGCCCGGCGGCACCCCAGGCACTGTGGTGAAGGAGCAGCGATATCGGGAGAGCGCTCGGCGGCACTCGGAGGCGCGCTGTGGTACCGCGGCGAGATCCCGAGAGTGCCCGCTGGCACTTGCCGGCGCACGGTGGTAACGCGGAGAGCTCAGCAGAGCGCCCGGCAGCACCCCGAGGAGCGGGATGAGCGTGCGTCGGGTCGACCGGACGCACAGCGGCACCTGGAGGCGCACGGTGGTAGTGCGGTGAGCTCGGCAGAGCACCCGGCGGCACCCAGACAAGCGGGGTGAAAGAGCGGCGATATCGGGAGAGCGCTCAGCGGCACTCGGAGGCGCGCTGTGGTACCGCGGCGAGATCCCGAGAGTGCCCGCTGGCACTTGCCGGCGCACGGTGGTAGCGCGGAGAGCTCAGCAGAGCGCCCGGCAGCACCCCGAGGAGCGGGATGAGCGTGCGTCGGGTCGACCGGACGCACAGCGGCACCTGGAGGCGCACGGTGGTAGTGCGGCAAGCTCGGGAGAGCGCCCGGCGGCACCCCGAGCACTGTGGTGAAGGAGCGGCGATATCGGGAGAGCGCGTGGCGGCACCCCGACGTGCGGGGTCAACGAGTGTCGATACCGGGAGAGCGCTCGGCGGCACTCGGAGGCGCACGGTGGTAACGCGGCGAGCTCGGCAGAGCACCTGGCGGCACCCCGAGCACCGTGGTGAAGGAGCGGCGATATCGGGAGAGCGCTCGGCGGCACTCGGAGGCGCGCTGTGGTACCGCGGCGAGATCCCGAGAGTGCCCGCTGGCACTTGCCGGCGCACGGTGGTAACGCGGAGAGCTCAGCAGAGCGCCCGGCGGCACCCCGAGGAGCGGGATGAGCGTGCGTCGGGTCGACCGGACGCACAGCGGCACCTGGAGGCGCACGGTGGTAGTGCGGCAAGCTCGGGAGAGCGCCCGGCGGCACCCCGAGCACTGTGGTGAAGGAGCGGCGATATCGGGAGAGCGCGTGGCGGCACCCCGACGTGCGCGGTCAACGAGTGTCGATACCGGGAGAGGGCTCGGCGGCACTCGGAGGCGCACGGTGGTACCGCTGCGAGCTCAGGAGAGCGTCCGGCGGCACCCCGAGCACCGTGGTGAAGGAGCGGCGATATCGGGAGAGCGCTCGGCGGCACCCCGACGTGCGGGGTCAATGAGTGGCGATACCGGGAGAGCGCTTGGCGGCACTCGGAGGCGCACGGTGGCACCGCGGCGAGATCCCGAGAGCACCCAGCGGCACTCACATGCGCAGGGTGGAGCGCGAAGAGCTCGGGAGAGCGTCCGGCGGCACCCCGAGGAGCGGGATGAGCGTGCGTCGGGTCGACCGGACGCACAGCGGCACCTGGAGGTGCACGGTGGTAGTGCGGCAAGCTCGGGAAAGCGCCCGGCGGCACCCAGACAAGCAGGGTGAAGGAGCGGCGATATCGGGAGAGCGTTCAGCGGCACTCGGAGGCACGCGGTGGTACCGCTGTGAGCTCGGCAGTGTGCCCGGCGGCACCCCGAGGAGCGGGATGAGCGTGCCTCGGGTCGACCGGACGCACAGCGGCACCTGGAGGAGCACGGTGGTAGTGCGGCGAGCTCGGGAGAGCGCCCGGCGGCACCCCGAGGAGCGGGATGAGCGTGCGTCGGGTCGACTGGACGCACAGCGGCACCTGGAGGCGCGCGGTGGTACCGCGGCGAGATCCCGAGAGCACCCAGCGGAACTCGCATGAGCAGGGTGGAGCGCGAAGAGCTCGGGAGATCGTCCGGCGGCACCCCGAGGAGCAGGATGAGCGTGCGTCGGGTCGACTGGACGCACAGCGGCACCTGGAGGCGCACGGTGGTAGTGCGGCAAGCTCGGGAAAGCGCCCGGCGGCACCCAGACAAGCAGGGTGAAGGAGCGGCGATATCGGGAGAGCGTTCAGCAGCACTCGGAGGCACGCGGTGGTACCGCTGTGAGCTCGGCAGTGCGCCCGGCGGCACCCCAGGCACTGTGGTGAAGGAGCAGCGATACCGGGAGAGCGCTCGGCGGCACTCGGAGGCGCGCTGTGGTACCGCGGCGAGATCCCGAGAGTGCCCGCTGGCACTTGCCGGCGCACGGTGGTACCGCTGCGAGCTCAGGAGAGCGCCCGGCGGCACCCCGAGCACCGTGGTGAAGGAGCGGCGATATCGGGAGAGCGCCTGGCGGCACCCCGACGTGCGGGGTCAATGAGTGGCGATACCGGGAGAGCGCTCGGCGGCACTCGGAGGCGCACGGTGGTACCGCTGCGAGCTCAGGAGAGCGCCCGGCGGCACCCCGAGCACCGTGGTGAAGGAGCGGCGATATCGGGAGAGCGCCTGGCGGCACCCCGACGTGCGGGGTCAACGAGTGGCGATACCGGGAGAGCGCTCGGCGGCACTCGGAGGCGCACGGTGGTACCGCGGCGAGATCCCGAGAGCACCCAGCGGCACTCGCATGCGCAGGGTTGAGCGCGAAGAGCTCGGGAGAGCGTCCGGCGGCACCCCGAGGAGCGGGATGAGCGTGCGTCGGGTCGACCGGACGCACAGCGGCACCTGGAGGCGCACGGTGGTAGTGCGGCAAGCTCGGGAGAGCGCCCGGCGGCACCCCGAGCACTGTGGTGAAGGAGCGGCGATATCGGGAGAGCGCGTGGCGGCACCCCGACGTGCGGGGTCAACGAGTGGCAATACCGGGAGAGCGCTCGGCGGCACTCGGAGGCGCACGGTGGTACCGCTGCGAGCTCAGGAGAGTGCCCGGCGGCACCCCGAGGAGCGGGATGAGCGTGCGTCGGGTCGACCGGACGCACAGCGGCACCTGGAGGCGCACGGTGGTAGCGCGACGAGCTCTGGAGAGCGCGTCGGTGGCACCCCGAGGAGCGGGATGAGCGTGCGTCGGGTCGACCGGACGTACAGCGGCACCAGGAGGCGCACGGTGGTAGTGCGGCGAGCTCGGGAAAGCGCCCGGCGGCACCCAGACAAGCAGGGTGAAGGAGCGGCGATATCGGGAGAGCGCTCGGCGGCACTCGGAGGCGCGCTGTGGTATCGCGGCGAGATCCTGAGAGCACCCAGCGGCACTCGCATGCGCAGGGTGGAGAGCGAAGAGCTCGGGAGAGCGTCCGGCGGCACCCCGAGGAGCGGGATGAGCGTGCGTCGGGTCGACCGGACGCACAGCGGCACCTGGAGGCGCACGGTGGTAGTGCGGCAAGCTCGGGAGAGCGCCCGGCGGCACCCCGAGCACTGTGGTGAAGGAGCGGCGATATCGGGAGAGCGCGTGGCGGCACCCCGACGTGCGGGGTCAACGAGTGTCGATACCGGGAGAGCGCTCGGCGGCACTCGGAGGCGCACGGTGGTACCGCTGCGAGCTCAGGAGAGCGCCCGGCTGCACCCCGAGCACTGTGGTGATGGAGCGGCGATATCGGGAGAGCGCTCGGCGGCACTCAGAGGCGCGCTGTGGTACCGTGGCGAGATCCCGAGAGCACCCAGCGGCACTCGCATGCGCAGGGTGGAGCGCGAAGAGCTCGGGAGAGCGTCCGGCGGCACCCCGAGGAGCGGGATGAGCGTGCGTCGGGTCGACCGGACGCACAGCGGCACCTGGAGGCGCACGGTGGTAGCGCGACGAGCTCGGGAGAGCGCCCGGTGGCACCCCGAGAAGTGGGATGAGCGTGCGTCGGGTCGACCGGACGTACAGCGGCACCTGGAGGCGCACGGTGGTAGTGCGGCGAGCTCGGGAAAGCGCCCGGCGGCACCCAGACAAGCAGGGTGAAGGAGCGGCGATATCGGGAGAGCGTTCGGCGGCACTCGGAGGCGCGCTGTGGTACCGCGGCGAGATCCCGAGAGTGCCCGCTGGCACTTGCCGGCGCACGGTGGTACCGCTGTGAGCTGGGCAGTGTGCCCGGCGGCACCCCGAGGAGCGGGATGAGCGTGCCTCGAGTCGACCGGACGCACAGCGGCACCAGGAGGCGCACGGTGGTAGTGCGGCGAGCTCGGGAAAGCGCCCGGCGGCACCCAGACAAGCAGGGTGAAGGAGCGGCGATATCGGGAGAGCGCTCGGCGGCACTCGGAGGCGCGCTGTGGTATCGCGACGAGATCCCGAGAGCACCCAGCGGCACTCGCATGCGCAAGGTGGAGCGCAAGAGCTCGGGAGAGCGTCCGGCGGCACCCCGAGGAGCGGGATGAGCGTGCGTCGGGTCGACCGGACGCACAGCGGCACCTGGAGGCGCACGGTGGTAGCGCGACGAGCTCGGGAGAGCGCCCGGTTGCACCCCGAGAAGTGGGATGAGCGTGCATAGGGTCGACCGGACGTACAGCGGCACCAGGAGGCGCACGGTGGTAGTGCGGCGAGCTCGGGAAAGCGCCCGGCGGCACCCAGACAAGCAAGGTGAAGGAGCGGCGATATCGGGAGAGCGCTCGGCGGCACTCGGAGGCGCGCTGTGGTATCGCGGCGAGATCCCGAGAGCACCCAGCGGCACTCGCATGCGCAGGGTGGAGCGCGAAGAGCTCGGGAGAGCGTCCGGCGGCACCCCGAGGAGCGGGATGAGCGTGCGTCGGGTCGACCGGACGCACAGCGGCACCTGGAGGCGCACGGTGGTAGCGCGACGAGCTCGGGAGAGCGCCCGGCGGCACCACGAGAAGTGGGATGAGCGTGCCTCGGGTCGACCGGACGCACAGCGGCACCTGGAGGAGCACGGTGGTAGTGCGGCGAGCTCGGGAGAGCGCCCGGCGGCACCCCGAGGAGCGGGATGAGCGTGCGTCGGGTCGACCGGACGCACAGCGGCACCTGGAGGCGCACGGTGGTAGCGCGACGAGCTCGGGAGAGCGCCCGGTTGCACCCCGAGAAGTGGGATGAGCGTGCATAGGGTCGACCGGACGTACAGCGGCACCAGGAGGCGCACGGTGGTAGTGCGGCAAGCTCGGGAAAGCGCCCGGCGGCACCCAGACAAGCAGGGTGAAGGAGCGGCGATATCGGGAGAGCGTTCAGCAGCACTCGGAGGCACGCGGTGGTACCGCTGTGAGCTCGGCAGTGCGCCCGGCGGCACCCCAGGCACTGTGGTGAAGGAGCAGCGATACCGGGAGAGCGCTCGGCGGCACTCGGAGGCGCGCTGTGGTACCGCGGCGAGATCCCGAGAGTGCCCGCTGGCACTTGCCGGCGCACGGTGGTACCGCTGCGAGCTCAGGAGAGCGCCCGGCGGCACCCCGAGCACCGTGGTGAAGGAGCGGCGATATCGGGAGAGCGCCTGGCGGCACCCCGACGTGCGGGGTCAATGAGTGGCGATACCGGGAGAGCGCTCGGCGGCACTCGGAGGCGCACGGTGGTACCGCTGCGAGCTCAGGAGAGCGCCCGGCGGCACCCCGAGCACCGTGGTGAAGGAGCGGCGATATCGGGAGAGCGCCTGGCGGCACCCCGACGTGCGGGGTCAACGAGTGGCGATACCGGGAGAGCGCTCGGCGGCACTCGGAGGCGCACGGTGGTACCGCGGCGAGATCCCGAGAGCACCCAGCGGCACTCGCATGCGCAGGGTTGAGCGCGAAGAGCTCGGGAGAGCGTCCGGCGGCACCCCGAGGAGCGGGATGAGCGTGCGTCGGGTCGACCGGACGCACAGCGGCACCTGGAGGCGCACGGTGGTAGTGCGGCAAGCTCGGGAGAGCGCCCGGCGGCACCCCGAGCACTGTGGTGAAGGAGCGGCGATATCGGGAGAGCGCGTGGCGGCACCCCGACGTGCGGGGTCAACGAGTGGCAATACCGGGAGAGCGCTCGGCGGCACTCGGAGGCGCACGGTGGTACCGCTGCGAGCTCAGGAGAGTGCCCGGCGGCACCCCGAGGAGCGGGATGAGCGTGCGTCGGGTCGACCGGACGCACAGCGGCACCTGGAGGCGCACGGTGGTAGCGCGACGAGCTCTGGAGAGCGCGTCGGTGGCACCCCGAGGAGCGGGATGAGCGTGCGTCGGGTCGACCGGACGTACAGCGGCACCAGGAGGCGCACGGTGGTAGTGCGGCGAGCTCGGGAAAGCGCCCGGCGGCACCCAGACAAGCAGGGTGAAGGAGCGGCGATATCGGGAGAGCGCTCGGCGGCACTCGGAGGCGCGCTGTGGTATCGCGGCGAGATCCTGAGAGCACCCAGCGGCACTCGCATGCGCAGGGTGGAGAGCGAAGAGCTCGGGAGAGCGTCCGGCGGCACCCCGAGGAGCGGGATGAGCGTGCGTCGGGTCGACCGGACGCACAGCGGCACCTGGAGGCGCACGGTGGTAGTGCGGCAAGCTCGGGAGAGCGCCCGGCGGCACCCCGAGCACTGTGGTGAAGGAGCGGCGATATCGGGAGAGCGCGTGGCGTCACCCCGACGTGCGGGGTCAACGAGTGTCGATACCGGGAGAGCGCTCGGCGGCACTCGGAGGCGCACGGTGGTACCGCTGCGAGCTCAGGAGAGCGCCCGGCTGCACCCCGAGCACTGTGGTGATGGAGCGGCGATATCGGGAGAGCGCTCGGCGGCACTCAGAGGCGCGCTGTGGTACCGTGGCGAGATCCCGAGAGCACCCAGCGGCACTCGCATGCGCAGGGTGGAGCGCGAAGAGCTCGGGAGAGCGTCCGGCGGCACCCCGAGGAGCGGGATGAGCGTGCGTCGGGTCGACCGGACGCACAGCGGCACCTGGAGGCGCACGGTGGTAGCGCGACGAGCTCGGGAGAGCGCCCGGTGGCACCCCGAGAAGTGGGATGAGCGTGCGTCGGGTCGACCGGACGTACAGCGGCACCTGGAGGCGCACGGTGGTAGTGCGGCGAGCTCGGGAAAGCGCCCGGCGGCACCCAGACAAGCAGGGTGAAGGAGCGGCGATATCGGGAGAGCGTTCGGCGGCACTCGGAGGCGCGCTGTGGTACCGCGGCGAGATCCCGAGAGTGCCCGCTGGCACTTGCCGGCGCACGGTGGTACCGCTGTGAGCTGGGCAGTGTGCCCGGCGGCACCCCGAGGAGCGGGATGAGCGTGCCTCGAGTCGACCGGACGCACAGCGGCACCAGGAGGCGCACGGTGGTAGTGCGGCGAGCTCGGGAAAGCGCCCGGCGGCACCCAGACAAGCAGGGTGAAGGAGCGGCGATATCGGGAGAGCGCTCGGCGGCACTCGGAGGCGCGCTGTGGTATCGCGACGAGATCCCGAGAGCACCCAGCGGCACTCGCATGCGCAAGGTGGAGCGCAAGAGCTCGGGAGAGCGTCCGGCGGCACCCCGAGGAGCGGGATGAGCGTGCGTCGGGTCGACCGGACGCACAGCGGCACCTGGAGGCGCACGGTGGTAGCGCGACGAGCTCGGGAGAGCGCCCGGTTGCACCCCGAGAAGTGGGATGAGCGTGCATAGGGTCGACCGGACGTACAGCGGCACCAGGAGGCGCACGGTGGTAGTGCGGCGAGCTCGGGAAAGCGCCCGGCGGCACCCAGACAAGCAAGGTGAAGGAGCGGCGATATCGGGAGAGCGCTCGGCGGCACTCGGAGGCGCGCTGTGGTATCGCGGCGAGATCCCGAGAGCACCCAGCGGCACTCGCATGCGCAGGGTGGAGCGCGAAGAGCTCGGGAGAGCGTCCGGCGGCACCCCGAGGAGCGGGATGAGCGTGCGTCGGGTCGACCGGACGCACAGCGGCACCTGGAGGCGCACGGTGGTAGCGCGACGAGCTCGGGAGAGCGCCCGGCGGCACCACGAGAAGTGGGATGAGCGTGCCTCGGGTCGACCGGACGCACAGCGGCACCTGGAGGAGCACGGTGGTAGTGCGGCGAGCTCGGGAGAGCGCCCGGCGGCACCCCGAGGAGCGGGATGAGCGTGCGTCGGGTCGACCGGACGCACAGCGGCACCTGGAGGCGCACGGTGGTAGCGCGACGAGCTCGGGAGAGCGCCCGGTTGCACCCCGAGAAGTGGGATGAGCGTGCATAGGGTCGACCGGACGTACAGCGGCACCAGGAGGCGCACGGTGGTAGTGCGGCGAGCTCGGGAAAGCGCCCGGCGGCACCCAGACAAGCAAGGTGAAGGAGCGGCGATATCGGGAGAGCGCTCGGCGGCACTCGGAGGCGCGCTGTGGTATCGCGGCGAGATCCCGAGAGCACCCAGCGGCACTCGCATGCGCAGGGTGGAGCGCGAAGAGCTCGGGAGATCGTCCGGCGGCACCCCGAGGAGCGGGATGAGCGTGCGTCGGGTCGACCGGACGCACAGCGGCACCTGGAGGCGCACGGTGGTAGCGCGACGAGCTCGGGAGAGCGCCCGGCGGCACCACGAGAAGTGGGATGAGCATGCGTCGGGTCGACCGGACGCACAGCGGCACCTGGAGGCGCACGGTGGTAGTGCGGCGAGCTCGGGAGAGCGCCCGGCGGCACCCAGACAAGCAGGGTGAAGGAGCGGCGATATCGGGAGAGCGTTCAGCGGCACTCGGAGGCGCGCTGTGGTATCGCGGCGAGATCCCGAGAGCACCCAGCGGCACTCACATGCGCAGGGTGGAGCGCGAAGAGCTCGGGAGAGCGTCCGGCGGCACCCCGAGGAGCGGGATGAGGATGCGTCGGGTCGACCGGACGCACAGCGGCACCTGGAGGCGCACGGTGGTAGTGCGGCGAGCTCGGGAGAGCGCCCGGCGGCACCACGAGAAGTGGGATGAGCATGCGTCGGGTAGACCGGACGCACAGCATCACCTGGAGGCGCACGGTGGTAGTGCGGCGAGCTCGGGAGAGCGCTCGGCGGCACCCCGAGGAGCGGGATGAGCGTGCGTCGGGTCGACCGGACGCACAGCGGCACCTGGAGGCGCACGGTGGTAGCGCGACGAGCTCGGGAGAGCGCCCGGTGGCACCCCGAGAAGTGGGATGAGCGTGCGTCGGGTCGACCGGACGTACAGCGGCACCAGGAGGCGCACGGTGGTAGTGCGGCGAGCTCGGGAAAGCGCCCGGCGGCACCCAGACAAGCAGGGTGAAGGAGCGGCGATATCGGGAGAGCGTTCGGCGGCACTCGGAGGCGCGCTGTGGTACCGTGGCGAGATCCCGAGAGTGCCCGCTGGCACTTGCCGGCGCACGGTGATAGCGCGGAGAGCTCAGCAGAGCGCCCGGCAGCACCCCGAGGAGCGGGATGAGCGTGCGTCGGGTCGACCGGACGCACAGCGGCACCTGGAGGCGCACGGTGGTAGTGCGGCAAGCTCGGGAGAGCGCCCGGCGGCACCCCGAGCACTGTGGTGAAGGAGCGGCGATATCGGGAGAGCGCGTGGCGGCACCCCGACGTGCGCGGTCAACGAGTGGCGATACCGGGAGAGCGCTCGGCGGCACTCGGAGGCGCACGGTGGTAACGCGGCGAGCTCGGCAGAGCACTTGGCGGCACCCCGAGCACCGTGGTGAAGGAGCGGCGATATCGGGAGAGGGCTCGGCGGCACTCGGAGGCGCACGGTGGGACCGCGGCGAGATCCCGAGAGCACCCAGCGGAACTCGCATGCGCAGGGTGGAGCGCGAAGAGCTCGGGAGAGCGTCCGGCGGCACCCCGAGGAGCGGGATGAGCGTGCGTCGGTTCGACCGGATGCACAGCGGCACCTGGAGGTGCACGGTGGTAGTGCGGCGAGCTCGGCAGAGCACCCGGCGGCACCCAGACAAGCAGGGTGAAGGAGCGGCGATATCGGGAGAGCGCTCGGCGGCACTCGGAGGCGCGCTGTGGTACCGCGGCGAGATCCCGAGAGTGCCCGCTGGCACTTCTCAGCGCACGGTGGTAGCGCGGAGAGCTCAGCAGAGCGCCCGGCGGCACCCCGAGGAGCGGGATGAGGATGTGTCGGGTCGACTGAACGCACAGCGGCACCTGGAGGCGCACGGTGGTATTGCGGAAAGCTCGGGAGAGCGCCCTGCGGCACCCAGACAAGAAGGGTGAAGGAGCGGCGATATCGGGAGAGCGCGTGGCGTCACCCCGACGTGCGGGGTCAACGAGTGTCGATACCGGGAGAGCGCTCGGCGGCACTCGGAGGCGCGCTGTGGTACCGCGACGAGATCCCGAGAGTGCCCGCTGGCACTTGCCGGCGCACGGTGGTAGCGCGGAGAGCTCAGCAGAGCGCCCGGCAGCACCCCGAGGAGCGGGATGAGCGTGCGTCGGGTCGACCGGACGCACAGCGGCACCTGGAGGCGCACGGTGGTAGTGCGGCGAGCTCGGGAGAGCGCCCGGCGGCACCCGGAGCACTGTTGTGAAGGAGCGGCGATATCGGGAGAGCGCGTGGCGGCACCCCGACGTGCGGGGTCAACGAGTGTCGATACCGGGAGAGCGCTCGGCGGCACTCGGAGGCGCACGGTGGAAACGGGGCGAGCTCGGCAGAGCACCTGGCGGCACCCCGAGCACCGTGGTGAAGGAGCGGCGATATCGGGAGAGGGCTCGGCGGCACTCGGAGGCGCGCTGTGGTACCGCGGCGAGATCCCGAGAGCACCCAGCGGCACTCGCATGCGCAGGGTGGAGCGCGAAGAGCTCGGGAGAGCGTCCGGCGGCACCCCGAGGAGCGGGATGAGTATGCGTCGGGTCGACCGGACGCACAGCGGCACCTGGAGGCGCACGGTGGTAGTGCGGCGAGCTCGGGAGAGCGCCCGGCGGCACCCCGAGGAGCGGGATGAGCTTGCGTCGGGTCGACCGGACGCACAGCGGCACCTGGAGGCGCACGGTGGTAGTGCGGCGAGCTCGGGAGAGCGCCCGGCGGCACCCCGAGGAGCGGGATGAGCGTGCGTCGGGTCGACCGGACGCACAGCGGCACCTGGAGGCGCACGGTGGTAGTGCGGCGAGCTCGGGAGAGCGCCCGGCGGCACCCCGAGGAGCGGGATGAGCGTGCGTCGGGTCGACTGGACGCACAGCGGCACCTGGAGGCGCGCGGTGATACCGCGGCGAGATCCCGAGAGCACCCAGCGGCACTCGCATGCGCAGGGTGGAGCGCGAAGAGCTCGGGAGAGCGTCCGGCGGCACCCCGAGGAGCAGGATGAGCGTGCGTCGGGTCGACTGGACGCACAGCGGCACCTGGAGGCGCACGGTGGTAGTGCGGCAAGCTCGGGAAAGCGCCCGGCGGCACCCAGACAAGCAGGGTGAAGGAGCGGAGATATCGGGAGAGCGTTCAGCAGCACTCGGAGGCACGCGGTGGTACCGCTGTGAGCTTGGCAGTGCGCCCGGCGGCACCCCAGGCACTGTGGTGAAGGAGCAGCGATACCGGGAGAGCGCTCGGCGGCACTCGGAGGCGCGCTGTGGTACCGCGGCGAGATCCCGAGAGTGCCCGCTGGCACTTGCCGGCGCACGGTGGTACCGCTGCGAGCTCAGGAGAGCGCCCGGCGGCACCCCGAGCACCGTGGTGAAGGAGCGGCGATATCGGGAGAGCGCCTGGCGGCACCCCGACGTGCGGGGTCAACGAGTGGCGATACCGGGAGAGCGCTCGGTGGCACTCGGAGGCGCACGGTGGTACCGCTGCGAGCTCAGGAGAGCGCCCGGCGGCACCCCGAGCACCGTGGTGAAGGAGCGGCGATATCGGGAGAGCGCTCGGCGGCACCCCGACGTGCGGGGTCAACGAGTGGCGATACCGGGAGAGCGCTCGGCGGCACTCGGAGGCGCACGGTGGTACCGCGGCGAGATCCCGAGAGCACCCAGCGGCACTCGCATGCGCAAGTTGGAGCGCGAAGAGCTCGGGAGAGCGTCCGGCGGCACCCCGAGGAGCGGGATGAGCGTGCGTCGGGTCGACCGGACGCACAGCGGCACCTGGAGGCGCACGGTGGTAGTGCGGCAAGCTCGGGAAAGCGCCCGGCGGCACCCCGAGCACTGTGGTGAAGGAGCGGCGATATCGGGAGAGCGCGTGGCGGCACCCCGACGTGCGGGGTCAACGAGTGGCAATACCGGGAGAGCGCTCGGCGGCACTCGGAGGCGCACGGTGGTACCGCTGCGAGCTCAGGAGAGCGCCCGGCGGCACCCCGAGGAGCGGGATGAGCGTGCGTCGGGTCGACCGGACGCACAGCGGCACCTGGAGGCGCACGGTGGTAGCGCGACGAGCTCTGGAGAGCGCGTCGGTGGCACCCCGAGGAGCGGGATGAGCGTGCGTCGGGTCGACCGGACGTACAGCGGCACCAGGAGGCGCACGGTGGTAGTGCGGCGAGCTCGGGAAAGCGCCCGGCGGCACCCAGACAAGCAGGGTGAAGGAGCGGCGATATCGGGAGAGCGTTCAGAAGCACTCGGAGGCACGCGGTGGTACCTCTGTGAGCTCGGCAGTGTGCCCGGCGGCACCCCAGGCACTGTGGTGAAGGAGCAGCGATATCGGGAGAGCGCTCGGCGGCACTCGGAGGCGCGCTGTGGTACCGCGGCGAGATCCCGAGAGTGCCCGCTGGCACTTGCCGGCGCACGGTGGTAGCGCGGAGAGCTCAGCAGAGCGTCCGGCAGCACCCCGAGGAGCGGGATGAGCGTGCGTCGGGTCGACCGGACGCACAGCGGCACCTGGAGGCGCACGGTGGTAGTGCGGCAAGCTCGGGAGAGCGCCCGGCGGCACCCCGAGCACTGTGGTGAAGGAGCGGCGATATCGGGAGAGCGCGTGGCGGCACCCCGACGTGCGGGGTCAACGAGTGGCGATACCGGGAGAGCGCTCGGCGGCACTCGGAGGCGCACGGTGGTAACGCGGCGAGCTCGGCAGAGCACCTGGCGGCACCCCGAGCACCGTGGTGAAGGAGCGGCGATATCGGGAGAGGGCTCGGCGGCACTCGGAGGCGCACGGTGGGACCGCGGCGAGATCCCGAGAGCACCCAGCAGAACTCGCATGCGCAGGGTGGAGCGCGAAGAGCTCGGGAGAGCGTCCGGCGGCACCCCGAGGAGCGGGATGAGTATGCGTCGGGTCGACCGGACGCACAGCGGCACCTGGAGGCGCACGGTGGTAGTGCGGCGAGCTCGGGAGAGCGCCCGGCGGCACCCCGAGGAGCGGGATGAGCTTGCGTCGGGTCGACCGGACGCACAGCGGCACCTGGAGGCGCACGGTGGTAGTGCGGCGAGCTCGGGAGAGCGCCCGGCGGCACCCCGAGGAGCGGGATGAGCGTGCGTCGGGTCGACCGGACGCACAGCGGCACCTGGAGGCGCACGGTGGTAGTGCGGCGAGCTCGGGAGAGCGCCCGGCGGCACCCCGAGGAGCGGGATGAGCGTGCGTCGGGTCGACTGGACGCACAGCGGCACCTGGAGGCGCGCGGTGATACCGCGGCGAGATCCCGAGAGCACCCAGCGGCACTCGCATGCGCAGGGTGGAGCGCGAAGAGCTCGGGAGAGCGTCCGGCGGCACCCCGAGGAGCAGGATGAGCGTGCGTCGGGTCGACTGGACGCACAGCGGCACCTGGAGGCGCACGGTGGTAGTGCGGCAAGCTCGGGAAAGCGCCCGGCGGCACCCAGACAAGCAGGGTGAAGGAGCGGCGATATCGGGAGAGCGTTCAGAAGCACTCGGAGGCACGCGGTGGTACCGCTGTGAGCTCGGCAGTGCGCCCGGCGGCACCCCAGGCACTGTGGTGAAGGAGCAGCGATACCGGGAGAGCGCTCGGCGGCACTCGGAGGCGCGCTGTGGTACCGCGGCGAGATCCCGAGAGTGCCCGCTGGCACTTGCCGGCGCACGGTGGTACCGCTGCGAGCTCAGGAGAGCGCCCGGCGGCACCCCGAGCACCGTGGTGAAGGAGCGGCGATATCGGGAGAGCGCCTGGCGGCACCCCGACGTGCGGGGTCAATGAGTGGCGATACCGGGAGAGCGCTCGGCGGCACTTGGAGGCGCACGGTGGTACCGCTGCGAGCTCAGGAGAGCGCCCGGCGGCACCACGAGCACCGTGGTGAAGGAGCGGCGATATCGGGAGAGCGCTCGGCGGCACCCCGACGTGCGGGGTCAACGAGTGGCGATACCGGGAGAGCGCTCGGCGGCACTCGGAGGCGCACGGTGGTACCGCGGCGAGATCCCGAGAGCACCCAGCGGCACTCGCATGCGCAAGTTGGAGCGCGAAGAGCTCGGGAGAGCGTCCGGCGGCACCCCGAGGAGCGGGATGAGCGTGCGTCGGGTCGACCGGACGCACAGCGGCACCTGGAGGCGCACGGTGGTAGTGCGGCAAGCTCGGGAGAGCGCCCGGCGGCACCCCGAGCACTGTGGTGAAGGAGCGGCGATATCGGGAGAGCGCGTGGCGGCACCCCGACGTGCGGGGTCAACGAGTGGCAATACCGGGAGAGCGCTCGGCGGCACTCGGAGGCGCACGGTGGTACCGCTGCGAGCTCAGGAGAGCGCCCGGCGGCACCCCGAGGAGCGGGATGAGCGTGCGTCGGGTCGACAGGACGCACAGCGGCACCTGGAGGCGCACGGTGGTAGCGCGACGAGCTCTGGAGAGCGCGTCGGTGGCACCCCGAGGAGCGGGATGAGCGTGCGTCGGGTCGACCGGACGTACAGCGGCACCAGGAGGCGCACGGTGGTAGTGCGGCGAGCTCGGGAAAGCGCCCGGCGGCACCCAGACAAGCAGGGTGAACGAGCGGCGATATCGGGAGAGCGCTCGGCGGCACTCGGAGGCGCGCTGTGGTATCGCGGCGAGATCCTGAGAGCACCCAGCGGCACTCGCATGCGCAGGGTGGAGAGCGAAGAGCTCGGGAGAGCGTCCGGCGGCACCCCGAGGAGCGGGATGAGCGTGCGTCGGGTCGACCGGACGCACAGCGGCACCTGGAGGCGCACGGTGGTAGCGCGACGAGCTCGGGAGAGCGCGTCGGTGGCACCCCGAGGAGCGGGATGAGCGTGCGTCGGGTCGACCAAACGTACAGCGGCACCAGGAGGCGCACGGTGGTAGCGCGGCGAGCTCGGGAAAGCGCCCGGCGGCACCCAGACAAGCAGGGTGAAGGAGCGGCGATATCGGGAGAGCGTTCAGCGGCACTCGGAGGCACGCGGTGGTACCGCTGTGAGCTCGGCAGTGCGCCCGGCGGCACCCCAGGCACTGTGGTGAAGGAGCAGCGATATCGGGAGAGCGCTCGGCGGCACTCGGAGGCGCGCTGTGGTACCGCGGCGAGATCCCGAGAGTGCCCGCTGGCACTTGCCGGCGCACGGTGGTACCGCGGAGAGCTCAGCAGAGCGTCCGGCAGCACCCCGAGGAGCGGGATGAGCGTGCGTCGGGTCGACCGGACGCACAGCGGCACCTGGAGGCGCACGGTGGTAGTGCGGCAAGCTCGGGAGAGCGCCCGGCGGCACCCCGAGCACTGTGGTGAAGGAGCGGCGATATCGGGAGAGCGCGTGGCGGCACCCCGACGTGCGTGGTCAACGAGTGTCGATACCGGGAGAGCGCTCGGCGGCACTCGGAGGCGCACGGTGGTAAAGCGGCGAGCTCGGCAGAGCACCTGGCGGCACCCCGAGCACCGTGGTGAAGGAGCGGCGATATCGGGAGAGGGCTCGGCGGCACTCGGAGGCGCACGGTGGTACCGCTGCGAGCTCAGGAGAGCGCCCGGCGGCACCCCGAGCACCGTGGTGAAGGAGCGGCGATATCGGGAGAGCGCGTGGCGGCACCCCGACGTGCGGGGTCAACGAGTGGCGATACCGGGAGAGCGCTCGGCGGCACTCGGAGGCGCACGGTGGTAACGCGGCGAGCTCGGCAGAGCACCTGGCGGCACCCCGAGCACCGTGGTGAAGGAGCGGCGATATCGGGAGAGGGCTCGGCGGCACTCGGAGGCGCGCTGTGGTACCGCGGCGAGATCCCGAGAGCACCCAGCGGCACTCGCATGCGCAGGGTGGAGCGCGAAGAGCTCGGGAGAGCGTCCGGCGGCACCCCGAGGAGCAGGATGAGCGTGCGTCGGGTCGACTGGACGCACAGCGGCACCTGGAGGCGCACGGTGGTAGTGCGGCAAGCTCGGGAAAGCGCCCGGCGGCACCCAGACAAGCAGGGTGAAGGAGCGGTGATATCGGGAGAGCGTTCAGCGGCACTCGGAGGCACGCGGTGGTACCGCTGTGAGCTCGGCAGTGCGCCCGGCGGCACCCCAGGCACTGTGGTGAAGGAGCAGCGATATCGGGAGAGCGTTCGGCGGCACTCGGAGGCGCGCTGTGGTACCGCGGCGAGATCCCGAGAGTGCCCGCTGGCACTTGCCGGCGCACGGTGGTAACGCGGAGAGCTCAGCAGAGCGCCCGGCGGCACCCCGAGCACCGTGGTGAAGGAGCGGCGATATCGGGAGAGCGCCTGGCGGCACCCCGACGTGCGGGGTCAACGAGTGGCGATACCAAGAGAGCGCTCGGCGGCACTCGGAGGCGCACTGTGGTACCGCGGCGAGATCCCGAGAGCACCCAGCGGCACTCGCATGCGCAGGGTGGAGCGCGAAGATCTCGGGAGAGCGTCCGGCGGCACCCCGAGGAGCAGGATGAGCGTGCGTCGGGTCGACTGGACGCACAGCGGCACCTGGAGGCGCACGGTGGTAGTGCGGCAAGCTCGGGAGAGCGCCCGGCGGCACCCCGAGGAGCGGGATGAGCATGCGTCGGGTCGACCGGACGCACAGCGGCACCTGGAGGCGCACGGTGGTAGTGCGGCGAGCTCGGGAGAGCGCCCGGCGGCACCCCGAGGAGCGGGATGAGCGTGCGTCGGGTCGACCGGACGCTCAGCGGCACCTGGAGGCGCACGGAGGTAGTGCGGCGAGCTCGGGAGAGCGCCCGGCGGCACCCCGAGGAGCAGGATGAGCGTGCGTCGGGTCGACTGGACGCACAGCGGCACCTGGAGGCGCGCGGTGGTAGTGCGGCAAGCTCGGGAAAGCGCCCGGCGGCACCCAGACAAGCAGGGTGAAGGAGCGGCGATATCGGGAGAGCGTTCAGCGGCACTCGGAGGCATGCGGTGGTACCTCTGTGAGCTCGGCAGTGTGCCCGGCGGCACCCCAGGCACTGTGGTGAAGGAGCAGCGATATCGGGAGAGCGCTCGGCGGCACTCGGAGGCGCACGGTGGTACCGCTGCGAGCTCAGGAGAGCGCCCGGCGGCATCCCGAGCACCGTGGTGAAGGAGCGGCGATATCGGGAGAGCACCTGGCGGCACCCCGACGTGCGGGGTCAATGAGTGGCGATACCGGGAGAGCGCTCGGCGGCACTCGGAGGCGCACGGTGGTACCGCGGCGAGATCCCGAGAGTGCCCGCTGGCACTTGCCGGCGCACGGTGGTAGCGCGGAGAGCTCAGCAGAGCGCCCGGCAGCACCCCGAGGAGCGGGATGAGCGTGCGTCGGGTCGACCGGACGCACAGCGGCACCTGGAGGCGCACGGTGGTACCGCTGCGAGCTCAGGAGAGCGCCCGGCTGCACCCCGAGCACTGTGGTGAAGGAGCGGCGATATCGGGAGAGCGCTCGGCGGCACTCAGAGGCGCACGGTGGTACCGCGGCGAGATCCCGAGAGCACCCAGCGGCACTCGCATGCGCAGGGTGGAGCGCGAAGAGCTCGGGAGAGCGTCCGGCGGCACCCCGAGGAGCGGGATGAGCGTGCGTCGGGTCGACCGGACGCACAGCGGCACCTGGAGGCGCACGGTGGTAGCGCGACGAGCTCGGGAGAGCGCCCGGTGGCACCCCGAGAAGTGGGATGAGCGTGCGTCGGGTCGACCGGACGTACAGCGGCACCTGGAGGCGCACGGTGGTAGTGCGGCGAGCTCGGCAGAGCACCCGGCGGCACCCAGACAAGCAGGGTGAAGGAGCGGCGATATCGGGAGAGCGTTCGGCGGCACTCGGAGGCGCGCTGTGGTACCGCTGCGAGCTCAGGAGAGCGCCCGGCGGCACCCCGAGCACCGTGGTGAAGGAGCGGCGATATCGGGAGAGCGCCTGGCGGCACCCCGACGTGCGGGGTCAACGAGTGGCGATACCGGGAGAGCGCTCGGCGGCACTCGGAGGCACACGGTGGTACCGCGGCGAGATCCCGAGAGCACCCAGCGGCACTCGCATGCGCAGGGTGGAGCGCGACGAGCTCTGGAGAGCGCGTCGGTGGCACCCCGAGGAGTGGGATGAGCGTGCGTCGGGTCGACCGGACGTACAGCGGCACCAGGAGGCGCACGGTGGTAGTGCGGCGAGCTCGGGAAAGCGCCCGGCGGCACCCAGACAAGCAGGGTGAACGAGCGGCGATATCGGGAGAGCGCTCGGCGGCACTCGCATGCGTAGGGTGGAGCGCGAAGAGCTCGGGAGAGCGTCCAGCGGCACCCCGAGGAGCGGGATGAGCGTGCCTCGGGTCGACCGGACGCACAGCGGCACCTGGAGGCGCACGGTGGTAGCGCGACGAGCTCGGGAGAGCGCCCGGTGGCACCCCGAGAAGTGGGATGAGCGTGCGTCGGGTCGACCGGACGTACAGCGGCACCAGGAGGCGCACGGTGGTAGTGCGGCGAGCTCGGGAAAGCGCCCGGCGGCACCCAGACAAGCAAGGTGAAGGAGCGGCGATATCGGGAGAGCGCTCGGCGGCACTCGGAGGCGCGCTGTGGTATCGCGGCGAGATCCCGAGAGCACCCAGCGGCACTCGCATACGCAGGGTGGAGCGCGAAGAGCTCGGGAGAGCGTCCGGCGGCACCCCGAGGAGCGGGATGAGCGTGCCTCGGGTCGACCGGACGCACAGCGCCACCTGGAGGCGCACGGTGGTAGTGCGGTGAGCTCGGGAAAGAGCCCGGCGGCACCCAGACAAGCAGGGTGAAGGAGCGGCGATATCGGGAGAGCGCTCAGCGGCACTCGGAGGCGCGCTGTGGTACCGCGGCGAGATCCCGAGAGTGCCCGCTGGCACTTGCCGGCGCACGGTGGTAGCGCGGAGAGCTCAGCAGAGCGCCCGGCAGCACCCCGAGGAGCGGGATGAGCGTGCGTCGGGTCGACCGGACGCACAGCGGCACCTGGAGGCGCACGGTGGTAGTGCGGCAAGCTCGGGAGAGCGCCCGGCTGCACCCCGAGCACTGTGGTGAAGGAGCGGCGATATCGGGAGAGCGCTCGGCGGCACTCAGAGGCGCGCTGTGGTACCGCGGCGAGATCCCGAGAGCACCCAGCGGCACTCGCATGCGCAGGGTGGAGCGCGAAGAGCTCGGGAGAGCGTCCGGTGGCACCCAGAGAAGTGGGATGAGCGTGCGTCGGGTCGACCGGACGTACAGCGGCACCTGGAGGCGCACGGTGGTAGTGCGGCGAGCTCGGGAAAGCGCCCGGCGGCACCCCGAGCACTGTGGTGAAGGAGCAGCGATATCGGGAGAGCGCGTGGCGGCACCCCGACGTGCGGGGTCAACGAGTGTCGATACCGGGAGAGCGCTCGGCGGCACTCGGAGGCGCACGGTGGTACCGCTGCGAGCTCAGGAGAGCGCCCGGCGGCACCCCGAGCACCGTGGTGAAGGAGCGGCGATATCGGGAGAGCGCTCGGCGGCACCCCGACGTGCGGGGTCAACGAGTGGCGATACCGGGAGAGCGCTTGGCGGCACTCGGAGGCACACGGTGGCACCGCGGCGAGATCCCGAGAGCACCCAGCGGCACTCACATGCGCAGGGTGGAGCGCGAAGAGCTCGGGAGAGCGTTTGGCGGCACCCCGAGGAGCGGGATGAGCGTGCGTCGGGTCGACCGGACGCACAGCGGCACCTGGAGGCGCACGGTGGTAGTGCGGCGAGCTCGGGAGAGCGCCCGGCGGCACCCCGAGGAGCGGGATGAGCGTGCGTCGGGTCGGCCGGACGCACAGCGGCACTCGGAGGCGCACGGTGGTAGTGCGGCGAGCTCGGGAGAGCGCCCGGCGGCACCCCGAGGAGCGGGATGAGCGTGCGTCGGGTCGACTGGACGCACAGCGGCACCTGGAGGCGCGCGGTGGTAGTGCGGCGAGATCCCGAGAGCACCCAGCGGCACTCGCATGCGCAGGGTGGAGCGCGAAGAGCTCGGGAGAGCGTCCGGCGGCACCCCGAGGAGCAGGATGAGCGTGCGTCGGGTCGACCGGACGCACAGCGGCACCTGGAGGCGCACGGTGGTAGCGCGACGAGCTCGGGAGAGCGCCCGGTGGCACCCCGAGAAGTGGGATGAGCGTGCGTCGGGTCGACCGGACGTACAGCGGCACCAGGAGGCGCACGGTGGTAGTGCGGCGAGCTCGGGAAAGCGCCCGGCGGCACCCAGACAAGCAGGGTGAAGGAGCGGCAATATCGGGAGAGCGCTCGGCGGCACTCTGAGGCGCGCTGTGGTATCGCGGCGAGATCCCGAGAGCACCCAGCGGCACTCGCATGCGCAGGGTGGAGCGCGAAGAGCTCGGGAGAGCGTCCGGCGGCACCCCGAGGAGCGGGATGAGCGTGCGTCGGGTCGACTGGACGCACAGCGCCACCTGGAGGCGCACGGTGGTAGTGCGGCAAGCTCGGGAGAGCGCCCGGCGGCACCCCGAGCACCGTGGTGAAGGAGCGGTGATATCGGGAGAGCGCGTGGCGGCACCCCGACGTGCCGGGTCAACGAGTGTCGATACCGGGAGAGCGCTTGGCGGCACTCGGAGGCGCACGGTGGCACCGCGGCGAGATCCCGAGAGCACCCAGCGGCACTCACATGCGCAGGGTGGAGCGCGAAGAGCTCGGGAGAGCGTCCGGCGGCACCCCGAGGAGCGGGATGAGCGTGCGTCGGGTCGACCGGACGCACAGCGGCACCTGGAGGCGCACGGTGGTAGCGCGACGAGCTCGGGAGAGCGCCCGGCGGCACCCCGAGGAGCGGGATGAGCGTGCGTCGGGTCGACTGGACGCACAGCGGCACCTGGAGGCGCGCGGTGGTACAGCGGCGAGATCCCGAGAGTGCCCGCTGGCACTTGCCGGCGCACGGTGGTACCGCTGCGAGCTCAGGAGAGCGCCCGGCGGCACCCCGAACACCGTGGTGAAGGAGCGGCGATATCGGGAGAGCGCCTGGCGGCACCCCGACGTGCGGGGTCAACGAGTGGCGATACTGGGAGAGCGCTCGGCGGCACTCGGAGGCGCACGGTGGTACCGCTGCGAGCTCAGGAGAGCGCCCGGCGGCATCCCGAGCACCGTGGTGAAGGAGCGGCGATATCGGGAGAGCACCTGGCGGCACCCCGACGTGCGGGGTCAATGAGTGGCGATACCGGGAGAGCGCTCGGCGGCACTCGGAGGCGCACGGTGGTACCGCGGCGAGATCCCGAGAGTGCCCGCTGGCACTTGCCGGCGCACGGTGGTAGCGCGGAGAGCTCAGCAGAGCGCCCGGCAGCACCCCGAGGAGCGGGATGAGCGTGCGTCGGGTCGACCGGACGCACAGCGGCACCTGGAGGCGCACGGTGGTACCGCTGCGAGCTCAGGAGAGCGCCCGGCTGCACCCCGAGCACTGTGGTGAAGGAGCGGCGATATCGGGAGAGCGCTCGGCGGCACTCAGAGGCGCACGGTGGTACCGCGGCGAGATCCCGAGAGCACCCAGCGGCACTCGCATGCGCAGGGTGGAGCGCGAAGAGCTCGGGAGAGCGTCCGGCGGCACCCCGAGGAGCGGGATGAGCGTGCGTCGGGTCGACCGGACGCACAGCGGCACCTGGAGGCGCACGGAGGTAGCGCGACGAGCTCGGGAGAGCGCCCGGTGGCACCCCGAGAAGTGGGATGAGCGTGCGTCGGGTCGACCGGACGTACAGCGGCACCAGGAGGCGCACGGTGGTAGTGCGGCGAGCTCGGCAGAGCACCCGGCGGCACCCAGACAAGCAGGGTGAAGGAGCGGCGATATCGGGAGAGCGTTCGGCGGCACTCGGAGGCGCGCTGTGGTACCGCTGCGAGCTCAGGAGAGCGCCCGGCGGCACCCCGAGCACCGTGGTGAAGGAGCGGCGATATCGGGAGAGCGCCTGGCGGCACCCCGACGTGCGGGGTCAACGAGTGGCGATACCGGGAGAGCGCTCGGCGGCACTCGGAGGCACACGGTGGTACCGCGGCGAGATCCCGAGAGCACCCAGCGGCACTCGCATGCGCAGGGTGGAGCGCGACGAGCTCTGGAGAGCGCGTCGGTGGCACCCCGAGGAGTGGGATGAGCGTGCGTCGGGTCGACCGGACGTACAGCGGCACCAGGAGGCGCACGGTGGTAGTGCGGCGAGCTCGGGAAAGCGCCCGGCGGCACCCAGACAAGCAGGGTGAACGAGCGGCGATATCGGGAGAGCGCTCGGCGGCACTCGCATGCGTAGGGTGGAGCGCGAAGAGCTCGGGAGAGCGTCCAGCGGCACCCCGAGGAGCGGGATGAGCGTGCCTCGGGTCGACCGGACGCACAGCGGCACCTGGAGGCGCACGGTGGTAGCGCGACGAGCTCGGGAGAGCGCTCGGTGGCACCCCGAGAAGTGGGATGAGCGTGCGTCGGGTCGACCGGACGTACAGCGGCACCAGGAGGCGCACGGTGGTAGTGCGGCGAGCTCGGGAAAGCGCCCGGCGGCACCCAGACAAGCAAGGTGAAGGAGCGGCGATATCGGGAGAGCGCTCGGCGGCACTCGGAGGCGCGCTGTGGTATCGCGGCGAGATCCCGAGAGCACCCAGCGGCACTCGCATGCGCAGGGTGGAGCGCGAAGAGCTCGGGAGAGCGTCCGGCGGCACCCCGAGGAGCGGGATGAGCGTGCCTCGGGTCGACCGGACGCACAGCGCCACCTGGAGGCGCACGGTGGTAGTGCGGCAAGCTCGGGAAAGCGCCCGGCGGCACCCAGACAAGCAGGGTGAAGGAGCGGCGATATCGGGAGAGCGCTCAGCGGCACTCGGAGGCGCGCTGTGGTACCGCGGCGAGATCCCGAGAGTGCCCGCTGGCACTTGCCGGCGCACGGTGGTAGCGCGGAGAGCTCAGCAGAGCGCCCGGCAGCACCCCGAGGAGCGGGATGAGCGTGCGTCGGGTCGACCGGACGCACAGCGGCACCTGGAGGCGCACGGTGGTAGTGCGGCAAGCTCGGGAGAGCGCCCGGCTGCACCCCGAGCACTGTGGTGAAGGAGCGGCGATATCGGGAGAGCGCTCGGCGGCACTCAGAGGCGCGCTGTGGTACCGCGGCGAGATCCCGAGAGCACCCAGCGGCACTCGCATGCGCAGGGTGGAGCGCGAAGAGCTCGGGAGAGCGTCCGGTGGCACCCAGAGAAGTGGGATGAGCGTGCGTCGGGTCGACCGGACGTACAGCGGCACCAGGAGGCGCACGGTGGTAGTGCGGCGAGCTCGGGAAAGCGCCCGGCGGCACCCAGACAAGCAGGGTGAAGGAGCGGCGATATCGGGAGAGCGTTCGGCGGCACTCGGAGGCGCGCTGTGGTACCGCGGCGAGATCCCGAGAGTGCCCGCTGGCACTTGCCGGCGCACGGTGGTAGCGCGGAGAGCTCAGCAGAGCGCCCGGCAGCACCCCGAGGAGCGGGATGAGCATGCGTCGGGTCGACCGGACGCACAGCGGCACCTGGAGGCGCACGGTGGTAGTGCGGCAAGCTCGGGAGAGCGCCCGGCGGCACCCCGAGCACTGTGGTGAAGGAGCGGCGATATCGGGAGAGCGCGTGGCGGCACCCCGACGTGCGGGGTCAACGAGTGTCGATACCGGGAGAGCGCTCGGCGGCACTCGGAGGCGCACGGTGGTAACGCGGCGAGCTCGGCAGAGCACCTGGCGGCACCCCGAGCAGCGTGGTGAAGGAGCGGCGATATCGGGAGAGGGCTCGGCGGCACTCGGAGGCGCACGGTGGTACCGCTGCGAGCTCAGGAGAGCGCCCGGCGGCACCCCGAGCACCGTGGTGAAGGAGCGGCGATATCGGGAGAGCGCCTGGCGGCACCCCGACGTGCGGGGTCAACGAGTGGCGATACCGGGAGAGCGCTTGGCGGCACTCGGAGGCGCACGGTGGCACCGCGGCGAGATCCCGAGAGCACCCAGCGGCACTCACATGCGCAGGGTGGAGCGCGAAGAGCTCGGGAGAGCGTCCGGCGGCACCCCGAGGAGCGGGATGAGCGTGCGTCGGGTCGACCGGACGCACAGCGGCACCTGGAGGCGCACGGTGGTACTGCGGCAAGCTCGGGAAAGCGCCCGGCGGCACCCAGACAAGCAGGGTGAATAAGCGGCGATATCGGGAGAGCGTTGAGCGGCACTCGGAGGCACGCGGTGGTACCGCTGTGAGCTCGGCAGTGCGCCCGGCGGCACCCCAGGCACTGTGGTGAAGGAGCAGCGATATCGGGAGAGCGCTCGGCGGCACTCAGAGGCGCGCTGTGGTACCGCGGCGAGATCCCGAGAGTGCCCGCTGGCACTTGCCGGCGCACGGTGGTACCGCTGCGAGCTCAGGAGAGCGCCCGGCGGCACCCCGAACACCGTGGTGAAGGAGCGGCGATATCGGGAGAGCGCCTGGCGGCACCCCGACGTGCGGGGTCAACGAGTGGCGATACCGGGAGAGCGCTCGGCGGCACTCGGAGGCGCACGGTGGTACCGCTGCGAGCTCAGGAGAGCGCCCGGCGGCATCCCGAGCACCGTGGTGAAGGAGCGGCGATATCGGGAGAGCACCTGGCGGCACCCCGACGTGCGGGGTCAATGAGTGGCGATACCGGGAGAGCGCTCGGCGGCACTCGGAGGCGCACGGTGGTACCGCGGCGAGATCCCAAGAGCACCCAGCGGCACTCGCATGCGCAGGGTGGAGCGCGAAGAGCTCGGGAGAGCGTCCGGCGGCACCCCGAGGAGCGGGATGAGCGTGCGTCGGGTCGACCGGACGCACAGCGGCACCTGGAGGCGCACGGTGGTACCGCTGCGAGCTCAGGAGAGCGCCCGGCTGCACCCCGAGCACTGTGGTGAAGGAGCGGCGATATCGGGAGAGCGCTCGGCGGCACTCAGAGGCGCGCTGTGGTACCGCGGCGAGATCCCGAGAGCACCCAGCGGCACTCGCATGCGCAGGGTGGAGCGCGAAGAGCTCGGGAGAGCGTCCGGCGGCACCCCGAGGAGCGGGATGAGCGTGCGTCGGGTCGACCGGACGCACAGCGGCACCTGGAGGCGCACGGTGGTAGCGCGACGAGCTCGGGAGAGCGCCCGGTGGCACCCCGAGAAGTGGGATGAGCGTGCGTCGGGTCGACCGGACGTACAGCGGCACCTGGAGGCGCACGGTGGTAGTGCGGCGAGCTCGGGAAAGCGCCCGGCGGCACCCAGACAAGCAGGGTGAAGGAGCGGCGATATCGGGAGAGCGTTCGGCGGCACTCGGAGGCGCGCTGTGGTACCGCGGCGAGATCCCGAGAGTGCCCGCTGGCACTTGCCGGCGCACGGTGGTAGCGCGGAGAGCTCAGCAGAGCGCCCGGCAGCACCCCGAGGAGCGGGATGAGCATGCGTCGGGTCGACCGGACGCACAGCGGCACCTGGAGGCGCACGGTGGTAGTGCGGCAAGCTCGGGAGAGCGCCCGGCGGCACCCCGAGCACTGTGGTGAAGGAGCGGCGATATCGGGAGAGCGCCTGGCGGCACCCCGAGGAGCGGGATGAGCATGCGTCGGGTCGACCGGACGTACAGCGGCACCAGGAGGCGCACGGTGGTAGTGCGGCGAGCTCGGCAGAGCACCCGGCGGCACCCAGACAAGCAGGGTGAAGGAGCGGCGATATCGGGAGAGCGTTCGGCGGCACTCGGAGGCGCGCTGTGGTACCGCTGCGAGCTCAGGAGAGCGCCCGGCGGCACCCCGAGCACCGTGGTGAAGGAGCGGCGATATCGGGAGAGCGCCTGGCGGCACCCCGACGTGCGCGGTCAACGAGTGGCGATACCGGGAGAGCGCTCGGCGGCACTCGGAGGCGCACGGTGGTAACGCGGCGAGCTCGGCAGAGCACCTGGCGGCACCCCGAGCAGCGTGGTGAAGGAGCGGCGATATCGGGAGAGGGCTCGGCGGCACTCGGAGGCGCACGGTGGGACCGCGGAGAGCTCAGGAGAGCGCCCGGCGGCACCCCGAGCACCGTGGTGAAGGAGCGGCGATATCGGGAGAGCGCCTGGCGGCACCCCGACGTGCGGGGTCAACGAGTGGCGATACCGGGAGAGCGCTCGGCGGCACTCGGAGGCGTACGGTGGTACCGCGGCGAGATCCCGAGAGCACCCAGCGGCACTCGCATGCGCAGGGTGGAGCGCGAAGAGCTCGGGAGAGCGTCCGGCGGCACCCCGAGGAGCGGGATGAGCGTGCGTCGGGTGGACCGGACGCACAGCGGCACCTGGAGGCGCACGGTGGTAGTGCGGCAAGCTCGGGAAAGCGCCCGGCAGCACCCAGACAAGCAGGGTGAAGGAGCGGCGATATCGGGAGAGCGTTCAGCGGCACTCGGAGGCACGCGGTGGTACCGCTGTGAGCTCGGCAGTGCGCCCGGCGGCACCCCAGGCACTGTGGTGAAGGAGCAGCGATATCGGGAGAGCTCTCGGCGGCACTCGGAGGCGCGCTGTGGTACCGCGGCGAGATCCCGAGAGTGCCCGCTGGCACTTGCCGGCGCACGGTGGTAGCGCGGAGAGCTCAGCAGAGCGCCCGGCAGCACCCCGAGGAGCGGGATGAGCGTGCGTCGGGTCGACTGAACGCACAGCGGCACCTGGAGGCGCACGGTGGTAGTGCGGCAAGCTCGGGAGAGCGCCCGGCTGCACCCCGAGCACTGTGGTGAAGGAGCGGCGATATCGGGAGAGCGCGTGGCGGCACCCCGACGTGCGGGGTCAACGAGTGTCGATACCGGGAGAGCGCTCGGCGGCACTCGGAGGCACACGGTGGTACCGCTGCGAGCTCGGCAGAGCGCCTGGCTGCACCCCGAGCACTGTGGTGAAGGAGCGGCGATATCGGGAGAGTGCGTGGCGGCACCCCGACGTGCGGGGTCAACTAGTGGCAATACCGGGAGAGCGCTCGGCGGCACTCGGAGGCGCACGGTGGTACCGCTGCGAGCTCAGGAGAGCGCCCGGCGGCATCCCGAGCACCGTGGTGAAGGAGCGGCGATATCGGGAGAGCACCTGGCGGCACCCCGACGTGCGGGGTCAACGAGTGGCGATACCGGGAGAGCGCTTGGCGGCACTCGGAGGCGCATGGTGGCACCGCGGCGAGATCCCGAGAGCACCCAGCGGCACTCACATGCGCAGGGTGGAGCGCGAAGAGCTCGGGAGAGCGTCCGGCGGCACCCCGAGGAGCGGGATGAGCGTGCGTCGGGTCGACCGGACGCACAGCGGCACCTGGAGGAGCACGGTGGTAGTGCGGCGAGCTCGGGAGAGCGCCCGGCGGCACCTCGAGGAGCGGGATGAGCGTGCGTCGGGTCGACTGGACGCACAGCGGCACCTGGAGGCGCGCGGTGGTACCGCGGCGAGATCCCGAGAGCACCCAGCGGCACTCGCATGTGCAGGGTGGAGCGCGAAGAGCTCGGGAGATCGTCCGGCGGCACCCCGAGGAGCAGGATGAGCGTGCGTCGGGTCGACTGGACGTACAGCGGCACCAGGAGGCGCACGGTGGTAGTGCGGCGAGCTCGGGAAAGCACCCGGCGGCACCCAGACAAGCAGGGTGAACGAGCGGCGATATCGGGAGAGCGCTCGGCGGCACTCGGAGGCGCGCTGTGGTATCGCGACGAGATCCCGAGAGCACCCAGCGGCACTCGCATGGGCAGGGTGGAGCGCAAGAGCTCGGGAGAGCGTCCGGCGGCACCCCGAGGAGCGGGATGAGCGTGCGTCGGGTCGACCGGACGCACAGCGGCACCTGGAGGCGCACGGTGGTAGCGCGACGAGCTCGGGAGAGCGCCCGGTGGCACCCAGACAAGCAAGGTGAAGGAGCGGCGATATCGGGAGAGCGCTCGGCGGCACTCGGAGGCGCGCTGTGGTATCGCGGCGAGATCCCGAGAGCACCCAGCGGCACTCGCATGCGCAGGGTGGAGCGCGAAGAGCTCGGGAGAGCGTCCGGCGGCACCCCGAGGAGCGGGATGAGCGTGCGTCGGGTCGACCGGACGCACAGCGGCACCTGGAGGCGCACGGTGGTAGCGCGACGAGCTCGGGAGAGCGCCCGGTGGCACCCCGAGCACTGTGGTGAAGGAGCGGCGATATCGGGAGAGCGCGTGGCGGCACCCCGACGTGCGGGGTCAACGAGTGTCGATACCGGGAGAGCGCTCGGCGGCACTCGGAGGCGCACGGTGGTACCGCTGCGAGCTCAGGAGAGCGCCCGGCGGCATCCCGAGCACCGTGGTGAAGGAGCGGCGATATCGGGAGAGCACCTGGCGGCACCCCGACGTGCGGGGTCAATGAGTGGCGATACCGGGAGAGCGCTCGGCGGCACTCGGAGGCGCACGGTGGTACCGCGGCGAGATCCCAAGAGCACCCAGCGGCACTCGCATGCGCAGGGTGGAGCGCGAAGAGCTCGGGAGAGCGTCCGGCGGCACCCCGAGGAGCGGGATGAGCGTGCGTCGGGTCGACCGGACGCACAGCGGCACCTGGAGGCGCACGGTGGTAGTGCGGTGAGCTCGGCAGAGCACCCGGCGGCACCCAGACAAGCGGGGTGAAAGAGCGGCGATATCGGGAGAGCGCTCAGCGGCACTCGGAGGCGCGCTGTGGTACCGCGGCGAGATCTCGAGAGTGCCCGCTGGCACTTGCCGGCGCACGGTGGTAGCGCGGAGAGCTCAGCAGAGCGCCCGGCAGCACCCCGAGGAGCGGGATGAGCGTGCGTCGGGTCGACCGGACGCACAGCGGCACCAGGAGGCGCACGGTGGTAGTGCGGCAAGCTCGGGAGAGCGCCCGGCGGCACCCGGAGCACTGTGGTGAAGGAGCGGCGATATCGGGAGAGCGCTCGGCGGCACTCAGAGGCGCGCTGTGGTACCGCGGCGAGATCCCGAGAGCACCCAGCGGCACTCGCATGCGCAGGGTGGAGCGCGAAGAGCTCGGGAGAGCGTCCGGCGGCACCCCGAGGAGCGGGATGAGCGTGCGTCGGGTCGACCGGACGCACAGCGGCACCTGGAGGCGCACGGTGGTAGCGCGACGAGCTCGGGAGAGCGCCCGGTGGCACCCCGAGAAGTGGGATGAGCGTGCGTCGGGTCGACCGGACGTACAGCGGCACCTGGAGGCGCACGGTGGTAGTGCGGCGAGCTCGGGAAAGCGCCCGGCGGCACCCAGACAAGCAGGGTGAAGGAGCGGCGATATCGGGAGAGCGTTCGGCGGCACTCGGAGGCGCGCTGTGGTACCGCGGCGAGATCCCGAGAGTGCCCGCTGGCACTTGCCGGCGCACGGTGGTAGCGCGGAGAGCTCAGCAGAGCGCCCGGCAGCACCCCGAGGAGCGGGATGAGCATGCGTCGGGTCGACCGGACGCACAGCGGCACCTGGAGGCGCACGGTGGTAGTGCGGCAAGCTCGGGAGAGCGCCCGGCGGCACCCCGAGCACTGTGGTGAAGGAGCGGCGATATCGGGAGAGCGCGTGGCGGCACCCCGACGTGCGGTGTCAACGAGTGTCGATACCGGGAGAGCGCTCGGCGGCACTCGGAGGCGCACGGTGGTAACGCGGCGAGCTCGGCAGAGCACCTGGCGGCACCCCGAGCAGCGTGGTGAAGGAGCGGCGATATCGGGAGAGGGCTCGGCGGCACTCGGAGGCGCACGGTGGTACCGCTGCGAGCTCAGGAGAGCGCCCGGCGGCACCCCGAGCACCGTGGTGAAGGAGCAGCGATATCGGGAGAGCGCTCGGCGGCACTCAGAGGCGCGCTGTGGTACCGCGGCGAGATCCCGAGAGTGCCCGCTGGCACTTGCCGGCGCACGGTGGTACCGCTGCGAGCTCAGGAGAGCGCCCGGCGGCACCCCGAACACCGTGGTGAAGGAGCGGCGATATCGGGAGAGCGCCTGGCGGCACCCCGACGTGCGGGGTCAACGAGTGGCGATACCGGGAGAGCGCTCGGCGGCACTCGGAGGCGCACGGTGGTACCGCTGCGAGCTCAGGAGAGCGCCCGGCGGCATCCCGAGCACCGTGGTGAAGGAGCGGCGATATCGGGAGAGCACCTGGCGGCACCCCGACGTGCGGGGTCAATGAGTGGCGATACCGGGAGAGCGCTCGGCGGCACTCGGAGGCGCACGGTGGTACCGCGGCGAGATCCCAAGAGCACCCAGCGGCACTCGCATGCGCAGGGTGGAGCGCGAAGAGCTCGGGAGAGCGTCCGGCGGCACCCCGAGGAGCGGGATGAGCGTGCGTCGGGTCGACCGGACGCACAGCGGCACCTGGAGGCGCACGGTGGTACCGCTGCGAGCTCAGGAGAGCGCCCGGCTGCACCCCGAGCACTGTGGTGAAGGAGCGGCGATATCGGGAGAGCGCTCGGCGGCACTCAGAGGCGCGCTGTGGTACCGCGGCGAGATCCCGAGAGCACCCAGCGGCACTCGCATGCGCAGGGTGGAGCGCGAAGAGCTCGGGAGAGCGTCCGGCGGCACCCCGAGGAGCGGGATGAGCGTGCGTCGGGTCGACCGGACGCACAGCGGCACCTGGAGGCGCACGGTGGTAGCGCGACGAGCTCGGGAGAGCGCCCGGTGGCACCCCGAGAAGTGGGATGAGCGTGCGTCGGGTCGACCGGACGTACAGCGGCACCTGGAGGCGCACGGTGGTAGTGCGGCGAGCTCGGGAAAGCGCCCGGCGGCACCCAGACAAGCAGGGTGAAGGAGCGGCGATATCGGGAGAGCGTTCGGCGGCACTCGGAGGCGCGCTGTGGTACCGCGGCGAGATCCCGAGAGTGCCCGCTGGCACTTGCCGGCGCACGGTGGTAGCGCGGAGAGCTCAGCAGAGCGCCCGGCAGCACCCCGAGGAGCGGGATGAGCATGCGTCGGGTCGACCGGACGCACAGCGGCACCTGGAGGCGCACGGTGGTAGTGCGGCAAGCTCGGGAGAGCGCCCGGCGGCACCCCGAGCACTGTGGTGAAGGAGCGGCGATATCGGGAGAGCGCCTGGCGGCACCCCGAGGAGCGGGATGAGCATGCGTCGGGTCGACCGGACGTACAGCGGCACCAGGAGGCGCACGGTGGTAGTGCGGCGAGCTCGGCAGAGCACCCGGCGGCACCCAGACAAGCAGGGTGAAGGAGCGGCGATATCGGGAGAGCGTTCGGCGGCACTCGGAGGCGCGCTGTGGTACCGCTGCGAGCTCAGGAGAGCGCCCGGCGGCACCCCGAGCACCGTGGTGAAGGAGCGGCGATATCGGGAGAGCGCCTGGCGGCACCCCGACGTGCGCGGTCAACGAGTGGCGATACCGGGAGAGCGCTCGGCGGCACTCGGAGGCGCACGGTGGTAACGCGGCGAGCTCGGCAGAGCACCTGGCGGCACCCCGAGCAGCGTGGTGAAGGAGCGGCGATATCGGGAGAGGGCTCGGCGGCACTCGGAGGCGCACGGTGGGACCGCGGAGAGCTCAGGAGAGCGCCCGGCGGCACCCCGAGCACCGTGGTGAAGGAGCGGCGATATCGGGAGAGCGCCTGGCGGCACCCCGACGTGCGGGGTCAACGAGTGGCGATACCGGGAGAGCGCTCGGCGGCACTCGGAGGCGTACGGTGGTACCGCGGCGAGATCCCGAGAGCACCCAGCGGCACTCGCATGCGCAGGGTGGAGCGCGAAGAGCTCGGGAGAGCGTCCGGCGGCACCCCGAGGAGCGGGATGAGCGTGCGTCGGGTGGACCGGACGCACAGCGGCACCTGGAGGCGCACGGTGGTAGTGCGGCAAGCTCGGGAAAGCGCCCGGCAGCACCCAGACAAGCAGGGTGAAGGAGCGGCGATATCGGGAGAGCGTTCAGCGGCACTCGGAGGCACGCGGTGGTACCGCTGTGAGCTCGGCAGTGCGCCCGGCGGCACCCCAGGCACTGTGGTGAAGGAGCAGCGATATCGGGAGAGCTCTCGGCGGCACTCGGAGGCGCGCTGTGGTACCGCGGCGAGATCCCGAGAGTGCCCGCTGGCACTTGCCGGCGCACGGTGGTAGCGCGGAGAGCTCAGCAGAGCGCCCGGCAGCACCCCGAGGAGCGGGATGAGCGTGCGTCGGGTCGACTGAACGCACAGCGGCACCTGGAGGCGCACGGTGGTAGTGCGGCAAGCTCGGGAGAGCGCCCGGCGGCACCCTGAGCACTGTGGTGAAGGAGCGGCGATATCGGGAGAGCGCGTGGCGGCACCCCGACGTGCGGGGTCAACGAGTGTCGATACCGGGAGAGCGCTCGGCGGCACTCGGAGGCACACGGTGGTACCGCTGCGAGCTCGGCAGAGCGCCTGGCTGCACCCCGAGCACTGTGGTGAAGGAGCGGCGATATCGGGAGAGTGCGTGGCGGCACCCCGACGTGCGGGGTCAACTAGTGGCAATACCGGGAGAGCGCTCGGCGGCACTCGGAGGCGCACGGTGGTACCGCTGCGAGCTCAGGAGAGCGCCCGGCGGCATCCCGAGCACCGTGGTGAAGGAGCGGCGATATCGGGAGAGCACCTGGCGGCACCCCGACGTGCGGGGTCAACGAGTGGCGATACCGGGAGAGCGCTTGGCGGCACTCGGAGGCGCATGGTGGCACCGCGGCGAGATCCCGAGAGCACCCAGCGGCACTCACATGCGCAGGGTGGAGCGCGAAGAGCTCGGGAGAGCGTCCGGCGGCACCCCGAGGAGCGGGATGAGCGTGCGTCGGGTCGACCGGACGCACAGCGGCACCTGGAGGAGCACGGTGGTAGTGCGGCGAGCTCGGGAGAGCGCCCGGCGGCACCTCGAGGAGCGGGATGAGCGTGCGTCGGGTCGACTGGACGCACAGCGGCACCTGGAGGCGCGCGGTGGTACCGCGGCGAGATCCCGAGAGCACCCAGCGGCACTCGCATGTGCAGGGTGGAGCGCGAAGAGCTCGGGAGATCGTCCGGCGGCACCCCGAGGAGCAGGATGAGCGTGCGTCGGGTCGACTGGACGTACAGCGGCACCAGGAGGCGCACGGTGGTAGTGCGGCGAGCTCGGGAAAGCACCCGGCGGCACCCAGACAAGCAGGGTGAACGAGCGGCGATATCGGGAGAGCGCTCGGCGGCACTCGGAGGCGCGCTGTGGTATCGCGACGAGATCCCGAGAGCACCCAGCGGCACTCGCATGGGCAGGGTGGAGCGCAAGAGCTCGGGAGAGCGTCCGGCGGCACCCCGAGGAGCGGGATGAGCGTGCGTCGGGTCGACCGGACGCACAGCGGCACCTGGAGGCGCACGGTGGTAGCGCGACGAGCTCGGGAGAGCGCCCGGTGGCACCCAGACAAGCAAGGTGAAGGAGCGGCGATATCGGGAGAGCGCTCGGCGGCACTCGGAGGCGCGCTGTGGTATCGCGGCGAGATCCCGAGAGCACCCAGCGGCACTCGCATGCGCAGGGTGGAGCGCGAAGAGCTCGGGAGAGCGTCCGGCGGCACCCCGAGGAGCGGGATGAGCGTGCGTCGGGTCGACCGGACGCACAGCGGCACCTGGAGGCGCACGGTGGTAGCGCGACGAGCTCGGGAGAGCGCCCGGTGGCACCCCGAGCACTGTGGTGAAGGAGCGGCGATATCGGGAGAGCGCGTGGCGGCACCCCGACGTGCGGGGTCAACGAGTGTCGATACCGGGAGAGCGCTCGGCGGCACTCGGAGGCGCACGGTGGTACCGCTGCGAGCTCAGGAGAGCGCCCGGCGGCATCCCGAGCACCGTGGTGAAGGAGCGGCGATATCGGGAGAGCACCTGGCGGCACCCCGACGTGCGGGGTCAATGAGTGGCGATACCGGGAGAGCGCTCGGCGGCACTCGGAGGCGCACGGTGGTACCGCGGCGAGATCCCAAGAGCACCCAGCGGCACTCGCATGCGCAGGGTGGAGCGCGAAGAGCTCGGGAGAGCGTCCGGCGGCACCCCGAGGAGCGGGATGAGCGTGCGTCGGGTCGACCGGACGCACAGCGGCACCTGGAGGCGCACGGTGGTAGTGCGGTGAGCTCGGCAGAGCACCCGGCGGCACCCAGACAAGCGGGGTGAAAGAGCGGCGATATCGGGAGAGCGCTCAGCGGCACTCGGAGGCGCGCTGTGGTACCGCGGCGAGATCTCGAGAGTGCCCGCTGGCACTTGCCGGCGCACGGTGGTAGCGCGGAGAGCTCAGCAGAGCGCCCGGCAGCACCCCGAGGAGCGGGATGAGCGTGCGTCGGGTCGACCGGACGCACAGCGGCACCAGGAGGCGCACGGTGGTAGTGCGGCAAGCTCGTGAGAGCGCCCGGCGGCACCCGGAGCACTGTGGTGAAGGAGCGGCGATATCGGGAGAGCGCTCGGCGGCACTCAGAGGCGCGCTGTGGTACCGCGGCGAGATCCCGAGAGCACCCAGCGGCACTCGCATGCGCAGGGTGGAGCGCGAAGAGCTCGGGAGAGCGTCCGGCGGCACCCCGAGGAGCGGGATGAGCGTGCGTCGGGTCGACCGGACGCACAGCGGCACCTGGAGGCGCACGGTGGTAGCGCGACGAGCTCGGGAGAGCGCCCGGTGGCACCCCGAGAAGTGGGATGAGCGTGCGTCGGGTCGACCGGACGTACAGCGGCACCTGGAGGCGCACGGTGGTAGTGCGGCGAGCTCGGGAAAGCGCCCGGCGGCACCCAGACAAGCAGGGTGAAGGAGCGGCGATATCGGGAGAGCGTTCGGCGGCACTCGGAGGCGCGCTGTGGTACCGCGGCGAGATCCCGAGAGTGCCCGCTGGCACTTGCCGGCGCACGGTGGTAGCGCGGAGAGCTCAGCAGAGCGCCCGGCAGCACCCCGAGGAGCGGGATGAGCATGCGTCGGGTCGACCGGACGCACAGCGGCACCTGGAGGCGCACGGTGGTAGTGCGGCAAGCTCGGGAGAGCGCCCGGCGGCACCCCGAGCACTGTGGTGAAGGAGCGGCGATATCGGGAGAGCGCGTGGCGGCACCCCGACGTGCGGTGTCAACGAGTGTCGATACCGGGAGAGCGCTCGGCGGCACTCGGAGGCGCACGGTGGTAACGCGGCGAGCTCGGCAGAGCACCTGGCGGCACCCCGAGCAGCGTGGTGAAGGAGCGGCGATATCGGGAGAGGGCTCGGCGGCACTCGGAGGCGCACGGTGGTACCGCTGCGAGCTCAGGAGAGCGCCCGGCGGCACCCCGAGCACCGTGGTGAAGGAGCGGCGATATCGGGAGAGCGCCTGGCGGCACCCCGACGTGCGGGGTCAACGAGTGGCGATACCGGGAGAGCGCTCGGCGGCACTCGGAGGCGTACGGTGGTACCGCGGCGAGATCCCGAGAGCACCCAGCGGCACTCGCATGCGCAGGGTGGAGCGCGAAGAGCTCGGGAGAGCGTCCGGCGGCACCCCGAGGAGCGGGATGAGCGTGCGTCGGGTGGACCGGACGCACAGCGGCACCTGGAGGCGCACGGTGGTAGTGCGGCAAGCTCGGGAAAGCGCCCGGCAGCACCCAGACAAGCAGGGTGAAGGAGCGGCGATATCGGGAGAGCGTTCAGCGGCACTCGGAGGCACGCGGTGGTACCGCTGTGAGCTCGGCAGTGCGCCCGGCGGCACCCCAGGCACTGTGGTGGAGGAGCAGCGATATCGGGAGAGCTCTCGGCGGCACTCGGAGGCGCGCTATGGTACCGCGGCGAGATCCCGAGAGTGCCCGCTGGCACTTGCCGGCGCACGGTGGAAACGCGGAGAGCTCAGCAGAGCGCCCGGCAGCACCCCGAGGAGCGGGATGAGCGTGCGTCGGGTCGACTGAACGCACAGCGGCACCTGGAGGCGCACGGTGGTAGTGCGGCAAGCTCGGGAGAGCGCCCGGCGGCACCCTGAGCACTGTGGTGAAGGAGCGGCGATATCGGGAGAGCGCGTGGCGGCACCCCGACGTGCGGGGTCAACGAGTGTCGATACCGGGAGAGCGCTCGGCGGCACTCGGAGGCACACGGTGGTACCGCTGCGAGCTCGGCAGAGCGCCTGGCTGCACCCCGAGCACTGTGGTGAAGGAGCGGCGATATCGGGAGAGTGCGTGGCGGCACCCCGACGTGCGGGGTCAACTAGTGGCAATACCGGGAGAGCGCTCGGCGGCACTCGGAGGCGCACGGTGGTACCGCTGCGAGCTCAGGAGAGCGCCCGGCGGCATCCCGAGCACCGTGGTGAAGGAGCGGCGATATCGGGAGAGCACCTGGCGGCACCCCGACGTGCGGGGTCAATGAGTGGCGATACCGGGAGAGCGCCCGGCTGCACCCCGAGCACTGTGGTGATGGAGCGGCGATATCGGGAGAGCGCTCGGCGGCACTCAGAGGCGCGCTGTGGTACCGCGGCGAGATCCCGAGAGTGCCCGCTGGCACTTGCCGGCGCACGGTGGTAACGCGGAGAGCTCAGCAGAACGCCCGGCAGCACCCCGAGGAGCGGGATGAGCGTGCGTCGGGTCGACCGGACGCACAGCGGCACCTGGAGGCGCACGGTGGTAGTGCGGCAAGCTCGGGAGAGCGCCCGGCGGCACCCCGAGCACTGTGGTGAAGGAGCGGCGATATCGGGAGAGCGCGTGGCGGCACCCCGACGTGCGCGGTCAACGAGTGTCGATACCGGGAGAGCGCTCGGCGGCACTCGGAGGCGCACGGTGGTACCGCTGCGAGCTCAGGAGAGCGCCCGGCGGCACCCCGAGCACCGTGGTGAAGGAGCGGCGATATCGGGAGAGCGCTCGGCGGCACCCCGACGTGCGGGGTCAACGAGTGGCGATACCGGGAGAGCGCTTGGCGGCACTCGGAGGCGCACGGTGGCACCGCGGCGAGATCCCGAGAGCACCCAGCGGCACTCACATGCGCAGGGTGGAGCGCGAAGAGCTCGGGAGAGCGTCCGGCGGCACCCCGAGGAGCGGGATGAGCGTGCGTCGGGTCGACCGGACGCACAGCGGCACCTGGAGGCGCACGGTGGTAGTGCGGCAAGCTCGGGAAAGCGCCCGGCGGCACCCAGACAAGCAGGGTGAAGGAGCGGCGATATCGGGAGAGCGTTGAGCGGCACTCGGAGGCACGCGGTGGTACCGCTGTGAGCTCGGCAGTGTGCCCGGCGGCACCCCGAGGAGCGGGATGAGCGTGCCTCGGGTCGACCGGACGCACAGCGGCACCTGGAGGAGCACGGTGGTAGTGCGGCGAGCTCGGGAGAGCGCCCGGCGGCACCTCGAGGAGCGGGATGAGCGTGCGTCGGGTCGACTGGACGCACAGCGGCACCTGGAGGCGCGCGGTGGTACCGCGGCGAGATCCCGAGAGCACCCAGCGGCACTCGCATGAGCAGGGTGGAGCGCGAAGAGCTCGGGAGATCGTCCGGCGGCACCCCGAGGAGCAGGATGAGCGTGCGTCGGGTCGACTGGACGTACAGCGGCACCAGGAGGCGCACGGTGGTAGTGCGGCGAGCTCGGGAAAGCGCCCGGCGGCACCCAGACAAGCAGGGTGAAGGAGCGGCGATATCGGGAGAGCGCTCGGCGGCACTCGGAGGCGCGCTGTGGTATCGCGACGAGATCCCGAGAGCACCCAGCGGCACTCGCATGCGCAGGGTGGAGCGCAAGAGCTCGGGAGAGCGTCCGGCGGCACCCCGAGGAGCGGGATGAGCGTGCGTCGGGTCGACCGGACGCACAGCGGCACCTGGAGGCGCACGGTGGTAGCGCGACGAGCTCGGGAGAGCGCCCGGTGGCACCCCGAGAAGTGGGATGAGCGTGCGTCGGGTCGACCGGACGTACAGCGGCACCAGGAGGTGCACGGTGGTAGTGCGGCGAGCTCGGGAAAGCGCCCGGCGGCACCCAGACAAGCAAGGTGAAGGAGCGGCGATATCGGGAGAGCGCTCGGCGGCACTCGGAGGCGCGCTGTGGTATCGCGGCGAGATCCCGAGAGCACCCAGCGGCACTCGCATGCGCAGGGTGGAGCGCGAAGAGCTCGGGAGAGCGTCCGGCGGCACCCCGAGGAGCGGGATGAGCGTGCGTCGGGTCGACCGGACGCACAGCGGCACCTGGAGGCGCACGGTGGTAGCGCGACGAGCTCGGGAGAGCGTCCGGCGGCACCCCGAGGAGCGGGATGAGCATGCGTCGGGTCGACCGGACGCACAGCGGCAACTGGAGGAGCACGGTGGTAGTGCGGCAAGCTCGGGAGAGCGCCCGGCGGCACCCCGAGCACTGTGGTGAAGGAGCGGCGATATCGGGAGAGCGCGTGGCGGCACCCCGACGTGCGGGGTCAACGAGTGGCAATACCGGGAGAGCGCTCGGCGGCACTCGGAGGCGCACGGTGGTACCGCTGCGAGCTCAGGAGAGTGCCCGGCGGCACCCCGAGGAGCGGGATGAGCGTGCCTCGGGTCGACCGGACGTACAACGGCACCTGGAGGCGCACGGTGGTAGCGCGACGAGCTCGGGAGAGCGCCCGGTGGCACCCCGAGGAGCGGGATGAGCGTGCGTCGGGTCGACCGGACGTACAGCGGCACCAGGAGGCGCACGGTGGTAGTGCGGCGAGCTCGGGAAAGCGCCCGGCGGCACCCCGAGCACTGTGGTGAAGGAGCGGCGATATCGGGAGAGCGCTCGGCCGCACTCGGAGGCGCGCTGTGGTATCGCGGCGAGATCCCGAGAGCACCCAGCGGCACTCGCATGCGCAGGGTGGAGCGCGAAGAGCTCGGGAGAGCGTCCGGCGGCACCCCGAGGAGCGGGATGAGCGTGCGTCGGGTCGACCGGACGCACAGCGGCACCTGGAGGCGCACGGTGGTAGCGCGACGAGCTCGGGAGAGCGCCCGGCGGCACCCCGAGAAGTGGGATGAGCGTGCGTCGGGTCGACCGGACGTACAGCGGCACCAGGAGGCGCACGGTGGTAGTGCGGCAAGCTCGGGAAAGCGCCCGGCGGCACCCAGACAAGCAGGGTGAAGGAGCGGCGATATCGGGAGAGCGTTCAGCGGCACTCGGAGGCACGCGCTGGTATCGCGGCGAGATCCCGAGAGCACCCAGCGGCACTCGCATGCGCAGGGTGGAGCGCGAAGAGCTCGGGAGAGCGTCCGGCGGCACCCCGAGGAGCGGGATGAGCGTGCGTCGGGTCGACCGGACGCACAGCGGCACCTGGAGGCGCACGGTGGTAGCGCGACGAGCTCGGGAGAGCGCCCGGCGGCACCCCGAGAAGTGGGATGAGCGTGCGTCGGGTGGACCGGACGTACAGCGGCACCAGGAGGCGCACGGTGGTAGTGCGGCAAGCTCGGGAAAGCGCCCGGCGGCACCCAGACAAGCAGGGTGAAGGAGCGGCGATATCGGGAGAGCGTTCAGCGGCACTCGGAGGCACGCGGTGGTATCGCGGCGAGATCCCGAGAGCACCCAGCGGCACTCGCATGCGCAGGGTGGAGCGCGAAGAGCTCGGGAGAGCGTCCGGCGGCACCCCGAGGAGCGGGATGAGCGTGCGTCGGGTCGACCGGACGCACAGCGGCACCTGGAGGCGCACGGTGGTAGTGCGGCAAGCTCGGGAAAGCGCCCGGCGGCACCCAGACAAGCAGGGTGAAGGAGCGGCGATATCGGGAGAGCGTTCAGCGGCACTCGGAGGCGCGCTGTGGTACCGCGGCGAGATCCCGAGAGTGCCCGCTGGCACTTGCCGGCGCACGGTGTTACCGCTGCGAGCTCAGGAGAGCGCCCGGCGGCACCCCGAGCACCGTGGTGAAGGAGCGGCGATATCGGTAGAGCGCTCGGCGGCACCCCGACGTGCGGGGTCAACGAGTGGCGATACCGGGAGAGCGCTTGGCGGCACTCGGAGGCGCGCTGTGGTACCGCGGCGAGATCCCGAGAGCACCCAGCGGCACTCGCATGCGCAGGGTGGAGCGCGAAGAGCTCGGGAGAGCGTCCGGCGGCACCCCGAGGAGCGGGATGAGCGTGCGTCGGGTCGACCGGACGCACAGCGGCACCTGGAGGCGCACGGTGGTAGTGCGGCAAGCTCGGGAGAGCGCCCGGCGGCACCCCGAGCACTGTGGTGAAGGAGCGGCGATATCGGGAGAGCGCGTGGCGGCACCCCGACGTGCGGGGTCAACGAGTGGCAATACCGGGAGAGCGCTCGGCGGCACTCGGAGGCGCACGGTGGTACCGCTGCGAGCTCAGGAGAGCGTCCGGCGGCACCCCGAGCACCGTGGTGAAGGAGCGGCGATATCGGGAGAGCGCTCGGCGGCACCCCGACGTGCGGGGTCAATGAGTGGCGATACCGGGAGAGCGCTTGGCGGCACTCGGAGGCGCACGGTGGCACCGCGGCGAGATCCCGAGAGCACCCAGCGGCACTCACATGCGCAGGGTGGAGCGCGAAGAGCTCGGGAGAGCGTCCGGCGGCACCCCGAGGAGCGGGATGAGCGTGCGTCGGGTCGACCGGACGCACAGCGGCACCTGGAGGTGCACGGTGGTAGTGCGGCAAGCTCGGGAAAGCGCCCGGCGGCACCCAGACAAGCAGGGTGAAGGAGCGGCGATATCGGGAGAGCGTTCAGCGGCACTCGGAGGCACGCGGTGGTACCGCTGTGAGCTCGGCAGTGTGCCCGGCGGCACCCCGAGGAGCGGGATGAGCGTGCCTCGGGTCGACCGGACGCACAGCGGCACCTGGAGGAGCACGGTGGTAGTGCGGCGAGCTCGGGAGAGCGCCCGGCGGCACCCCGAGGAGCGGGATGAGCGTGCGTCGGGTCGACTGGACGCACAGCGGCACCTGGAGGCGCGCGGTGGTACCGCGGCGAGATCCCGAGAGCACCCAGCGGAACTCGCATGAGCAGGGTGGAGCGCGAAGAGCTCGGGAGATCGTCCGGCGGCACCCCGAGGAGCAGGATGAGCGTGCGTCGGGTCGACTGGACGCACAGCGGCACCTGGAGGCGCACGGTGGTAGTGCGGCAAGCTCGGGAAAGCGCCCGGCGGCACCCAGACAAGCAGGGTGAAGGAGCGGCGATATCGGGAGAGCGTTCAGCAGCACTCGGAGGCACGCGGTGGTACCGCTGTGAGCTCGGCAGTGCGCCCGGCGGCACCCCAGGCACTGTGGTGAAGGAGCAGCGATACCGGGAGAGCGCTCGGCGGCACTCGGAGGCGCGCTGTGGTACCGCGGCGAGATCCCGAGAGTGCCCGCTGGCACTTGCCGGCGCACGGTGGTACCGCTGCGAGCTCAGGAGAGCGCCCGGCGGCACCCCGAGCACCGTGGTGAAGGAGCGGCGATATCGGTAGAGCGCCTGGCGGCACCCCGACGTGCGGGGTCAACGAGTGGCGATACCGGGAGAGCGCTCGGCGGCACTCGGAGGCGCACGGTGGTACCGCTGCGAGCTCAGGAGAGCGCCCGGCGGCACCCCGAGCACCGTGGTGAAGGAGCGGCGATATCGGGAGAGCGCCTGGCGGCACCCCGACGTGCGGGGTCAACGAGTGGCGATACCGGGAGAGCGCTCGGCGGCACTCGGAGGCGCACGGTGGTACCGCGGCGAGATCCCGAGAGCACCCAGCGGCACTTGCATGCGCAGGGTTGAGCGCGAAGAGCTCGGGAGAGCGTCCGGCGGCACCCCGAGGAGCGGGATGAGCGTGCGTCGGGTCGACCGGACGCACAGCGGCACCTGGAGGCGCACGGTGGTAGTGCGGCAAGCTCGGGAGAGCGCCCGGCGGCACCCCGAGCACTGTGGTGAAGGAGCGGCGATATCGGGAGAGCGCGTGGCGGCACCCCGACGTGCGGGGTCAACGAGTGGCAATACCGGGAGAGCGCTCGGCGGCACTCGGAGGCGCACGGTGGTACCGCTGCGAGCTCAGGAGAGTGCCCGGCGGCACCCCGAGGAGCGGGATGAGCGTGCGTCGGGTCGACCGGACGCACAGCGGCACCTGGAGGCGCACGGTGGTAGCGCGACGAGCTCTGGAGAGCGCGTCGGTGGCACCCCGAGGAGCGGGATGAGCGTGCGTCGGGTCGACCGGACGTACAGCGGCACCAGGAGGCGCACGGTGGTAGTGCGGCGAGCTCGGGAAAGCGCCCGGCGGCACCCAGACAAGCAGGGTGAAGGAGCGGCGATATCGGGAGAGCGCTCGGCGGCACTCGGAGGCGCGCTGTGGTATCGCGGCGAGATCCTGAGAGCACCCAGCGGCACTCGCATGCGCAGGGTGGAGAGCGAAGAGCTCGGGAGAGCGTCCGGCGGCACCCCGAGGAGCGGGATGAGCGTGCGTCGGGTCGACCGGACGCACAGCGGCACCTGGAGGCGCACGGTGGTAGTGCGGCAAGCTCGGGAGAGCGCCCGGCGGCACCCCGAGCACTGTGGTGAAGGAGCGGCGATATCGGGAGAGCGCGTGGCGTCACCCCGACGTGCGGGGTCAACGAGTGTCGATACCGGGAGAGCGCTCGGCGGCACTCGGAGGCGCACGGTGGTACCGCTGCGAGCTCAGGAGAGCGCCCGGCTGCACCCCGAGCACTGTGGTGATGGAGCGGCGTTATCGGGAGAGCGCTCGGCGGCACTCAGAGGCGCGCTGTGGTACCGTGGCGAGATCCCGAGAGCACCCAGCGGCACTCGCATGCGCAGGGTGGAGCGCGAAGAGCTCGGGAGAGCGTCCGGCGGCACCCCGAGGAGCGGGATGAGCGTGCGTCGGGTCGACCGGACGCACAGCGGCACCTGGAGGCGCACGGTGGTAGCGCGACGAGCTCGGGAGAGCGCCCGGTGGCACCCCGAGAAGTGGGATGAGCGTGCGTCGGGTCGACCGGACGTACAGCGGCACCTGGAGGCGCACGGTGGTAGTGCGGCGAGCTCGGGAAAGCGCCCGGCGGCACCCAGACAAGCAGGGTGAAGGAGCGGCGATATCGGGAGAGCGTTCGGCGGCACTCGGAGGCGCGCTGTGGTACCGCGGCGAGATCCCGAGAGTGCCCGCTGGCACTTGCCGGCGCACGGTGGTACCGCTGTGAGCTGGGCAGTGTGCCCGGCGGCACCCCGAGGAGCGGGATGAGCGTGCCTCGAGTCGACCGGACGCACAGCGGCACCAGGAGGCGCACGGTGGTAGCGCGACGAGCTCGGGAGAGCGCCCGGTTGCACCCCGAGAAGTGGGATGAGCGTGCATAGGGTCGACCGGACGTACAGCGGCACCAGGAGGCGCACGGTGGTAGTGCGGCGAGCTCGGGAAAGCGCCCGGCGGCACCCAGACAAGCAAGGTGAAGGAGCGGCGATATCGGGAGAGCGCTCGGCGGCACTCGGAGGCGCGCTGTGGTATCGCGGCGAGATCCCGAGAGCACCCAGCGGCACTCGCATGCGCAGGGTGGAGCGCGAAGAGCTCGGGAGATCGTCCGGCGGCACCCCGAGGAGCGGGATGAGCGTGCGTCGGGTCGACCGGACGCACAGCGGCACCTGGAGGCGCACGGTGGTAGCGCGACGAGCTCGGGAGAGCGCCCGGCGGCACCACGAGAAGTGGGATGAGCATGCGTCGGGTCGACCGGACGCACAGCGGCACCTGGAGGCGCACGGTGGTAGTGCGGCGAGCTCGGGAGAGCGCCCGGCGGCACCCAGACAAGCAGGGTGAAGGAGCGGCGATATCGGGAGAGCGTTCAGCGGCACTCGGAGGCACGCGGTGGTATCGCGGCGAGATCCCGAGAGCACCCAGCGGCACTCACATGCGCAGGGTGGAGCGCGAAGAGCTCGGGAGAGCGTCCGGCGGCACCCCGAGGAGCGGGATGAGGATGCGTCGGGTCGACCGGACGCACAGCGGCACCTGGAGGCGCACGGTGGTAGTGCGGCGAGCTCGGGAGAGCGCCCGGCGGCACCACGAGAAGTGGGATGAGCATGCGTCGGGTAGACCGGACGCACAGCATCACCTGGAGGCGCACGGTGGTAGTGCGGCGAGCTCGGGAGAGCGCTCGGCGGCACCCCGAGGAGCGGGATGAGCGTGCGTCGGGTCGACCGGACGCACAGCGGCACCTGGAGGCGCACGGTGGTAGCGCGACGAGCTCGGGAGAGCGCCCGGTGGCACCCCGAGAAGAGGGATGAGCGTGCGTCGGGTCGACCGGACGTACAGCGGCACCAGGAGGCGCACGGTGGTAGTGCGGCGAGCTCGGGAAAGCGCCCGGCGGCACCCAGACAAGCAGGGTGAAGGAGCGGCGATATCGGGAGAGCGTTCGGCGGCACTCGGAGGCGCGCTGTGGTACCGTGGCGAGATCCCGAGAGTGCCCGCTGGCACTTGCCGGCGCACGGTGATAGCGCGGAGAGCTCAGCAGAGCGCCCGGCAGCACCCCGAGGAGCGGGATGAGCGTGCGTCGGGTCGACCGGACGCACAGCGGCACCTGGAGGCGCACGGTGGTAGTGCGGCAAGCTCGGGAGAGCGCCCGGCGGCACCCCGAGCACTGTGGTGAAGGAGCGGCGATATCGGGAGAGCGCGTGGCGGCACCCCGACGTGCGCGGTCAACGAGTGGCGATACCGGGAGAGCGCTCGGCGGCACTCGGAGGCGCACGGTGGTAACGCGGCGAGCTCGGCAGAGCACTTGGCGGCACCCCGAGCACCGTGGTGAAGGAGCGGCGATATCGGGAGAGGGCTCGGCGGCACTCGGAGGCGCACGGTGGGACCGCGGCGAGATCCCGAGAGCACCCAGCGGAACTCGCATGCGCAGGGTGGAGCGCGAAGAGCTCGGGAGAGCGTCCGGCGGCACCCCGAGGAGCGGGATGAGCGTGCGTCGGTTCGACCGGATGCACAGCGGCACCTGGAGGTGCACGGTGGTAGTGCGGCGAGCTCGGCAGAGCACCCGGCGGCACCCAGACAAGCAGGGTGAAGGAGCGGCGATATCGGGAGAGCGCTCGGCGGCACTCGGAGGCGCGCTGTGGTACCGCGGCGAGATCCCGAGAGTGCCCGCTGGCACTTCTCAGCGCACGGTGGTAGCGCGGAGAGCTCAGCAGAGCGCCCGGCGGCACCCCGAGGAGCGGGATGAGGATGCGTCGGGTCGACTGAACGCACAGCGGCACCTGGAGGCGCACGGTGGTATTGCGGAAAGCTCGGGAGAGCGCCCTGCGGCACCCAGACAAGAAGGGTGAAGGAGCGGCGATATCGGGAGAGCGCGTGGCGTCACCCCGACGTGCGGGGTCAACGAGTGTCGATACCGGGAGAGCGCTCGGCGGCACTCGGAGGCGCGCTGTGGTACCGCGACGAGATCCCGAGAGTGCCCGCTGGCACTTGCCGGCGCACGGTGGTAGCGCGGAGAGCTCAGCAGAGCGCCCGGCAGCACCCCGAGGAGCGGGATGAGCGTGCGTCGGGTCGACCGGACGCACAGCGGCACCTGGAGGCGCACGGTGGTAGTGCGGCGAGCTCGGGAGAGCGCCCGGCGGCACCCGGAGCACTGTGGTGAAGGAGCGGCGATATCGGGAGAGCGCGTGGCGGCACCCCGACGTGCGGGGTCAACGAGTGTCGATACCGGGAGAGCGCTCGGCGGCACTCGGAGGCGCACGGTGGAAACGGGGCGAGCTCGGCAGAGCACCTGGCGGCACCCCGAGCACCGTGGTGAAGGAGCGGCGATATCGGGAGAGGGCTCGGCGGCACTCGGAGGCGCGCTGTGGTACCGCGGCGAGATCCCGAGAGCACCCAGCGGCACTCGCATGCGCAGGGTGGAGCGCGAAGAGCTCGGGAGAGCGTCCGGCGGCACCCCGAGGAGCGGGATGAGTATGCGTCGGGTCGACCGGACGCACAGCGGCACCTGGAGGCGCACGGTGGTAGTGCGGCGAGCTCGGGAGAGCGCCCGGCGGCACCCCGAGGAGCGGGATGAGCTTGCGTCGGGTCGACCGGACGCACAGCGGCACCTGGAGGCGCACGGTGGTAGTGCGGCGAGCTCGGGAGAGCGCCCGGCGGCACCCCGAGGAGCGGGATGAGCGTGCGTCGGGTCGACTGGACGCACAGCGGCACCTGGAGGCGCACGGTGGTAGTGCGGCAAGCTCGGGAAAGCGCCCGGCGGCACCCAGACAAGCAGGGTGAAGGAGCGGAGATATCGGGAGAGCGTTCAGCAGCACTCGGAGGCACGCGGTGGTACCGCTGTGAGCTTGGCAGTGCGCCCGGCGGCACCCCAGGCACTGTGGTGAAGGAGCAGCGATACCGGGAGAGCGCTCGGCGGCACTCGGAGGCGCGCTGTGGTACCGCGGCGAGATCCCGAGAGTGCCCGCTGGCACTTGCCGGCGCACGGTGGTACCGCTGCGAGCTCAGGAGAGCGCCCGGCGGCACCCCGAGCACCGTGGTGAAGGAGCGGCGATATCGGGAGAGCGCCTGGCGGCACCCCGACGTGCGGGGTCAACGAGTGGCGATACCGGGAGAGCGCTCGGCGGCACTCGGAGGCGCACGGTGGTACCGCGGCGAGATCCCGAGAGCACCCAGCGGCACTCGCATGCGCAAGTTGGAGCGCGAAGAGCTCGGGAGAGCGTCCGGCGGCACCCCGAGGAGCGGGATGAGCGTGCGTCGGGTCGACCGGACGCACAGCGGCACCTGGAGGCGCACGGTGGTAGTGCGGCAAGCTCGGGAAAGCGCCCGGCGGCACCCCGAGCACTGTGGTGAAGGAGCGGCGATATCGGGAGAGCGCGTGGCGGCACCCCGACGTGCGGGGTCAACGAGTGGCAATACCGGGAGAGCGCTCGGCGGCACTCGGAGGCGCACGGTGGTACCGCTGCGAGCTCAGGAGAGCGCCCGGCGGCACCCCGAGGAGCGGGATGAGCGTGCGTCGGGTCGACCGGACGCACAGCGGCACCTGGAGGCGCACGGTGGTAGCGCGACGAGCTCTGGAGAGCGCGTCGGTGGCACCCCGAGGAGCGGGATGAGCGTGCGTCGGGTCGACCGGACGTACAGCGGCACCAGGAGGCGCACGGTGGTAGTGCGGCGAGCTCGGGAAAGCGCCCGGCGGCACCCAGACAAGCAAGGTGAAGGAGCGGCGATATCGGGAGAGCGTTCAGAAGCACTCGGAGGCACGCGGTGGTACCTCTGTGAGCTCGGCAGTGTGCCCGGCGGCACCCCAGGCACTGTGGTGAAGGAGCAGCGATATCGGGAGAGCGCTCGGCGGCACTCGGAGGCGCGCTGTGGTACCGCGGCGAGATCCCGAGAGTGCCCGCTGGCACTTGCCGGCGCACGGTGGTAGCGCGGAGAGCTCAGCAGAGCGTCCGGCAGCACCCCGAGGAGCGGGATGAGCGTGCGTCGGGTCGACCGGACGCACAGCGGCACCTGGAGGCGCACGGTGGTAGTGCGGCAAGCTCGGGAGAGCGCCCGGCGGCACCCCGAGCACTGTGGTGAAGGAGCGGCGATATCGGGAGAGCGCGTGGCGGCACCCCGACGTGCGCGGTCAACGAGTGGCGATACCGGGAGAGCGCTCGGCGGCACTCGGAGGCGCACGGTGGTAACGCGGCGAGCTCGGCAGAGCACCTGGCGGCACCCCGAGCACCGTGGTGAAGGAGCGGCGATATCGGGAGAGGGCTCGGCGGCACTCGGAGGCGCACGGTGGGACCGCGGCGAGATCCCGAGAGCACCCAGCAGAACTCGCATGCGCAGGGTGGAGCGCGAAGAGCTCGGGAGAGCGTCCGGCGGCACCCCGAGGAGCGGGATGAGTATGCGTCGGGTCGACCGGACGCACAGCGGCACCTGGAGGCGCACGGTGGTAGTGCGGCGAGCTCGGGAGAGCGCCCGGCGGCACCCCGAGGAGCGGGATGAGCTTGCGTCGGGTCGACCGGACGCACAGCGGCACCTGGAGGCGCACGGTGGTAGTGCGGCGAGCTCGGGAGAGCGCCCGGCGGCACCCCGAGGAGCGGGATGAGCGTGCCTCGGGTCGACCGGACGCACAGCGGCACCTGGAGGCGCACGGTGGTAGTGCGGCGAGCTCGGGAGAGCGCCCGGCGGCACCCCGAGGAGCGGGATGAGCGTGCGTCGGGTCGACTGGACGCACAGCGGCACCTGGAGGCGCGCGGTGATACCGCGGCGAGATCCCGAGAGCACCCAGCGGCACTCGCATGCGCAGGGTGGAGCGCGAAGAGCTCGGGAGAGCGTCCGGCGGCACCCCGAGGAGCAGGATGAGCGTGCGTCGGGTCGACTGGACGCACAGCGGCACCTGGAGGCGCACGGTGGTAGTGCGGCAAGCTCGGGAAAGCGCCCGGCGGCACCCAGACAAGCAGGGTGAAGGAGCGGCGATATCGGGAGAGCGTTCAGAAGCACTCGGAGGCACGCGGTGGTACCGCTGTGAGCTCGGCAGTGCGCCCGGCGGCACCCCAGGCACTGTGGTGAAGGAGCAGCGATACCGGGAGAGCGCTCGGCGGCACTCGGAGGCGCGCTGTGGTACCGCGGCGAGATCCCGAGAGTGCCCGCTGGCACTTGCCGGCGCACGGTGGTACCGCTGCGAGCTCAGGAGAGCGCCCGGCGGCACCCCGAGCACCGTGGTGAAGGAGCGGCGATATCGGGAGAGCGCTCGGCGGCACCCCGACGTGCGGGGTCAACGAGTGGCGATACCGGGAGAGCGCTCGGCGGCACTCGGAGGCGCACGGTGGTACCGCGGCGAGATCCCGAGAGCACCCAGCGGCACTCGCATGCGCAAGTTGGAGCGCGAAGAGCTCGGGAGAGCGTCCGGCGGCACCCCGAGGAGCGGGATGAGCGTGCGTCGGGTCGACCGGACGCACAGCGGCACCTGGAGGCGCACGGTGGTAGTGCGGCAAGCTCGGGAGAGCGCCCGGCGGCACCCCGAGCACTGTGGTGAAGGAGCGGCGATATCGGGAGAGCGCGTGGCGGCACCCCGACGTGCGGGGTCAACGAGTGGCAATACCGGGAGAGCGCTCGGCGGCACTCGGAGGCGCACGGTGGTACCGCTGCGAGCTCAGGAGAGCGCCCGGCGGCACCCCGAGGAGCGGGATGAGCGTGCGTCGGGTCGACAGGACGCACAGCGGCACCTGGAGGCGCACGGTGGTAGCGCGACGAGCTCTGGAGAGCGCGTCGGTGGCACCCCGAGGAGCGGGATGAGCGTGCGTCGGGTCGACCGGACGTACAGCGGCACCAGGAGGCGCACGGTGGTAGTGCGGCGAGCTCGGGAAAGCGCCCGGCGGCACCCAGACAAGCAGGGTGAACGAGCGGCGATATCGGGAGAGCGCTCGGCGGCACTCGGAGGCGCGCTGTGGTATCGCGGCGAGATCCTGAGAGCACCCAGCGGCACTCGCATGCGCAGGGTGGAGAGCGAAGAGCTCGGGAGAGCGTCCGGCGGCACCCCGAGGAGCGGGATGAGCGTGCGTCGGGTCGACCGGACGCACAGCGGCACCTGGAGGCGCACGGTGGTAGCGCGACGAGCTCGGGAGAGCGCGTCGGTGGCACCCCGAGGAGCGGGATGAGCGTGCGTCGGGTCGACCAAACGTACAGCGGCACCAGGAGGCGCACGGTGGTAGCGCGGCGAGCTCGGGAAAGCGCCCGGCGGCACCCAGACAAGCAGGGTGAAGGAGCGGCGATATCGGGAGAGCGTTCAGCGGCACTCGGAGGCACGCGGTGGTACCGCTGTGAGCTCGGCAGTGCGCCCGGCGGCACCCCAGGCACTGTGGTGAAGGAGCAGCGATATCGGGAGAGCGCTCGGCGGCACTCGGAGGCGCGCTGTGGTACCGCGGCGAGATCCCGAGAGTGCCCGCTGGCACTTGCCGGCGCACGGTGGTACCGCGGAGAGCTCAGCAGAGCGTCCGGCAGCACCCCGAGGAGCGGGATGAGCGTGCGTCGGGTCGACCGGACGCACAGCGGCACCTGGAGGCGCACGGTGGTAGTGCGGCAAGCTCGGGAGAGCGCCCGGCGGCACCCCGAGCACTGTGGTGAAGGAGCGGCGATATCGGGAGAGCGCGTGGCGGCACCCCGACGTGCGGGGTCAACGAGTGTCGATACCGGGAGAGCGCTCGGCGGCACTCGGAGGCGCACGGTGGTAAAGCGGCGAGCTCGGCAGAGCACCTGGCGGCACCCCGAGCACCGTGGTGAAGGAGCGGCGATATCGGGAGAGGGCTCGGCGGCACTCGGAGGCGCACGGTGGTACCGCTGCGAGCTCAGGAGAGCGCCCGGCGGCACCCCGAGCACCGTGGTGAAGGAGCGGCGATATCGGGAGAGCGCGTGGCGGCACCCCGACGTGCGGGGTCAACGAGTGGCGATACCGGGAGAGCGCTCGGCGGCACTCGGAGGCGCACGGTGGTAACGCGGCGAGCTCGGCAGAGCACCTGGCGGCACCCCGAGCACCGTGGTGAAGGAGCGGCGATATCGGGAGAGGGCTCGGCGGCACTCGGAGGCGCGCTGTGGTACCGCGGCGAGATCCCGAGAGCACCCAGCGGCACTCGCATGCGCAGGGTGGAGCGCGAAGAGCTCGGGAGAGCGTCCGGCGGCACCCCGAGGAGCAGGATGAGCGTGCGTCGGGTCGACTGGACGCACAGCGGCACCTGGAGGCGCACGGTGGTAGTGCGGCAAGCTCGGGAAAGCGCCCGGCGGCACCCAGACAAGCAGGGTGAAGGAGCGGTGATATCGGGAGAGCGTTCAGCGGCACTCGGAGGCACGCGGTGGTACCGCTGTGAGCTCGGCAGTGCGCCCGGCGGCACCCCAGGCACTGTGGTGAAGGAGCAGCGATATCGGGAGAGCGCTCGGCGGCACTCGGAGGCGCGCTGTGGTACCGCGGCGAGATCCCGAGAGTGCCCGCTGGCACTTGCCGGCGCACGGTGGTAACGCGGAGAGCTCAGCAGAGCGCCCGGCGGCACCCCGAGCACCGTGGTGAAGGAGCGGCGATATCGGGAGAGCGCCTGGCGGCACCCCGACGTGCGGGGTCAACGAGTGGCGATACCAAGAGAGCGCTCGGCGGCACTCGGAGGCGCACTGTGGTACCGCGGCGAGATCCCGAGAGCACCCAGCGGCACTCGCATGCGCAGGGTGGAGCGCGAAGATCTCGGGAGAGCGTCCGGCGGCACCCCGAGGAGCAGGATGAGCGTGCGTCGGGTCGACTGGACGCACAGCGGCACCTGGAGGCGCACGGTGGTAGTGCGGCAAGCTCGGGAGAGCGCCCGGCGGCACCCCGAGGAGCGGGATGAGCATGCGTCGGGTCGACCGGACGCACAGCGGCACCTGGAGGCGCACGGTGGTAGTGCGGCGAGCTCGGGAGAGCGCCCGGCGGCACCCCGAGGAGCGGGATGAGCGTGCGTCGGGTCGACCGGACGCTCAGCGGCACCTGGAGGCGCACGGAGGTAGTGCGGCGAGCTCGGGAGAGCGCCCGGCGGCACCCCGAGGAGCAGGATGAGCGTGCGTCGGGTCGACTGGACGCACAGCGGCACCTGGAGGCGCGCGGTGGTAGTGCGGCAAGCTCGGGAAAGCGCCCGGCGGCACCCAGACAAGCAGGGTGAAGGAGCGGCGATATCGGGAGAGCGTTCAGCGGCACTCGGAGGCATGCGGTGGTACCTCTGTGAGCTCGGCAGTGTGCCCGGCGGCACCCCAGGCACTGTGGTGAAGGAGCAGCGATATCGGGAGAGCGCTCGGCGGCACTCGGAGGCGCGCTGTGGTACCGCGGCGAGATCCCGAGAGTGCCCGCTGGCACTTGCCGGCGCACGGTGGTAACGCGGAGAGCTCAGCAGAGCGCCCGGCAGCACCCCGAGGAGCGGGATGAGCGTGCGTCGGGTCGACCGGACGCACAGCGGCACCTGGAGGCGCACGGTGGTAGTGCGGTGAGCTCGGCAGAGCACCCGGCGGCACCCAGACAAGCGGGGTGAAAGAGCGGCGATATCGGGAGAGCGTTCGGCGGCACTCGGAGGCGCGCTGTGGTACCGCGGCGAGATCCCGAGAGTGCCCGCTGGCACTTGCCGGCGCACGGTGGTAGCGCGAAGAGCTCAGCAGAGCGCCCGGCAGCACCCCGAGGAGCGGGATGAGCGTGCGTCGGGTCGACCGGACGCACAGCGGCACCTGGAGGCGCACGGTGGTAGTGCGGCAAGCTCGGGAGAGCGCCCGGCGGCACCCGGAGCACTGTGGTGAAGGAGCGGCGATATCGGGAGAGTGCGTGGCGGCACCCCGACGTGCGGGGTCAACGAGTGTCGATACCGGGAGAGCGCTCGGCGGCACTCGGAGGCGCGCTGTGGTACCGCTGCGAGCTCAGGAGAGCGCCCGGCGGCACCCCGAGCACCGTGGTGAAGGAGCGGCGATATCGGGAGAGCGTTGAGCGGCACTCGGAGGCACGCGGTGGTACCGCTGTGAGCTCGGCAGTGTGCCCGGCGGCACCCCGAGGAGCGGGATGAGCGTGCCTCGGGTCGACCGGACGCACAGCGGCACCTGGAGGAGCACGGTGGTAGTGCGGCGAGCTCGGGAGAGCGCCCGGCGGCACCCCGAGGAGCGGGATGAGCGTGCGTCGGGTCGACTGGACGCACAGCGGCACCTGGAGGCGCGCGGTGGTACCGCGGCGAGATCCCGAGAGCACCCAGCGGCACTCGCATGAGCAGGGTGGAGCGCGAAGAGCTCGGGAGATCGTCCGGCGGCACCCCGAGGAGCGGGATGAGCATGCGTCGGGTCGACCGGACGCACAGCGGCACCTGGAGGCGCACGGTGGTAGTGCGGCAAGCTCGGGAGAGCGCCCGGCGGCACCCCGAGCACTGTGGTGAAGGAGCGGCGATATCGGGAGAGCGCGTGGCGGCACCCCGACGTGCGGGGTCAACGAGTGGCAATACCGGGAGAGCGCTCGGCGGCACTCGGAGGCGCACGGTGGTACCGCTGCGAGCTCAGGAGAGCGCCCGGCGGCACCCCGAGGAGCGGGATGAGCGTGCGTCGGGTCGACCGGACGTACAGCGGCACCAGGAGGCGCACGGTGGTAGCGCGACGAGCTCGGGAGAGCGCCCGGTGGCACCCCGAGGAGCGGGATGAGCGTGCGTCGGGTCGACCGGACGTACAGCGGCACCTGGAGGCGCACGGTGGTAGTGCGGCGAGCTCGGGAAAGCGCCCGGCGGCACCCAGACAAGCAGGGTGAAGGAGCGGCGATATCGGGAGAGCGTTCAGCGGCACTCGGAGGCACGCGGTGGTATCGCGGCGAGATCCCGAGAGCACCCAGCGGCACTCGCATGCGCAGGGTGGAGCGCGAAGAGCTCGGGAGAGCGTCCGGCGGCACCCCGAGGAGCGGGATGAGCGTGCGTCGGGTCGACCGGACGCACAGCGGCACCTGGAGGCGCACGGTGGTAGTGCGGCAAGCTCGGGAAAGCGCCCGACGGCACCCAGATAAGCAGGGTGAAGGAGCGGCGATATCGGGAGAGCGTTCAGCGGCACTCGGAGGCACGCGGTGGTATCGCTGTGAGCTCGGCAGTGCGCCCGGCGGCACCCCAGGCACTGTGGTGAAGGAGCAGCGATATCGGGAGAGCGCTCGGCGGCACTCGGAGGCGCGCTGTGGTACCGCGGCGAGATCCCGAGAGTGCCCGCTGGCACTTGCCGGCGCACGGTGTTACCGCTGCGAGCTCAGGAGAGCGCCCGGCGGCACCCCGAGCACCGTGGTGAAGGAGCGGCGATATCGGGAGAGCGCCTGGCGGCACCCCGACGTGCGGGGTCAATGAGTGGCGATACCGGGAGAGCGCTCAGCGGCACTCGGAGGCGTACGGTGGTACCGCGGCGAGATCCCGAGAGCACCCAGCGGCACTCGCATGCGCAGGGTGGAGCGCGAAGATCTCAGGAGAGCGTCCGGCGGCACCCCGAGGAGCGGGATGAGCGTGCGTCGGGTGGACCGGACGCACAGCGGCACCTGGAGGCGCACGGTGGTAGTGCGGCGAGCTCGGCAGAGCACCCGGCGGCACCCAGACAAGCGGGGTGAAAGAGCGGCGATATCGGGAGAGCGCTCGGTGGCACTCGGAGGCGCACGGTGGTACCGCTGCGAGCTCAGGAGAGCGCCCGGCTGCACACCGAGCACCGTGGTGAAGGAGCGGCGATATCGGGAGAGGGCTCGGCGGCACTCGGAGGCGCGCTGTGGTATCGCGGCGAGATCCCGAGAGCACCCAGCGGCACTCGCATGCGCAGGGTGGAGCGCGAAGAGCTCGGGAGAGCGTCCGGCGGCACCCCGAGGAGCGGGATGAGGATGCGTCGGGTCGACCGGACGCACAGCGGCACCTGGAGGCGCACGGTGGTAGTGCGGCGAGCTCGGGAGAGAGCCCGGCGGCACCACGAGAAGTGGGATGAGCATGCGTTGGGTCGACCGGACGCACAGCGGCACCAGGAGGCGCACGGTGGTAGTGCGGCGAGCTCGGGAGAGCGCCCGGCGGCACCCCGAGAAGTGGGATGAGCGTGCGTCGGGTCGACCGGACGTACAGCGGCACCAGGAGTCGCACGGTGGTAGTGCGGCGAGCTCGGGAAAGCGCCCGGCGGCACCCAGACAAGCAGGGTGAACGAGCGGCGATATCGGGAGAGCGTTCGGCGGCACTCGGAGGCGCGCTGTGGTACCGCGGCGAGATCCCGAGAGTGCCCGCTGGCACTTGCCGGCGCACGGTGGTAGCGCGGAGAGCTCAGCAGAGCGCCCGGCAGCACCCCGAGGAGCGGGATGAGCGTGCGTCGGGTCGACTGAACGCACAGCGGCACCTGGAGGCGCACGGTGGTATTGCGGAAAGCTCGGGAGAGCGCCCGGCGGCACCCAGACAAGAAGGGTGAAGGAGCGGCGATATCGGGAGAGCGCGTGGCGGCACCCCGACGTGCGGGGTCAACGAGTGTCGATACCGGGAGAGCGCTCGGCGGCACTCGGAGGCGCGCTGTGGTACCGCGGCGAGATCCCGAGAGTGCCCGCTGGCACTTGCCGGCGCACGGTGGTAGCGCGGAGAGCTCAGCAGAGCGCCCGGCAGCACCCCGAGGAGCGGGATGAGCGTGCGTCGGGTCGACCGGACGCACAGCGGCACCTGGAGGCGCACGGTGGTAGTGCGGCGAGCTCGGGAGAGCGCCCGGCGGCACCCGGAGCACTGTGGTGAAGGAGCGGCGATATCGGGAGAGCGCGTGGCGGCACCCCGACGTGCGGGGTCAACGAGTGTCGATGCCGGGAGAGCGCTCGGCGGCACTCGGAGGCGCACGGTGGTAACGCGGCGAGCTCGGCAGAGCACCTGGCGGCACCCCGAGCACCGTGGTGAAGGAGCGGCGATATCGGGAGAGGGCTCGGCGGCACTCGGAGGCGCGCTGTGGTACCGCGGCGAGATCCCGAGAGCACCCAGCGGCACTCGCATGCGCAGGGTGGAGCGCGAAGAGCTTGGGAGAGCGTCCGGCGGCACCCCGAGGAGCGGGATGAGGATGCGTCGGGTCGACCGGACGCACAGCGGCACCTGGAGGCGCACGGTGGTAGTGCGGCGAGCTCGGGAGAGCGCCCGGCGGCACCCCGAGGACCAGGATGAGCTTGCGTCGGGTCGACCGGACGCACAGCGGCACCTGGAGGCGCACGGTGGTAGTGCGGCGAGCTCGGGAGAGCGCCCGGCGGCACCCCGAGGAGCGGGATGAGCGTGCGTCGGGTCGACCGGACGCACAGCGGCACCTGCAGGCGCACGGTGGTAGTGCGGCGAGCTCGGGAGAGCTCCCGGCGGCACCCCGGGGAGCGGGATGAGCGTGCGTCGGGTCGACTGGACGCACAGCGGCACCTGGAGGTTCCGTGGGTTCCTGCAGAGTTCTGCAAGTGCCCGCAAGGGCCTGTAGGGGCCCACAGTGTTTCTGCCAGGTTCCGTAGAGTTCCGTAGGGGCCATATTTTTCTGTAGTGGCTGGTAGTATTCTGTAGGGGTCTGTAGGTTTCCGTAGGTACCTGCAGTGTTCTGTAGGAGCCCATAGGGTTTTAGTGAGGTTCCCTTGTGTTGCTAAGGGTCTTGTAGAGTGCTGTCGGGTCCTGGAGTATTCTGTAGGGTTCCAGAGGGGCTGGTAGCGTTCCGTCGAAATCTGAAGGGTTCCCTAGGGGCCCATAGAGTCCCGTAGATTGCCGTAGGGACCTGTAGGGTTGTGTAAGTGCTCGCAGGGGTTGGTAGGAGCTTGTGGGGTTCCATAAGTTTCCAGAGGGTTGTGTAGGGTTCCGTAGGGGCCTGTGGTGTTCCCTAGGGGCCTGTAGAGTCTCGTACGGTTCCGTAGGGGCCTGTGGTGTTCCCTAGGGGCCTGTAGAGTCTCGTACAGTTCCGTGCCTCTGGAGTACCGCAGGAGCCAGTAGTGTTCTGTAGGGGCCCGTAGGGTTCCTTCCATAGGAGCTGGCAGTGTTCCGTAGGGTCCTCTAGGGTTGAGTAAGTGCCCGCAGGAGTCTGTAGGAATCCGTGGGATTCTGTAAGGTTCTGCAGGGTTCCGTAGGGGCCCGTAGAGTTCCGTAGTGGCTGGTAAAGTTCCGTAGGGCCCTGTGGGGTTCTGTATGGACCTGTAGGGTTCCGTGGGGACCTGCAGGGCTCCGTAAGTGCCCGCAGGTGTCTGTAGGGTTCCGTAGGGGTCTCTAGGGTTCCGTAGGCACCTGCAGTGTTCTGTAGGAGCCCATAGGGTTTTAGTGAGGTTCCCTTGTGTTGCTAAGGGTCTTGTAGAGTGCTGTCGGGTCCTGGAGTATTCTGTAGGGTTCCAGAGGGCCTCATAGGGTTCCTTCGAAATCTATAGGGTTCCCTAGGGGCCCATAGAGTCCCGTAGATTTCCGTAGGGGCCTGTAGGGTTGTGTAAGTGCCCGCAGAAGTCTGTAGGAGTCTGTGGGATTCTGTAAGGTTCCGGAGGGTTCTGCAGGGTTCCGTAGGGGCCCGTAGAGTTCCGTAGTGGCTGGTAAAGTTCCCTAGGGCCCTGTGGGGTTCTGTATGGACCTGTAGGGTTCCGTGGGGACCTGCAGGGCTCCGTAAGTGCCCGCAGGTGTCTGTAGGGTTCCGTAGGGGTCTCCAGGGTTCCGTAGGCACCTGCAGTGTTCTGTAGGAGCCCATAGGGTTTTAGTGAGGTTCCGTTGTGTTGCTAAGGGTCTTGTAGAGTGCTGTCGGGTCCTGGAGTATTCTGTAGGGTTCCAGAGGGGCTCGTAGGGTTCCATCGAAATCTATAGGGTTCCCTAGGGGCCCATAGAGTCCCGTAGATTTCCGTAGGGGCCTGTAGGGTTGTGTAAGTGCCCGCAGAAGTCTGTAGGAGTCTGTGGGATTCTGTAAGGTTCCGGAGGGTTCTGCACGGTTCCGTAGGGGCCCGTAGAGTTCCGTAGTGGCTGGTAAAGTTCCGTAGGGCCCTGTGGGGTTCTGTATGGACCTGTAGGGTTCCGTAGGGGCCTGCAGGGTTCCGTAAGTGCCCGCAGGTGTCTGTAGGGTTCCGTAGGGGTCTCTAGGGTTCCGTAGGCACCTGCAGTGTTCTGTAGGAGCCCATAGGGTTTTAGTGAGGTTCCGTTGTGTTGCTAAGGGTCTTGTAGAGTGCTGTCGGGTCCTGGAGTATTCTGTAGGGTTCCAGAGGGCCTCATAGGGTTCCTTCGAAATCTATAGGGTTCCCTAGGGGCCCATAGAGTCCCGTAGATTGCCGTAGGGACCTGTAGGTTTGTGTAAGTGCTCGCAGGGGTTGGTAGGAGCTTGTAGGGTTCCATAAGTTTTCAGAGGGTTGTGTAGGGTTCCGTAGGGCCTGTGGTGTTCCCTAGGGGCCTGTAGAGTCTCGTACGGTTCCGTAGGGGCCTGTGGTGTTCCCTAGGGGCCTGTAGAGTCTCGTACAGTTCCGTAGGGTCCTGTAGGTTTCCATAAGCGCCCGCAGAGGTCTGAAGGGGCTCGTACTGTTCCGTAAGGATCCATAGGGCTCCGTAGAGCTTCGTAGGTTCCCTAGAGGGCCTGTGGAGTACCGCAGGAGCCAGTAGTGTTCTGTAGGGGCCCGTAGGGTTCCTTCCATAGGAGCTGGCAGTGTTCCGTAGGGTCCTCTAGGGTTGAGTAAGTGCCCGCAGGAGTCTGTAGGAATCCGTGGGATTCTGTAAGGTTCTGCAGGGTTCCGTAGGGGCCCGTAGAGTTCCGTAGTGGCTGGTAAAGTTCCCTAGGGCCCTGTACCGTTCCGTAACTGCCTGCAAGGGTCTTTAGGCTTCCGTAGGGGCTGGTAGGGTTCCATAAAGTTCTGTGGGTTCCTGTAGAGTTCTGCAAGTGCCCGCTAGGGCCTGTAGGGGCGCACAGTGTTTCTGCCAGGTTCCGTAGAGTTCCGTAGGGGCCATATTTTTCTGTAGTGGCTGGTAGTATTCTGTAGGGGTCTGTAGGTTTCCGTAGGCACCTACAGTGTTCTGTAGGAGCCCATAGGGTTTTAGTGAGGTTCCGTTGTGTGCTAAGGTCTTGTAGAGTGCTGTCGGGTGCTGGAGTATTCTGTAGGGTTCCAGAGGGGCTCGTAGGGTTCCATCGAAATCTATAGGGTTCCCTAGGGGCCCATAGAGTCCCGTAGATTTCCGTAGGGACCTGTAGGTTGTGTAAGTGCCCGCAGAAGTCTGTAGGAGTCTGTGGGATTCTGTAAGGTTCCGGAGGGTTCTGCAGGGTTCCGTAGGGGCCCGTAGAGTTCCGTAGTGGCTGGTAAAGTTCCGTAGGGCCCTGTGGGGTTCTGTATGGACCTGTAGGGTTCCGTAGGGGCCTGCAGGGTTCCGTAAGTGCCCGCAGGTGTCTGTAGGGTTCCGTAGGGGTCTGTAGGGTTCCGTAGGCACCTGCAGTGTTCTGTAGGAGCCCATAGGGTTTTAGTGAGGTTCCGTTGTGTTGCTAAGGGTCTTGTAGAGTGCTGTCGGGTCCTGGAGTATTCTGTAGGGTTCCAGAGGGCCTCATAGGGTTCCATCGAAATCTATAGGGTTCCCTAGGGGCCCTTGGAGTCCCATAGATTGCCGTAGGGACCTGTAGGGTTGTGTAAGTGCCCGCAGAAGTCTGTAGGAGTCTGTGGGATTCTGTAAGGTTCCGGAGGGTTCTGCAGGGTTCCGTAGGGACCCGTAGAGTTCCGTAGTGGCTGTAAAGTTCCCTAGGGCCCTGTACCGTTCCGTAACTGCCTGCAAGGGTCTTTAGGCTTCCGTAGGGGCTGGTAGGGTTCCATAAAGTTCCGTGGGGCACTGTGGGGTTCTGTATGGACCTGTAGGGTTCCGTAGGGGCCTGCAGTGTTCTGTAAGTGCCCGCAGGTGTCTGTAGGGTTCCGTAGGGGTCTGTAGGGTTCCGTAGGCACCTGCAGTGTTCTGTAGGAGCCCATAGGGTTTTAGTGAGGTTCCGTTGTGTTGCTAAGGGTCTTGTAGAGTGCTGTCGGGTCCTGGAGTATTCTGTAGGGTTCCAGAGGGGCTGGTAGGGTTCCGTCGAAATCTGTAGGGTTCCCTAGGGGCCCATAGAGTCCCGTAGATTGCCGTAGGGACCTGTAGGGTTGTGTAAGTGCTCGCAGGGTTGGTAGGAGCTTGTAGGGTTCCATAAGTTTCCAGAGGTTGTGTAGGGTTCCGTAGGGGCCTGTGGTGTTCCCTAAGGGCCTGTAGAGTCTCGTACGGTTCCGTAGGGGCCTGTGGTGTTCCCTAGGGGCCTGTAGAGTCTCGTACAGTTCCGTAGGGTCCTGTAGGTTTCCATAAGCGCCCGCAGAGGTCTGAATGGGCCCGTACTGTTCCGTAAGGATCCATAGGGCTCCGTAGAGCTTCGTAGGTTTCCTAGAGGCCTCTGGAGTACCGCAGGAGCCAGTAGTGTTCTCTAGGGCCCGTAGGGGTTCCTTCCATAGGAGCTGGCAGTGTTCCGTAGGGTCCTCTAGGGTTGAGTAAGTGCCCGCAGGAGTCTGTAGGAATCCGTGGGATTCTGTAAGGTTCTGCAGGGTTCCGTAGGGGCCCGTAGAGTTCCGTAGTGGCTGGTAAAGTTCCGTAGGGCCCTGTGGGGTTCTGTATGGACCTGTAGGGTTCCGTAGGGGCCTGCAGTGTTCTGTAAGTGCCCGCAAGGTGTCTGTAGGGTTCCGTAGGGGTCTGTAGGTTTCCGTAGGCACCTGCAGTGTTCTGTAGGAGCCCATAGGATTTTAGTGAGGTTCCGTTGTGTGCTAAGGGTCTTGTAGAGTGCTGTCGGGTCCTGGAGTATTCTGTCTGTAGGGTTCCAGAGGGGCTGGTAGGGTTCCGTCGAAATCTGTAGGGTTCCCTAGGGGCCCATAGAGTCCCGTAGATTGCCGTAGGGACCTGTAGGGTTGTGTAAGTGCTCGCAGGGGTTGGTAGGAGCTTGTAGGGTTCCATAAGTTTCCAGAGGGTTGTGTAGGGTTCCGTAGGGGCCTGTGGTGTTCCCTAAGGGCCTGTAGAGTCTCGTACGGTTCCGTAGGGGCCTGTGGTGTTCCCTAGGGGCCTGTAGAGTCTCGTACAGTTCCGTAGGGTCCTGTAGGTTTCCATAAGCGCCCGCAGAGGTCTGAATGGGCCCGTACTGTTCCGTAAGGATCCATAGGGCTCCGTAGAGCTTCGTAGGTTTCCTAGAGGCCTCTGGAGTACCGCAGGAGCCAGTAGTGTTCTCTAGGGGCCCGTAGGGTTCCTTCCATAGGAGCTGGCAGTGTTCCGTAGGGTCCTCTAGGGTTGAGTAAGTGCCCGCAGGAGTCTGTAGGAATCCGTGGGATTCTGTAAGGTTCTGCAGGGTTCCGTAGGGGCCCGTAGAGTTCCGTAGTGGCTGGTAAAGTTCCGTAGGGCCCTGTGGGGTTCTGTATGGACCTGTAGGGTTCCGTAGGGGCCTGCAGTGTTCTGTAAGTGCCCGCAGGTGTCTGTAGGGTTCCGTAGGGGTCTGTAGGTTTCCGTAGGCACCTGCAGTGTTCTGTAGGAGCCCATAGGATTTTAGTGAGGTTCCGTTGTGTTGCTAAGGGTCTTGTAGAGTGCTGTCGGGTCCTGGAGTATTCTGTAGGGTTCCAGAGGGGCTGGTAGGGTTCCGTCGAAATCTGAAGGGTTCCCTAGGGGCCCGTAGAGTCCCGTAGATTTCCGTAGGGGCCTGTAGGGTTATGAAAGTGCCCGCTGGGGTTGGTAGGAGCTTGTAGGGTGCCATATGTTTCCGGAGGGTTGTGTAGGGTTCTGTAGGGGCCTGTGGTGTTCCCTAGGGGCCTGTAGAGTCTCGTACAGTTTCGGTAGGGTCCTGTAGGTTTCCATAAGCGCCCGCAGAGGTGTGAAGGGGCCCGTACTGTGCCGTAAGGATCCATAGGGTTCCGTAGAGCTTCGTAGGTTCCCTAGAGGCCTCTGGAGTACCGTAGGAGCCAGTAGTGTTCCGTAGGGTCCTCTAGGGTTGAGTAAGTGCCCGCAGGAGGCTGTAGGAATCCGTGGGATTCTGTAAGGTTCTGGAGGGTTCTGCAGGGTTCCGTAGGGGCCCGTAGAGTTCCGTAGTGGCTGGTAAAGTTCCGTAGGGCCCTGTACCGTTCCATAACTGCCTGCAAGGGTCTTTAGGTTTCCTTAGGGGCTGGTAGGGTTCCATAAAGTTCCGTGGGTTCCTGCAGAGTTCTGCAAGTGCCCGCAAGGGCCTGTAGGGGCGCACAGTGTTTCTGCCAGGTTCCGTAGAGTTCCGTAGGGGCCATATTTTTCTGTAGTGGCTGGTAGTATTCTGTAGGGGTCTGTAGGTTTCCGTAGGCGCCTACAGTGTTCTGTAGGAGCCCATAGGGTTTTAGTGAGGTTCCGTTGTGTTGCTAAGGGTCTTGTAGAGTGCTGTCGGGTCCTGGAGTATTCTGTAGGGTTCCAGAGGGGCTCGTAGGGTTCCATCGAAATCTATAGGGTTCCCTAGGGGCCCGTAGAGTCCCGTAGATTGCCGTAGGGACCTGTAGGGTTGTGTAAGTGCCTGCAGAAGTCTGTAGGAGTCTGTGGGATTCTGTAAGGTTCCGGAGGGTTCTGCACGGTTCCGTAGGGGCCCGTAGAGTTCCGTAGTGGCTGGTAAAGTTCCGTAGGGCCCTGTGGGGTTCTGTATGGACCTGTAGGGTTCCGTAGGGGCCTGCAGTGTTCTGTAAGTGCCCGCAGGTGTCTGTAGGGTTCCGTAGGGGTCTGTAGGTTTCCGTAGGCACCTGCAGTGTTCTGTAGGAGCCCATAGGGTTTTAGTGAGGTTCCGTTGTGTTGCTAAGGGTCTTGTAGAGTGCTGTCGGGTCCTGGAGTATTCTGTAGGGTTCCAGAGGGGCTGGTAGGGTTCCGTCGAAATCTGTAGGGTTCCCTAGGGGCCCATAGAGTCCCGTAGATTGCCGTAGGGACCTGTAGGGTTGTGTAAGTGCTCGCAGGGGTTGGTAGGAGCTTGTAGGGTTCCATAAGTTTCCAGAGGGTTGTGTAGGGTTCCGTAGGGGCCTGTGGTGTTCCCTAAGGGCCTGTAGAGTCTCGTACGGTTCCGTAGGGGCCTGTGGTGTTCCCTAGGGGCCTGTAGAGTCTCGTACAGTTCCGTAGGGTCCTGTAGGTTTCCATAAGCGCCCGCAGAGGTCTGAATGGGCCCGTACTGTTCCGTAAGGATCCATAGGGCTCCGTAGAGCTTCGTAGGTTTCCTAGAGGCCTCTGGAGTACCGCAGGAGCCAGTAGTGTTCTCTAGGGGCCCGTAGGGTTCCTTCCATAGGAGCTGGCAGTGTTCCGTAGGGTCCTCTAGGGTTGAGTAAGTGCCCGCAGGAGTCTGTAGGAATCCGTGGGATTCTGTAAGGTTCTGCAGGGTTCCGTAGGGGCCCGTAGAGTTCCGTAGTGGCTGGTAAAGTTCCGTAGGGCCCTGTGGGGTTCTGTATGGACCTGTAGGGTTCCGTAGGGGCCTGCAGTGTTCTGTAAGTGCCCGCAGGTGTCTGTAGGGTTCCGTAGGGGTCTGTAGGTTTCCGTAGGCACCTGCAGTGTTCTGTAGGAGCCCATAGGATTTTAGTGAGGTTCCGTTGTGTTGCTAAGGGTCTTGTAGAGTGCTGTCGGGTCCTGGAGTATTCTGTAGGGTTCCAGAGGGGCTGGTAGGGTTCCGTCGAAATCTGAAGGGTTCCCTAGGGGCCCGTAGAGTCCCGTAGATTTCCGTAGGGGCCTGTAGGGTTATGAAAGTGCCCGCTGGGGTTGGTAGGAGCTTGTAGGGTGCCATATGTTTCCGGAGGGTTGTGTAGGGTTCTGTAGGGGCCTGTGGTGTTCCCTAGGGGCCTGTAGAGTCTCGTACAGTTTCGGTAGGGTCCTGTAGGTTTCCATAAGCGCCCGCAGAGGTCTGAAGGGGCCCGTACTGTTCCGTAAGGATCCATAGGGTTCCGTAGAGCTTCGTAGGTTCCCTAGAGGCCTCTGGAGTACCGTAGGAGCCAGTAGTGTTCCGTAGGGTCCTCTAGGGTTGAGTAAGTGCCCGCAGGAGGCTGTAGGAATCCGTGGGATTCTGTAAGGTTCTGGAGGGTTCTGCAGGGTTCCGTAGGGGCCCGTAGAGTTCCGTAGTGGCTGGTAAAGTTCCGTAGGGCCCTGTACCGTTCCATAACTGCCTGCAAGGGTCTTTAGGTTTCCGTAGGGGCTGGTAGGGTTCCATAAAGTTCCGTGGGTTCCTGCAGAGTTCTGCAAGTGCCCGCAAGGGCCTGTAGGGGCGCACAGTGTTTCTGCCAGGTTCCGTAGAGTTCCGTAGGGGCCATATTTTTCTGTAGTGGCTGGTAGTATTCTGTAGGGGTCTGTAGGTTTCCGTAGGCGCCTACAGTGTTCTGTAGGAGCCCATAGGGTTTTAGTGAGGTTCCGTTGTGTTGCTAAGGGTCTTGTAGAGTGCTGTCGGGTCCTGGAGTATTCTGTAGGGTTCCAGAGGGGCTCGTAGGGTTCCATCGAAATCTATAGGGTTCCCTAGGGGCCCGTAGAGTCCCGTAGATTGCCGTAGGGACCTGTAGGGTTGTGTAAGTGCCTGCAGAAGTCTGTAGGAGTCTGTGGGATTCTGTAAGGTTCCGGAGGGTTCTGCACGGTTCCGTAGGGGCCCGTAGAGTTCCGTAGTGGCTGGTAAAGTTCCGTAGGGCCCTGTGGGGTTCTGTATGGACCTGTAGGGTTCCGTAGGGGCCTGCAGGGTTCTGTAAGTGCCCGTAGGTGTCTGTAGGGTTCCGTAGGCACCTGCAGTATTCTGTAGGAGCCCATAGGGTTTTAGTGAGGTTCCGTTGTGTTGCTAAGGGTCTTGTAGAGTGCTGTCGGGTCCTGGAGTATTCTGTAGGGTTCCAGAGGGGCTGGTAGGGTTCCGTCGAAATCTGAAGGGTTCCCTAGGGGCCCGTAGAGTCCCGTAGATTTCCGTAGGGGCCTGTAGGGTTATGAAAGTGCCCGCTGGGGTTGGTAGGAGCTTGTAGGGTGCCATATGTTTCCGGAGGGTTGTGTAGGGTTCTGTAGGGGCCTGTGGTGTTCCCTAGGGGCCTGTAGAGTCTCGTACAGTTTCGGTAGGGTCCTGTAGGTTTCCATAAGCGCCCGCAGAGGTGTGAAGGGGCCCGTACTGTGCCGTAAGGATCCATAGGGTTCCGTAGAGCTTCGTAGGTTCCCTAGAGGCCTCTGGAGTACCGTAGGAGCCAGTAGTGTTCCGTAGGGTCCTCTAGGGTTGAGTAAGTGCCCGCAGGAGGCTGTAGGAATCCGTGGGATTCTGTAAGGTTCTGGAGGGTTCTGCAGGGTTCCGTAGGGGCCCGTAGAGTTCCGTAGTGGCTGGTAAAGTTCCGTAGGGCCCTGTACCGTTCCATAACTGCCTGCAAGGGTCTTTAGGTTTCCGTAGGGGCTGGTAGGGTTCCATAAAGTTCCGTGGGTTCCTGCAGAGTTCTGCAAGTGCCCGCAAGGGCCTGTAGGGGCGCACAGTGTTTCTGCCAGGTTCCGTAGAGTTCCGTAGGGGCCATATTTTTCTGTAGTGGCTGGTAGTATTCTGTAGGGGTCTGTAGGTTTCCGTAGGCGCCTACAGTGTTCTGTAGGAGCCCATAGGGTTTTAGTGAGGTTCCGTTGTGTTGCTAAGGGTCTTGTAGAGTGCTGTCGGGTCCTGGAGTATTCTGTAGGGTTCCAGAGGGGCTCGTAGGGTTCCATCGAAATCTATAGGGTTCCCTAGGGGCCCGTAGAGTCCCGTAGATTGCCGTAGGGACCTGTAGGGTTGTGTAAGTGCCTGCAGAAGTCTGTAGGAGTCTGTGGGATTCTGTAAGGTTCCGGAGGGTTCTGCACGGTTCCGTAGGGGCCCGTAGAGTTCCGTAGTGGCTGGTAAAGTTCCGTAGGGCCCTGTGGGGTTCTGTATGGACCTGTAGGGTTCCGTAGGGGCCTGCAGTGTTCTGTAAGTGCCCGCAGGTGTCTGTAGGGTTCCGTAGGGGTCTGTAGGGTTCCGTAGGCACCTGCAGTGTTCTGTAGGAGCCCATAGGGTTTTAGTGAGGTTCCGTTGTGTTGCTAAGGGTCTTGTAGAGTGCTGTCGGGTCCTGGAGTATTCTGTAGGGTTCCAGAGGGGCTGGTAGGGTTCCGTCGAAATCTGTAGGGTTCCCTAGGGGCCCATAGAGTCCCGTAGATTGCCGTAGGGACCTGTAGGTTTGTGTAAGTGCTCGCAGGGGTTGGTAGGAGCTTGTAGGGTTCCATAAGTTTCCAGAGGGTTGTGTAGGGTTCCGTAGGGGCCTGTGGTGTTCCCTAAGGGCCTGTAGAGTCTCGTACGGTTCCGTAGGGGCCTGTGGTGTTCCCTAGGGGCCTGTAGAGTCTCGTACAGTTCCGTAGGGTCCTGTAGGTTTCCATAAGCGCCCGCAGAGGTCTGAATGGGCCCGTACTGTTCCGTAAGGATCCATAGGGCTCCGTAGAGCTTCGTAGGTTTCCTAGAGGCCTCTGGAGTACCGCAGGAGCCAGTAGTGTTCTCTAGGGGCCCGTAGGGTTCCTTCCATAGGAGCTGGCAGTGTTCTGTAGGGTCCTCTAGGGTTGAGTAAGTGCCCGCAGGAGTCTGTAGGAATCCGTGGGATTCTGTAAGGTTCTGCAGGGTTCCGTAGGGGCCCGTAGAGTTCCGTAGTGGCTGGTAAAGTTCCGTAGGGCCCTGTGGGGTTCTGTATGGACCTGTAGGGTTCCGTAGGGGCCTGCAGTGTTCTGTAAGTGCCCGCAGGTGTCTGTAGGGTTCCGTAGGGGTCTGTAGGTTTCCGTAGGCACCTGCAGTGTTCTGTAGGAGCCCATAGGATTTTAGTGAGGTTCCGTTGTGTTGCTAAGGGTCTTGTAGAGTGCTGTCGGGTCCTGGAGTATTCTGTAGGGTTCCAGAGGGGCTGGTAGGGTTCCGTCGAAATCTGTAGGGTTCCCTAGGGGCCCATAGAGTCCCGTAGATTGCCGTAGGGACCTGTAGGGTTGTGTAAGTGCTCGCAGGGGTTGGTAGGAGCTTGTAGGGTTCCATAAGTTTCCAGAGGGTTGTGTAGGGTTCCGTAGGGGCCTGTGGTGTTCCCTAAGGGCCTGTAGAGTCTCGTACGGTTCCGTAGGGGCCTGTGGTGTTCCCTAGGGGCCTGTAGAGTCTCGTACAGTTCCGTAGGGTCCTGTAGGTTTCCATAAGCGCCCGCAGAGGTCTGAATGGGCCCGTACTGTTCCGTAAGGATCCATAGGGCTCCGTAGAGCTTCGTAGGTTTCCTAGAGGCCTCTGGAGTACCGCAGGAGCCAGTAGTGTTCTCTAGGGGCCCGTAGGGTTCCTTCCATAGGAGCTGGCAGTGTTCCGTAGGGTCCTCTAGGGTTGAGTAAGTGCCCGCAGGAGTCTGTAGGAATCCGTGGGATTCTGTAAGGTTCTGCAGGGTTCCGTAGGGGCCCGTAGAGTTCCGTAGTGGCTGGTAAAGTTCCGTAGGCCCCTGTGGGGTTCTGTATGGACCTGTAGGGTTCCGTAGGGGCCTGCAGTGTTCTGTAAGTGCCCGCAGGTGTCTGTAGGGTTCCGTAGGGGTCTGTAGGTTTCCGTAGGCACCTGCAGTGTTCTGTAGGAGCCCATAGGATTTTAGTGAGGTTCCGTTGTGTTGCTAAGGGTCTTGTAGAGTGCTGTCGGGTCCTGGAGTATTCTGTAGGGTTCCAGAGGGGCTGGTAGGGTTCCGTCGAAATCTGAAGGGTTCCCTAGGGGCCCGTAGAGTCCCGTAGATTTCCGTAGGGGCCTGTAGGGTTATGAAAGTGCCCGCTGGGGTTGGTAGGAGCTTGTAGGGTGCCATATGTTTCCGGAGGGTTGTGTAGGGTTCTGTAGGGGCCTGTGGTGTTCCCTAGGGGCCTGTAGAGTCTCGTACAGTTTCGGTAGGGTCCTGTAGGTTTCCATAAGCGCCCGCAGAGGTGTGAAGGGGCCCGTACTGTGCCGTAAGGATCCATAGGGTTCCGTAGAGCTTCGTAGGTTCCCTAGAGGCCTCTGGAGTACCGTAGGAGCCAGTAGTGTTCCGTAGGGTCCTCTAGGGTTGAGTAAGTGCCCGCAGGAGGCTGTAGGAATCCGTGGGATTCTGTAAGGTTCTGGAGGGTTCTGCAGGGTTCCGTAGGGGCCCGTAGAGTTCCGTAGTGGCTGGTAAAGTTCCGTAGGGCCCTGTACCGTTCCATAACTGCCTGCAAGGGTCTTTAGGTTTCCGTAGGGGCTGGTAGGGTTCCATAAAGTTCCGTGGGTTCCTGCAGAGTTCTGCAAGTGCCCGCAAGGGCCTGTAGGGGCGCACAGTGTTTCTGCCAGGTTCCGTAGAGTTCCGTAGGGGCCATATTTTTCTGTAGTGGCTGGTAGTATTCTGTAGGGGTCTGTAGGTTTCCGTAGGCGCCTACAGTGTTCTGTAGGAGCCCATAGGGTTTTAGTGAGGTTCCGTTGTGTTGCTAAGGGTCTTGTAGAGTGCTGTCGGGTCCTGGAGTATTCTGTAGGGTTCCAGAGGGGCTCGTAGGGTTCCATCGAAATCTATAGGGTTCCCTAGGGGCCCGTAGAGTCCCGTAGATTGCCGTAGGGACCTGTAGGGTTGTGTAAGTGCCTGCAGAAGTCTGTAGGAGTCTGTGGGATTCTGTAAGGTTCCGGAGGGTTCTGCACGGTTCCGTAGGGGCCCGTAGAGTTCCGTAGTGGCTGGTAAAGTTCCGTAGGGCCCTGTGGGGTTCTGTATGGACCTGTAGGGTTCCGTAGGGGCCTGCAGGGTTCTGTAAGTGCCCGTAGGTGTCTGTAGGGTTCCGTAGGCACCTGCAGTATTCTGTAGGAGCCCATAGGGTTTTAGTGAGGTTCCGTTGTGTTGCTAAGGGTCTTGTAGAGTGCTGTCGGGTCCTGGAGTATTCTGTAGGGTTCCAGAGGGGCTGGTAGGGTTCCGTCGAAATCTGAAGGGTTCCCTAGGGGCCCGTAGAGTCCCGTAGATTTCCGTAGGGGCCTGTAGGGTTATGAAAGTGCCCGCTGGGGTTGGTAGGAGCTTGTAGGGTGCCATATGTTTCCGGAGGGTTGTGTAGGGTTCTGTAGGGGCCTGTGGTGTTCCCTAGGGGCCTGTAGAGTCTCGTACAGTTTCGGTAGGGTCCTGTAGGTTTCCATAAGCGCCCGCAGAGGTGTGAAGGGGCCCGTACTGTGCCGTAAGGATCCATAGGGTTCCGTAGAGCTTCGTAGGTTCCCTAGAGGCCTCTGGAGTACCGTAGGAGCCAGTAGTGTTCCGTAGGGTCCTCTAGGGTTGAGTAAGTGCCCGCAGGAGGCTGTAGGAATCCGTGGGATTCTGTAAGGTTCTGGAGGGTTCTGCAGGGTTCCGTAGGGGCCCGTAGAGTTCCGTAGTGGCTGGTAAAGTTCCGTAGGGCCCTGTACCGTTCCATAACTGCCTGCAAGGGTCTTTAGGTTTCCGTAGGGGCTGGTAGGGTTCCATAAAGTTCCGTGGGTTCCTGCAGAGTTCTGCAAGTGCCCGCAAGGGCCTGTAGGGGCGCACAGTGTTTCTGCCAGGTTCCGTAGAGTTCCGTAGGGGCCATATTTTTCTGTAGTGGCTGGTAGTATTCTGTAGGGGTCTGTAGGTTTCCGTAGGCGCCTACAGTGTTCTGTAGGAGCCCATAGGGTTTTAGTGAGGTTCCGTTGTGTTGCTAAGGGTCTTGTAGAGTGCTGTCGGGTCCTGGAGTATTCTGTAGGGTTCCAGAGGGGCTCGTAGGGTTCCATCGAAATCTATAGGGTTCCCTAGGGGCCCGTAGAGTCCCGTAGATTGCCGTAGGGACCTGTAGGGTTGTGTAAGTGCTCGCAGGGGTTGGTAGGAGCTTGTGGGGTTCCATAAGTTTCCAGAGGGTTGTGTAGGGTTCCGTAGGGGCCTGTGGTGTTCCCTAGGGGCCTGTAGAGTCTCGTACGGTTCCGTAGGGGCCTGTGGTGTTCCCTAGGGGCCTGTAGAGTCTCGTACAGTTCCGTGCCTCTGGAGTACCGCAGGAGCCAGTAGTGTTCTGTAGGGGCCCGTAGGGTTCCTTCCATAGGAGCTGGCAGTGTTCCGTAGGGTCCTCTAGGGTTGAGTAAGTGCCCGCAGGAGTCTGTAGGAATCCGTGGGATTCTGTAAGGTTCTGCAGGGTTCCGTAGGGGCCCGTAGAGTTCCGTAGTGGCTGGTAAAGTTCCGTAGGGCCCTGTGGGGTTCTGTATGGACCTGTAGGGTTCCGTGGGGACCTGCAGGGCTCCGTAAGTGCCCGCAGGTGTCTGTAGGGTTCCGTAGGGGTCTCTAGGGTTCCGTAGGCACCTGCAGTGTTCTGTAGGAGCCCATAGGGTTTTAGTGAGGTTCCCTTGTGTTGCTAAGGGTCTTGTAGAGTGCTGTCGGGTCCTGGAGTATTCTGTAGGGTTCCAGAGGGCCTCATAGGGTTCCTTCGAAATCTATAGGGTTCCCTAGGGGCCCATAGAGTCCCGTAGATTTCCGTAGGGGCCTGTAGGGTTGTGTAAGTGCCCGCAGAAGTCTGTAGGAGTCTGTGGGATTCTGTAAGGTTCCGGAGGGTTCTGCAGGGTTCCGTAGGGGCCCGTAGAGTTCCGTAGTGGCTGGTAAAGTTCCCTAGGGCCCTGTGGGGTTCTGTATGGACCTGTAGGGTTCCGTGGGGACCTGCAGGGCTCCGTAAGTGCCCGCAGGTGTCTGTAGGGTTCCGTAGGGGTCTCCAGGGTTCCGTAGGCACCTGCAGTGTTCTGTAGGAGCCCATAGGGTTTTAGTGAGGTTCCGTTGTGTTGCTAAGGGTCTTGTAGAGTGCTGTCGGGTCCTGGAGTATTCTGTAGGGTTCCAGAGGGGCTCGTAGGGTTCCATCGAAATCTATAGGGTTCCCTAGGGGCCCATAGAGTCCCGTAGATTTCCGTAGGGGCCTGTAGGGTTGTGTAAGTGCCCGCAGAAGTCTGTAGGAGTCTGTGGGATTCTGTAAGGTTCCGGAGGGTTCTGCACGGTTCCGTAGGGGCCCGTAGAGTTCCGTAGTGGCTGGTAAAGTTCCGTAGGGCCCTGTGGGGTTCTGTATGGACCTGTAGGGTTCCGTAGGGGCCTGCAGGGTTCCGTAAGTGCCCGCAGGTGTCTGTAGGGTTCCGTAGGGGTCTCTAGGGTTCCGTAGGCACCTGCAGTGTTCTGTAGGAGCCCATAGGGTTTTAGTGAGGTTCCGTTGTGTTGCTAAGGGTCTTGTAGAGTGCTGTCGGGTCCTGGAGTATTCTGTAGGGTTCCAGAGGGCCTCATAGGGTTCCTTCGAAATCTATAGGGTTCCCTAGGGGCCCATAGAGTCCCGTAGATTGCCGTAGGGACCTGTAGGGTTGTGTAAGTGCTCGCAGGGGTTGGTAGGAGCTTGTAGGGTTCCATAAGTTTTCAGAGGGTTGTGTAGGGTTCCGTAGGGGCCTGTGGTGTTCCCTAGGGGCCTGTAGAGTCTCGTACGGTTCCGTAGGGGCCTGTGGTGTTCCCTAGGGGCCTGTAGAGTCTCGTACAGTTCCGTAGGGTCCTGTAGGTTTCCATAAGCGCCCGCAGAGGTCTGAAGGGGCTCGTACTGTTCCGTAAGGATCCATAGGGCTCCGTAGAGCTTCGTAGGTTCCCTAGAGGCCTGTGGAGTACCGCAGGAGCCAGTAGTGTTCTGTAGGGGCCCGTAGGGTTCCTTCCATAGGAGCTGGCAGTGTTCCGTAGGGTCCTCTAGGGTTGAGTAAGTGCCCGCAGGAGTCTGTAGGAATCCGTGGGATTCTGTAAGGTTCTGCAGGGTTCCGTAGGGGCCCGTAGAGTTCCGTAGTGGCTGGTAAAGTTCCCTAGGGCCCTGTACCGTTCCGTAACTGCCTGCAAGGGTCTTTAGGCTTCCGTAGGGGCTGGTAGGGTTCCATAAAGTTCTGTGGGTTCCTGTAGAGTTCTGCAAGTGCCCGCTAGGGCCTGTAGGGGCGCACAGTGTTTCTGCCAGGTTCCGTAGAGTTCCGTAGGGGCCATATTTTTCTGTAGTGGCTGGTAGTATTCTGTAGGGGTCTGTAGGTTTCCGTAGGCACCTACAGTGTTCTGTAGGAGCCCATAGGGTTTTAGTGAGGTTCCGTTGTGTTGCTAAGGGTCTTGTAGAGTGCTGTCGGGTGCTGGAGTATTCTGTAGGGTTCCAGAGGGGCTCGTAGGGTTCCATCGAAATCTATAGGGTTCCCTAGGGGCCCATAGAGTCCCGTAGATTTCCGTAGGGACCTGTAGGGTTGTGTAAGTGCCCGCAGAAGTCTGTAGGAGTCTGTGGGATTCTGTAAGGTTCCGGAGGGTTCTGCAGGGTTCCGTAGGGGCCCGTAGAGTTCCGTAGTGGCTGGTAAAGTTCCGTAGGGCCCTGTGGGGTTCTGTATGGACCTGTAGGGTTCCGTAGGGGCCTGCAGGGTTCCGTAAGTGCCCGCAGGTGTCTGTAGGGTTCCGTAGGGGTCTGTAGGGTTCCGTAGGCACCTGCAGTGTTCTGTAGGAGCCCATAGGGTTTTAGTGAGGTTCCGTTGTGTTGCTAAGGGTCTTGTAGAGTGCTGTCGGGTCCTGGAGTATTCTGTAGGGTTCCAGAGGGCCTCATAGGGTTCCATCGAAATCTATAGGGTTCCCTAGGGGCCCTTGGAGTCCCATAGATTGCCGTAGGGACCTGTAGGGTTGTGTAAGTGCTCGCAGGGGTCTGTAGGAGTCTGTGGGATTCTGTAAGGTTCCGGAGGGTTCTGCAGGGTTCCGTAGGGGCCCGTAGAGTTCCGTAGTGGCTGGTAAAGTTCCCTAGGGCCCTGTACCGTTCCGTAACTGCCTGCAAGGGTCTTTAGGCTTCCGTAGGGGCTGGTAGGGTTCCATAAAGTTCCGTGGGGCACTGTGGGGTTCTGTATGGACCTGTAGGGTTCCGTAGGGGCCTGCAGTGTTCTGTAAGTGCCCGCAGGTGTCTGTAGGGTTCCGTAGGGGTCTGTAGGGTTCCGTAGGCACCTGCAGTGTTCTGTAGGAGCCCATAGGGTTTTAGTGAGGTTCCGTTGTGTTGCTAAGGGTCTTGTAGAGTGCTGTCGGGTCCTGGAGTATTCTGTAGGGTTCCAGAGGGGCTGGTAGGGTTCCGTCGAAATCTGTAGGGTTCCCTAGGGGCCCATAGAGTCCCGTAGATTGCCGTAGGGACCTGTAGGGTTGTGTAAGTGCTCGCAGGGGTTGGTAGGAGCTTGTAGGGTTCCATAAGTTTCCAGAGGGTTGTGTAGGGTTCCGTAGGGGCCTGTGGTGTTCCCTAAGGGCCTGTAGAGTCTCGTACGGTTCCGTAGGGGCCTGTGGTGTTCCCTAGGGGCCTGTAGAGTCTCGTACAGTTCCGTAGGGTCCTGTAGGTTTCCATAAGCGCCCGCAGAGGTCTGAATGGGCCCGTACTGTTCCGTAAGGATCCATAGGGCTCCGTAGAGCTTCGTAGGTTTCCTAGAGGCCTCTGGAGTACCGCAGGAGCCAGTAGTGTTCTCTAGGGGCCCGTAGGGTTCCTTCCATAGGAGCTGGCAGTGTTCCGTAGGGTCCTCTAGGGTTGAGTAAGTGCCCGCAGGAGTCTGTAGGAATCCGTGGGATTCTGTAAGGTTCTGCAGGGTTCCGTAGGGGCCCGTAGAGTTCCGTAGTGGCTGGTAAAGTTCCGTAGGGCCCTGTGGGGTTCTGTATGGACCTGTAGGGTTCCGTAGGGGCCTGCAGTGTTCTGTAAGTGCCCGCAGGTGTCTGTAGGGTTCCGTAGGGGTCTGTAGGTTTCCGTAGGCACCTGCAGTGTTCTGTAGGAGCCCATAGGATTTTAGTGAGGTTCCGTTGTGTTGCTAAGGGTCTTGTAGAGTGCTGTCGGGTCCTGGAGTATTCTGTAGGGTTCCAGAGGGGCTGGTAGGGTTCCGTCGAAATCTGTAGGGTTCCCTAGGGGCCCATAGAGTCCCGTAGATTGCCGTAGGGACCTGTAGGGTTGTGTAAGTGCTCGCAGGGGTTGGTAGGAGCTTGTAGGGTTCCATAAGTTTCCAGAGGGTTGTGTAGGGTTCCGTAGGGGCCTGTGGTGTTCCCTAAGGGCCTGTAGAGTCTCGTACGGTTCCGTAGGGGCCTGTGGTGTTCCCTAGGGGCCTGTAGAGTCTCGTACAGTTCCGTAGGGTCCTGTAGGTTTCCATAAGCGCCCGCAGAGGTCTGAATGGGCCCGTACTGTTCCGTAAGGATCCATAGGGCTCCGTAGAGCTTCGTAGGTTTCCTAGAGGCCTCTGGAGTACCGCAGGAGCCAGTAGTGTTCTCTAGGGGCCCGTAGGGTTCCTTCCATAGGAGCTGGCAGTGTTCCGTAGGGTCCTCTAGGGTTGAGTAAGTGCCCGCAGGAGTCTGTAGGAATCCGTGGGATTCTGTAAGGTTCTGCAGGGTTCCGTAGGGGCCCGTAGAGTTCCGTAGTGGCTGGTAAAGTTCCGTAGGGCCCTGTGGGGTTCTGTATGGACCTGTAGGGTTCCGTAGGGGCCTGCAGTGTTCTGTAAGTGCCCGCAGGTGTCTGTAGGGTTCCGTAGGGGTCTGTAGGTTTCCGTAGGCACCTGCAGTGTTCTGTAGGAGCCCATAGGATTTTAGTGAGGTTCCGTTGTGTTGCTAAGGGTCTTGTAGAGTGCTGTCGGGTCCTGGAGTATTCTGTAGGGTTCCAGAGGGGCTGGTAGGGTTCCGTCGAAATCTGAAGGGTTCCCTAGGGGCCCGTAGAGTCCCGTAGATTTCCGTAGGGGCCTGTAGGGTTATGAAAGTGCCCGCTGGGGTTGGTAGGAGCTTGTAGGGTGCCATATGTTTCCGGAGGGTTGTGTAGGGTTCTGTAGGGGCCTGTGGTGTTCCCTAGGGGCCTGTAGAGTCTCGTACAGTTTCGGTAGGGTCCTGTAGGTTTCCATAAGCGCCCGCAGAGGTGTGAAGGGGCCCGTACTGTGCCGTAAGGATCCATAGGGTTCCGTAGAGCTTCGTAGGTTCCCTAGAGGCCTCTGGAGTACCGTAGGAGCCAGTAGTGTTCCGTAGGGTCCTCTAGGGTTGAGTAAGTGCCCGCAGGAGGCTGTAGGAATCCGTGGGATTCTGTAAGGTTCTGGAGGGTTCTGCAGGGTTCCGTAGGGGCCCGTAGAGTTCCGTAGTGGCTGGTAAAGTTCCGTAGGGCCCTGTACCGTTCCATAACTGCCTGCAAGGGTCTTTAGGTTTCCGTAGGGGCTGGTAGGGTTCCATAAAGTTCCGTGGGTTCCTGCAGAGTTCTGCAAGTGCCCGCAAGGGCCTGTAGGGGCGCACAGTGTTTCTGCCAGGTTCCGTAGAGTTCCGTAGGGGCCATATTTTTCTGTAGTGGCTGGTAGTATTCTGTAGGGGTCTGTAGGTTTCCGTAGGCGCCTACAGTGTTCTGTAGGAGCCCATAGGGTTTTAGTGAGGTTCCGTTGTGTTGCTAAGGGTCTTGTAGAGTGCTGTCGGGTCCTGGAGTATTCTGTAGGGTTCCAGAGGGGCTCGTAGGGTTCCATCGAAATCTATAGGGTTCCCTAGGGGCCCGTAGAGTCCCGTAGATTGCCGTAGGGACCTGTAGGGTTGTGTAAGTGCCTGCAGAAGTCTGTAGGAGTCTGTGGGATTCTGTAAGGTTCCGGAGGGTTCTGCACGGTTCCGTAGGGGCCCGTAGAGTTCCGTAGTGGCTGGTAAAGTTCCGTAGGGCCCTGTGGGGTTCTGTATGGACCTGTAGGGTTCCGTAGGGGCCTGCAGTGTTCTGTAAGTGCCCGCAGGTGTCTGTAGGGTTCCGTAGGGGTCTGTAGGGTTCCGTAGGCACCTGCAGTGTTCTGTAGGAGCCCATAGGGTTTTAGTGAGGTTCCGTTGTGTTGCTAAGGGTCTTGTAGAGTGCTGTCGGGTCCTGGAGTATTCTGTAGGGTTCCAGAGGGCCTCATAGGGTTCCATCGAAATCTATAGGGTTCCCTAGGGGCCCTTGGAGTCCCATAGATTGCCGTAGGGACCTGTAGAGTTGTGTAAGTGCTCGCAGGGGTCTGTAGGAGTCTGTGGGATTCTGTAAGGTTCCGGAGGGTTCTGCAGGGTTCCGTAGGGGCCCGTAGAGTTCCGTAGTGGCTGGTAAAGTTCCCTAGGGGCCTGTACCGTTCCGTAACTGCCTGCAAGGGTCTTTAGGCTTCCGTAGGGGCTGGTAGGGTTCCATAAAGTTCCGTGGGGCACTGTGGGGTTCTGTATGGACCTGTAGGGTTCCGTAGGGGCCTGCAGTGTTCTGTAAGTGCCCGCAGGTGTCTGTAGGGTTCCGTAGGGGTCTGTAGGGTTCCGTAGGCACCTGCAGTGTTCTGTAGGAGCCCATAGGGTTTTAGTGAGGTTCCGTTGTGTTGCTAAGGGTCTTGTAGAGTGCTGTCGGGTCCTGGAGTATTCTGTAGGGTTCCAGAGGGGCTGGTAGGGTTCCGTCGAAATCTGTAGGGTTCCCTAGGGGCCCATAGAGTCCCGTAGATTGCCGTAGGGACCTGTAGGGTTGTGTAAGTGCTCGCAGGGGTTGGTAGGAGCTTGTAGGGTTCCATAAGTTTCCAGAGGGTTGTGTAGGGTTCCGTAGGGGCCTGTGGTGTTCCCTAAGGGCCTGTAGAGTCTCGTACGGTTCCGTAGGGGCCTGTGGTGTTCCCTAGGGGCCTGTAGAGTCTCGTACAGTTCCGTAGGGTCCTGTAGGTTTCCATAAGCGCCCGCAGAGGTCTGAATGGGCCCGTACTGTTCCGTAAGGATCCATAGGGCTCCGTAGAGCTTCGTAGGTTTCCTAGAGGCCTCTGGATTACCGCAGGAGCCAGTAGTGTTCTCTAGGGGCCCGTAGGGTTCCTTCCATAGGAGCTGGCAGTGTTCCGTAGGGTCCTCTAGGGTTGAGTAAGTGCCCGCAGGAGTCTGTAGGAATCCGTGGGATTCTGTAAGGTTCTGCAGGGTTCCGTAGGGGCCCGTAGAGTTCCGTAGTGGCTGGTAAAGTTCCGTAGGGCCCTGTGGGGTTCTGTATGGACCTGTAGGGTTCCGTAGGGGCCTGCAGTGTTCTGTAAGTGCCCGCAGGTGTCTGTAGGGTTCCGTAGGGGTCTGTAGGTTTCCGTAGGCACCTGCAGTGTTCTGTAGGAGCCCATAGGATTTTAGTGAGGTTCCGTTGTGTTGCTAAGGGTCTTGTAGAGTGCTGTCGGGTCCTGGAGTATTCTGTAGGGTTCCAGAGGGGCTGGTAGGGTTCCGTCGAAATCTGTAGGGTTCCCTAGGGGCCCATAGAGTCCCGTAGATTGCCGTAGGGACCTGTAGGGTTGTGTAAGTGCTCGCAGGGGTTGGTAGGAGCTTGTAGGGTTCCATAAGTTTCCAGAGGGTTGTGTAGGGTTCCGTAGGGGCCTGTGGTGTTCCCTAAGGGCCTGTAGAGTCTCGTACGGTTCCGTAGGGGCCTGTGGTGTTCCCTAGGGGCCTGTAGAGTCTCGTACAGTTCCGTAGGGTCCTGTAGGTTTCCATAAGCGCCCGCAGAGGTCTGAATGGGCCCGTACTGTTCCGTAAGGATCCATAGGGCTCCGTAGAGCTTCGTAGGTTCCCTAGAGGCCTGTGGAGTACCGCAGGAGCCAGTAGTGTTCTCTAGGGGCCCGTAGGGTTCCTTCCATAGGAGCTGGCAGTGTTCCGTAGGGTCCTCTAGGGTTGAGTAAGTGCCCGCAGGAGTCTGTAGGAATCCGTGGGATTCTGTAAGGTTCTGCAGGGTTCCGTAGGGGCCCGTAGAGTTCCGTAGTGGCTGGTAAAGTTCCGTAGGGCCCTGTGGGGTTCTGTATGGACCTGTAGGGTTCCGTAGGGGCCTGCAGTGTTCTGTAAGTGCCCGCAGGTGTCTGTAGGGTTCCGTAGGGGTCTGTAGGTTTCCGTAGGCACCTGCAGTGTTCTGTAGGAGCCCATAGGATTTTAGTGAGGTTCCGTTGTGTTGCTAAGGGTCTTGTAGAGTGCTGTCGGGTCCTGGAGTATTCTGTAGGGTTCCAGAGGGGCTGGTAGGGTTCCGTCGAAATCTGAAGGGTTCCCTAGGGGCCCGTAGAGTCCCGTAGATTTCCGTAGGGGCCTGTAGGGTTATGAAAGTGCCCGCTGGGGTTGGTAGGAGCTTGTAGGGTGCCATATGTTTCCGGAGGGTTGTGTAGGGTTCTGTAGGGGCCTGTGGTGTTCCCTAGGGGCCTGTAGAGTCTCGTACAGTTTCGGTAGGGTCCTGTAGGTTTCCATAAGCGCCCGCAGAGGTGTGAAGGGGCCCGTACTGTGCCGTAAGGATCCATAGGGTTCCGTAGAGCTTCGTAGGTTCCCTAGAGGCCTCTGGAGTACCGTAGGAGCCAGTAGTGTTCCGTAGGGTCCTCTAGGGTTGAGTAAGTGCCCGCAGGAGGCTGTAGGAATCCGTGGGATTCTGTAAGGTTCTGGAGGGTTCTGCAGGGTTCCGTAGGGGCCCGTAGAGTTCCGTAGTGGCTGGTAAAGTTCCGTAGGGCCCTGTACCGTTCCATAACTGCCTGCAAGGGTCTTTAGGTTTCCTTAGGGGCTGGTAGGGTTCCATAAAGTTCCGTGGGTTCCTGCAGAGTTCTGCAAGTGCCCGCAAGGGCCTGTAGGGGCGCACAGTGTTTCTGCCAGGTTCCGTAGAGTTCCGTAGGGGCCATATTTTTCTGTAGTGGCTGGTAGTATTCTGTAGGGGTCTGTAGGTTTCCGTAGGCGCCTACAGTGTTCTGTAGGAGCCCATAGGGTTTTAGTGAGGTTCCGTTGTGTTGCTAAGGGTCTTGTAGAGTGCTGTCGGGTCCTGGAGTATTCTGTAGGGTTCCAGAGGGGCTCGTAGGGTTCCATCGAAATCTATAGGGTTCCCTAGGGGCCCGTAGAGTCCCGTAGATTGCCGTAGGGACCTGTAGGGTTGTGTAAGTGCCTGCAGAAGTCTGTAGGAGTCTGTGGGATTCTGTAAGGTTCCGGAGGGTTCTGCACGGTTCCGTAGGGGCCCGTAGAGTTCCGTAGTGGCTGGTAAAGTTCCGTAGGGCCCTGTGGGGTTCTGTATGGACCTGTAGGGTTCCGTAGGGGCCTGCAGTGTTCTGTAAGTGCCCGCAGGTGTCTGTAGGGTTCCGTAGGGGTCTGTAGGGTTCCGTAGGCACCTGCAGTGTTCTGTAGGAGCCCATAGGGTTTTAGTGAGGTTCCGTTGTGTTGCTAAGGGTCTTGTAGAGTGCTGTCGGGTCCTGGAGTATTCTGTAGGGTTCCAGAGGGGCTGGTAGGGTTCCGTCGAAATCTGTAGGGTTCCCTAGGGGCCCATAGAGTCCCGTAGATTGCCGTAGGGACCTGTAGGTTTGTGTAAGTGCTCGCAGGGGTTGGTAGGAGCTTGTAGGGTTCCATAAGTTTCCAGAGGGTTGTGTAGGGTTCCGTAGGGGCCTGTGGTGTTCCCTAAGGGCCTGTAGAGTCTCGTACGGTTCCGTAGGGGCCTGTGGTGTTCCCTAGGGGCCTGTAGAGTCTCGTACAGTTCCGTAGGGTCCTGTAGGTTTCCATAAGCGCCCGCAGAGGTCTGAATGGGCCCGTACTGTTCCGTAAGGATCCATAGGGCTCCGTAGAGCTTCGTAGGTTTCCTAGAGGCCTCTGGAGTACCGCAGGAGCCAGTAGTGTTCTCTAGGGGCCCGTAGGGTTCCTTCCATAGGAGCTGGCAGTGTTCCGTAGGGTCCTCTAGGGTTGAGTAAGTGCCCGCAGGAGTCTGTAGGAATCCGTGGGATTCTGTAAGGTTCTGCAGGGTTCCGTAGGGGCCCGTAGAGTTCCGTAGTGGCTGGTAAAGTTCCGTAGGGCCCTGTGGGGTTCTGTATGGACCTGTAGGGTTCCGTAGGGGCCTGCAGTGTTCTGTAAGTGCCCGCAGGTGTCTGTAGGGTTCCGTAGGGGTCTGTAGGTTTCCGTAGGCACCTGCAGTGTTCTGTAGGAGCCCATAGGATTTTAGTGAGGTTCCGTTGTGTTGCTAAGGGTCTTGTAGAGTGCTGTCGGGTCCTGGAGTATTCTGTAGGGTTCCAGAGGGGCTGGTAGGGTTCCGTCGAAATCTGTAGGGTTCCCTAGGGGCCCATAGAGTCCCGTAGATTGCCGTAGGGACCTGTAGGGTTGTGTAAGTGCTCGCAGGGGTTGGTAGGAGCTTGTAGGGTTCCATAAGTTTCCAGAGGGTTGTGTAGGGTTCCGTAGGGGCCTGTGGTGTTCCCTAAGGGCCTGTAGAGTCTCGTACGGTTCCGTAGGGGCCTGTGGTGTTCCCTAGGGGCCTGTAGAGTCTCGTACAGTTCCGTAGGGTCCTGTAGGTTTCCATAAGCGCCCGCAGAGGTCTGAATGGGCCCGTACTGTTCCGTAAGGATCCATAGGGCTCCGTAGAGCTTCGTAGGTTTCCTAGAGGCCTCTGGAGTACCGCAGGAGCCAGTAGTGTTCTCTAGGGGCCCGTAGGGTTCCTTCCATAGGAGCTGGCAGTGTTCCGTAGGGTCCTCTAGGGTTGAGTAAGTGCCCGCAGGAGTCTGTAGGAATCCGTGGGATTCTGTAAGGTTCTGCAGGGTTCCGTAGGGGCCCGTAGAGTTCCGTAGTGGCTGGTAAAGTTCCGTAGGGCCCTGTGGGGTTCTGTATGGACCTGTAGGGTTCCGTAGGGGCCTGCAGTGTTCTGTAAGTGCCCGCAGGTGTCTGTAGGGTTCCGTAGGGGTCTGTAGGTTTCCGTAGGCACCTGCAGTGTTCTGTAGGAGCCCATAGGATTTTAGTGAGGTTCCGTTGTGTTGCTAAGGGTCTTGTAGAGTGCTGTCGGGTCCTGGAGTATTCTGTAGGGTTCCAGAGGGGCTGGTAGGGTTCCGTCGAAATCTGAAGGGTTCCCTAGGGGCCCGTAGAGTCCCGTAGATTTCCGTAGGGGCCTGTAGGGTTATGAAAGTGCCCGCTGGGGTTGGTAGGAGCTTGTAGGGTGCCATATGTTTCCGGAGGGTTGTGTAGGGTTCTGTAGGGGCCTGTGGTGTTCCCTAGGGGCCTGTAGAGTCTCGTACAGTTTCGGTAGGGTCCTGTAGGTTTCCATAAGCGCCCGCAGAGGTCTGAAGGGGCCCGTACTGTTCCGTAAGGATCCATAGGGTTCCGTAGAGCTTCGTAGGTTCCCTAGAGGCCTCTGGAGTACCGTAGGAGCCAGTAGTGTTCCGTAGGGTCCTCTAGGGTTGAGTAAGTGCCCGCAGGAGGCTGTAGGAATCCGTGGGATTCTGTAAGGTTCTGGAGGGTTCTGCAGGGTTCCGTAGGGGCCCGTAGAGTTCCGTAGTGGCTGGTAAAGTTCCGTAGGGCCCTGTACCGTTCCATAACTGCCTGCAAGGGTCTTTAGGTTTCCGTAGGGGCTGGTAGGGTTCCATAAAGTTCCGTGGGTTCCTGCAGAGTTCTGCAAGTGCCCGCAAGGGCCTGTAGGGGCGCACAGTGTTTCTGCCAGGTTCCGTAGAGTTCCGTAGGGGCCATATTTTTCTGTAGTGGCTGGTAGTATTCTGTAGGGGTCTGTAGGTTTCCGTAGGCGCCTACAGTGTTCTGTAGGAGCCCATAGGGTTTTAGTGAGGTTCCGTTGTGTTGCTAAGGGTCTTGTAGAGTGCTGTCGGGTCCTGGAGTATTCTGTAGGGTTCCAGAGGGGCTCGTAGGGTTCCATCGAAATCTATAGGGTTCCCTAGGGGCCCGTAGAGTCCCGTAGATTGCCGTAGGGACCTGTAGGGTTGTGTAAGTGCCTGCAGAAGTCTGTAGGAGTCTGTGGGATTCTGTAAGGTTCCGGAGGGTTCTGCACGGTTCCGTAGGGGCCCGTAGAGTTCCGTAGTGGCTGGTAAAGTTCCGTAGGGCCCTGTGGGGTTCTGTATGGACCTGTAGGGTTCCGTAGGGGCCTGCAGTGTTCTGTAAGTGCCCGCAGGTGTCTGTAGGGTTCCGTAGGGGTCTGTAGGGTTCCGTAGGCACCTGCAGTGTTCTGTAGGAGCCCATAGGGTTTTAGTGAGGTTCCGTTGTGTTGCTAAGGGTCTTGTAGAGTGCTGTCGGGTCCTGGAGTATTCTGTAGGGTTCCAGAGGGGCTGGTAGGGTTCCGTCGAAATCTGTAGGGTTCCCTAGGGGCCCATAGAGTCCCGTAGATTGCCGTAGGGACCTGTAGGTTTGTGTAAGTGCTCGCAGGGGTTGGTAGGAGCTTGTAGGGTTCCATAAGTTTCCAGAGGGTTGTGTAGGGTTCCGTAGGGGCCTGTGGTGTTCCCTAAGGGCCTGTAGAGTCTCGTACGGTTCCGTAGGGGCCTGTGGTGTTCCCTAGGGGCCTGTAGAGTCTCGTACAGTTCCGTAGGGTCCTGTAGGTTTCCATAAGCGCCCGCAGAGGTCTGAATGGGCCCGTACTGTTCCGTAAGGATCCATAGGGCTCCGTAGAGCTTCGTAGGTTTCCTAGAGGCCTCTGGAGTACCGCAGGAGCCAGTAGTGTTCTCTAGGGGCCCGTAGGGTTCCTTCCATAGGAGCTGGCAGTGTTCTGTAGGGTCCTCTAGGGTTGAGTAAGTGCCCGCAGGAGTCTGTAGGAATCCGTGGGATTCTGTAAGGTTCTGCAGGGTTCCGTAGGGGCCCGTAGAGTTCCGTAGTGGCTGGTAAAGTTCCGTAGGGCCCTGTGGGGTTCTGTATGGACCTGTAGGGTTCCGTAGGGGCCTGCAGTGTTCTGTAAGTGCCCGCAGGTGTCTGTAGGGTTCCGTAGGGGTCTGTAGGTTTCCGTAGGCACCTGCAGTGTTCTGTAGGAGCCCATAGGATTTTAGTGAGGTTCCGTTGTGTTGCTAAGGGTCTTGTAGAGTGCTGTCGGGTCCTGGAGTATTCTGTAGGGTTCCAGAGGGGCTGGTAGGGTTCCGTCGAAATCTGTAGGGTTCCCTAGGGGCCCATAGAGTCCCGTAGATTGCCGTAGGGACCTGTAGGGTTGTGTAAGTGCTCGCAGGGGTTGGTAGGAGCTTGTAGGGTTCCATAAGTTTCCAGAGGGTTGTGTAGGGTTCCGTAGGGGCCTGTGGTGTTCCCTAAGGGCCTGTAGAGTCTCGTACGGTTCCGTAGGGGCCTGTGGTGTTCCCTAGGGGCCTGTAGAGTCTCGTACAGTTCCGTAGGGTCCTGTAGGTTTCCATAAGCGCCCGCAGAGGTCTGAATGGGCCCGTACTGTTCCGTAAGGATCCATAGGGCTCCGTAGAGCTTCGTAGGTTTCCTAGAGGCCTCTGGAGTACCGCAGGAGCCAGTAGTGTTCTCTAGGGGCCCGTAGGGTTCCTTCCATAGGAGCTGGCAGTGTTCCGTAGGGTCCTCTAGGGTTGAGTAAGTGCCCGCAGGAGTCTGTAGGAATCCGTGGGATTCTGTAAGGTTCTGCAGGGTTCCGTAGGGGCCCGTAGAGTTCCGTAGTGGCTGGTAAAGTTCCGTAGGCCCCTGTGGGGTTCTGTATGGACCTGTAGGGTTCCGTAGGGGCCTGCAGTGTTCTGTAAGTGCCCGCAGGTGTCTGTAGGGTTCCGTAGGGGTCTGTAGGTTTCCGTAGGCACCTGCAGTGTTCTGTAGGAGCCCATAGGATTTTAGTGAGGTTCCGTTGTGTTGCTAAGGGTCTTGTAGAGTGCTGTCGGGTCCTGGAGTATTCTGTAGGGTTCCAGAGGGGCTGGTAGGGTTCCGTCGAAATCTGAAGGGTTCCCTAGGGGCCCGTAGAGTCCCGTAGATTTCCGTAGGGGCCTGTAGGGTTATGAAAGTGCCCGCTGGGGTTGGTAGGAGCTTGTAGGGTGCCATATGTTTCCGGAGGGTTGTGTAGGGTTCTGTAGGGGCCTGTGGTGTTCCCTAGGGGCCTGTAGAGTCTCGTACAGTTTCGGTAGGGTCCTGTAGGTTTCCATAAGCGCCCGCAGAGGTCTGAAGGGGCCCGTACTGTTCCGTAAGGATCCATAGGGTTCCGTAGAGCTTCGTAGGTTCCCTAGAGGCCTCTGGAGTACCGTAGGAGCCAGTAGTGTTCCGTAGGGTCCTCTAGGGTTGAGTAAGTGCCCGCAGGAGGCTGTAGGAATCCGTGGGATTCTGTAAGGTTCTGGAGGGTTCTGCAGGGTTCCGTAGGGGCCCGTAGAGTTCCGTAGTGGCTGGTAAAGTTCCGTAGGGCCCTGTACCGTTCCATAACTGCCTGCAAGGGTCTTTAGGTTTCCGTAGGGGCTGGTAGGGTTCCATAAAGTTCCGTGGGTTCCTGCAGAGTTCTGCAAGTGCCCGCAAGGGCCTGTAGGGGCGCACAGTGTTTCTGCCAGGTTCCGTAGAGTTCCGTAGGGGCCATATTTTTCTGTAGTGGCTGGTAGTATTCTGTAGGGGTCTGTAGGTTTCCGTAGGCGCCTACAGTGTTCTGTAGGAGCCCATAGGGTTTTAGTGAGGTTCCGTTGTGTTGCTAAGGGTCTTGTAGAGTGCTGTCGGGTCCTGGAGTATTCTGTAGGGTTCCAGAGGGGCTCGTAGGGTTCCATCGAAATCTATAGGGTTCCCTAGGGGCCCGTAGAGTCCCGTAGATTGCCGTAGGGACCTGTAGGGTTGTGTAAGTGCCTGCAGAAGTCTGTAGGAGTCTGTGGGATTCTGTAAGGTTCCGGAGGGTTCTGCACGGTTCCGTAGGGGCCCGTAGAGTTCCGTAGTGGCTGGTAAAGTTCCGTAGGGCCCTGTGGGGTTCTGTATGGACCTGTAGGGTTCCGTAGGGGCCTGCAGGGTTCTGTAAGTGCCCGTAGGTGTCTGTAGGGTTCCGTAGGCACCTGCAGTATTCTGTAGGAGCCCATAGGGTTTTAGTGAGGTTCCGTTGTGTTGCTAAGGGTCTTGTAGAGTGCTGTCGGGTCCTGGAGTATTCTGTAGGGTTCCAGAGGGGCTGGTAGGGTTCCGTCGAAATCTGAAGGGTTCCCTAGGGGCCCGTAGAGTCCCGTAGATTTCCGTAGGGGCCTGTAGGGTTATGAAAGTGCCCGCTGGGGTTGGTAGGAGCTTGTAGGGTGCCATATGTTTCCGGAGGGTTGTGTAGGGTTCTGTAGGGGCCTGTGGTGTTCCCTAGGGGCCTGTAGAGTCTCGTACAGTTTCGGTAGGGTCCTGTAGGTTTCCATAAGCGCCCGCAGAGGTGTGAAGGGGCCCGTACTGTGCCGTAAGGATCCATAGGGTTCCGTAGAGCTTCGTAGGTTCCCTAGAGGCCTCTGGAGTACCGTAGGAGCCAGTAGTGTTCCGTAGGGTCCTCTAGGGTTGAGTAAGTGCCCGCAGGAGGCTGTAGGAATCCGTGGGATTCTGTAAGGTTCTGGAGGGTTCTGCAGGGTTCCGTAGGGGCCCGTAGAGTTCCGTAGTGGCTGGTAAAGTTCCGTAGGGCCCTGTACCGTTCCATAACTGCCTGCAAGGGTCTTTAGGTTTCCGTAGGGGCTGGTAGGGTTCCATAAAGTTCCGTGGGTTCCTGCAGAGTTCTGCAAGTGCCCGCAAGGGCCTGTAGGGGCGCACAGTGTTTCTGCCAGGTTCCGTAGAGTTCCGTAGGGGCCATATTTTTCTGTAGTGGCTGGTAGTATTCTGTAGGGGTCTGTAGGTTTCCGTAGGCGCCTACAGTGTTCTGTAGGAGCCCATAGGGTTTTAGTGAGGTTCCGTTGTGTTGCTAAGGGTCTTGTAGAGTGCTGTCGGGTCCTGGAGTATTCTGTAGGGTTCCAGAGGGGCTCGTAGGGGTTCCATCGAAATCTATAGGGTTCCCTAGGGGCCCGTAGAGTCCCGTAGATTGCCGTAGGGACCTGTAGGGTTGTGTAAGTGCCTGCAGAAGTCTGTAGGAGTCTGTGGGATTCTGTAAGGTTCCGGAGGGTTCTGCACGGTTCCGTAGGGGCCCGTAGAGTTCCGTAGTGGCTGGTAAAGTTCCGTAGGGCCCTGTGGGGTTCTGTATGGACCTGTAGGGTTCCGTAGGGGCCTGCAGTGTTCTGTAAGTGCCCGCAGGTGTCTGTAGGGTTCCGTAGGGGTCTGTAGGGTTCCGTAGGCACCTGCAGTGTTCTGTAGGAGCCCATAGGGTTTTAGTGAGGTTCCGTTGTGTTGCTAAGGGTCTTGTAGAGTGCTGTCGGGTCCTGGAGTATTCTGTAGGGTTCCAGAGGGGCTGGTAGGGTTCCGTCGAAATCTGTAGGGTTCCCTAGGGGCCCATAGAGTCCCGTAGATTGCCGTAGGGACCTGTAGGTTTGTGTAAGTGCTCGCAGGGGTTGGTAGGAGCTTGTAGGGTTCCATAAGTTTCCAGAGGGTTGTGTAGGGTTCCGTAGGGGCCTGTGGTGTTCCCTAAGGGCCTGTAGAGTCTCGTACGGTTCCGTAGGGGCCTGTGGTGTTCCCTAGGGGCCTGTAGAGTCTCGTACAGTTCCGTAGGGTCCTGTAGGTTTCCATAAGCGCCCGCAGAGGTCTGAATGGGCCCGTACTGTTCCGTAAGGATCCATAGGGCTCCGTAGAGCTTCGTAGGTTTCCTAGAGGCCTCTGGAGTACCGCAGGAGCCAGTAGTGTTCTCTAGGGGCCCGTAGGGTTCCTTCCATAGGAGCTGGCAGTGTTCCGTAGGGTCCTCTAGGGTTGAGTAAGTGCCCGCAGGAGTCTGTAGGAATCCGTGGGATTCTGTAAGGTTCTGCAGGGTTCCGTAGGGGCCCGTAGAGTTCCGTAGTGGCTGGTAAAGTTCCGTAGGGCCCTGTGGGGTTCTGTATGGACCTGTAGGGTTCCGTAGGGGCCTGCAGTGTTCTGTAAGTGCCCGCAGGTGTCTGTAGGGTTCCGTAGGGGTCTGTAGGTTTCCGTAGGCACCTGCAGTGTTCTGTAGGAGCCCATAGGATTTTAGTGAGGTTCCGTTGTGTTGCTAAGGGTCTTGTAGAGTGCTGTCGGGTCCTGGAGTATTCTGTAGGGTTCCAGAGGGGCTGGTAGGGTTCCGTCGAAATCTGTAGGGTTCCCTAGGGGCCCATAGAGTCCCGTAGATTGCCGTAGGGACCTGTAGGGTTGTGTAAGTGCTCGCAGGGGTTGGTAGGAGCTTGTAGGGTTCCATAAGTTTCCAGAGGGTTGTGTAGGGTTCCGTAGGGGCCTGTGGTGTTCCCTAAGGGCCTGTAGAGTCTCGTACGGTTCCGTAGGGGCCTGTGGTGTTCCCTAGGGGCCTGTAGAGTCTCGTACAGTTCCGTAGGGTCCTGTAGGTTTCCATAAGCGCCCGCAGAGGTCTGAATGGGCCCGTACTGTTCCGTAAGGATCCATAGGGCTCCGTAGAGCTTCGTAGGTTTCCTAGAGGCCTCTGGAGTACCGCAGGAGCCAGTAGTGTTCTCTAGGGGCCCGTAGGGTTCCTTCCATAGGAGCTGGCAGTGTTCCGTAGGGTCCTCTAGGGTTGAGTAAGTGCCCGCAGGAGTCTGTAGGAATCCGTGGGATTCTGTAAGGTTCTGCAGGGTTCCGTAGGGGCCCGTAGAGTTCCGTAGTGGCTGGTAAAGTTCCGTAGGGCCCTGTGGGGTTCTGTATGGACCTGTAGGGTTCCGTAGGGGCCTGCAGTGTTCTGTAAGTGCCCGCAGGTGTCTGTAGGGTTCCGTAGGGGTCTGTAGGTTTCCGTAGGCACCTGCAGTGTTCTGTAGGAGCCCATAGGATTTTAGTGAGGTTCCGTTGTGTTGCTAAGGGTCTTGTAGAGTGCTGTCGGGTCCTGGAGTATTCTGTAGGGTTCCAGAGGGGCTGGTAGGGTTCCGTCGAAATCTGAAGGGTTCCCTAGGGGCCCGTAGAGTCCCGTAGATTTCCGTAGGGGCCTGTAGGGTTATGAAAGTGCCCGCTGGGGTTGGTAGGAGCTTGTAGGGTGCCATATGTTTCCGGAGGGTTGTGTAGGGTTCTGTAGGGGCCTGTGGTGTTCCCTAGGGGCCTGTAGAGTCTCGTACAGTTTCGGTAGGGTCCTGTAGGTTTCCATAAGCGCCCGCAGAGGTCTGAAGGGGCCCGTACTGTTCCGTAAGGATCCATAGGGTTCCGTAGAGCTTCGTAGGTTCCCTAGAGGCCTCTGGAGTACCGTAGGAGCCAGTAGTGTTCCGTAGGGTCCTCTAGGGTTGAGTAAGTGCCCGCAGGAGGCTGTAGGAATCCGTGGGATTCTGTAAGGTTCTGGAGGGTTCTGCAGGGTTCCGTAGGGGCCCGTAGAGTTCCGTAGTGGCTGGTAAAGTTCCGTAGGGCCCTGTACCGTTCCATAACTGCCTGCAAGGGTCTTTAGGTTTCCGTAGGGGCTGGTAGGGTTCCATAAAGTTCCGTGGGTTCCTGCAGAGTTCTGCAAGTGCCCGCAAGGGCCTGTAGGGGCGCACAGTGTTTCTGCCAGGTTCCGTAGAGTTCCGTAGGGGCCATATTTTTCTGTAGTGGCTGGTAGTATTCTGTAGGGGTCTGTAGGTTTCCGTAGGCGCCTACAGTGTTCTGTAGGAGCCCATAGGGTTTTAGTGAGGTTCCGTTGTGTTGCTAAGGGTCTTGTAGAGTGCTGTCGGGTCCTGGAGTATTCTGTAGGGTTCCAGAGGGGCTCGTAGGGTTCCATCGAAATCTAGAGGGTTCCCTAGGGGCCCGTAGAGTCCCGTAGATTGCCGTAGGGACCTGTAGGGTTGTGTAAGTGCCTGCAGAAGTCTGTAGGAGTCTGTGGGATTCTGTAAGGTTCCGGAGGGTTCTGCACGGTTCCGTAGGGGCCCGTAGAGTTCCGTAGTGGCTGGTAAAGTTCCGTAGGGCCCTGTGGGGTTCTGTATGGACCTGTAGGGTTCCGTAGGGGCCTGCAGGGTTCTGTAAGTGCCCGTAGGTGTCTGTAGGGTTCCGTAGGCACCTGCAGTATTCTGTAGGAGCCCATAGGGTTTTAGTGAGGTTCCGTTGTGTTGCTAAGGGTCTTGTAGAGTGCTGTCGGGTCCTGGAGTATTCTGTAGGGTTCCAGAGGGGCTGGTAGATTTCCGTCGAAATCTGAAGGGTTCCCTAGGGGCCCGTAGAGTCCCATAGATTTCCGTAGGGGCCTGTAGGGTTGTGTAAGTGCCTGCAGGGGTTGGTAGGAGCTTGTAGGGTGCCATATGTTTCCGGAGGGTTGTGTAGGGTTCCGTAGGGGCCTGTGGTGTTCCCTAGGGGCCTGTAGAGTCTCGTACAGTTCCATAGGGTCCTGTAGGTTTCCATAAGCGCCCGCAGAGGTCTAAAGGGGCCCGTACTGTGCCGTAAGGATCCATAGGGTTCCGTAGAGCTTCGTAGGTTCCCTAGAGGCCTCTGGAGTACCGCAGGAGCGAGTAGTGTTCTGTAGGGGCCCGTAGGGTTCCTTCCATAGGAGCTGGCAGTGTTCTGTAGGGTCCTCTAGGGTTGAGTAAGTGCCCGCAGGAGTCTGTGGGATTCTGTAAGGTTCTGGAGGGTTCTGCAGGGTTCCGTAGGGGCCCGTAGAGTTCCGTAGTGGCTGGTAAAGTTCCATATGGCCCTGTGGGGTTCTGTATGGACCTGTAGGGTTCCGTAGGGGCCTGCAGGGTTCTGTAAGTGCCCGCAGGTGTCTGTAGGGTTCCGTAGGCACCTGCAGTATTCTGTAGGAGCCCATAGGGTTTTAGTGAGGTTCCATTGTGTTGCTAAGGGTCTTGTAGAGTGCTGTCGGGTCCTGGAGTATTCTGTAGGGTTCCAGAGGGGCTGGTAGATTTCCGTCGAAATCTGAAGGGTTCCCTAGGGGCCCGTAGAGTCCCATAGATTTCCGTAGGGGCCTGTAGGGTTGTGTAAGTGCCCGCAGGGGTTGGTAGGAGCTTGTAGGGTGCCATATGTTTCCGGAGGGTTGTGTAGGGTTCCGTAGGGGCCTGTGGTGTTCCCTAGGGGCCTGTAGAGTCTCGTACAGTTCCGTAGGGTCCTGTAGGTTTCCATAAGCGCCCGCAGAGGTCTAAAGGGGCCCGTACTGTTCCGTAAGGATCCATAGGGTTCCGTAGAGCTTCGTAGGTTCCCTAGAGGCCTCTGGAGTACCGCAGGAGCCAGTAGTGTTCTGTAGGGGCCCGTAGGGTTCCTTCCATAGGAGCTGGCAGTGTTCCGTAGGGTCCTCTAGGGTTGTTTAAGTGCCCGCAGGAGTCTGTAGGAATCCGTGGGATTCTGTAAGGTTCTGGAGGGTTCTGCAGGGTTCCGTAGGGGCCCGTAGAGTTCCGTAGTGGCTGGTAAAGTTCCCTAGGGCCCTGTACCGTTCCGTAACTGCCTGCAAGGGTCTTTAGGCTTCCGTAGGGGCTGGTAGGGTTCCATAAAGTTCCGTGGGTTCCTGCAGAGTTCTGCAAGTGCCCGCAAGGGCCTGTAGGGGCCCACAGTGTTTCTGCCAGGTTCCGTAGAGTTCTGTAGGGGCCATATTTTTCTGTAGTGGCTGGTAGTATTCTGTAGGGGTCTGTAGGTTTCCGTAGGCGCCTACAGTGTTCTGTAGGAGCCCATAGGGTTTTAGTGAGGTTCCGTTGTGTTGCTAAGGGTCTTGAAGAGTGCTGTCGGGTCCTGGAGTATTCTGTAGGGTTCCAGAGGGGCTCGTAGGGTTCCGTCGAAATCTATAGGGTTCCCTAGGGGCCCATAGAGTCCCGTAGATTTCCGTAGGGACCTGTAGGGTTGTGTAAGTGCCCGCAGAAGTCTGTAGGAGTCTGTGGGATTCTGTAAGGTTCTGGAGGGTTCTGCAGGGTTCCGTAGGGGCCCGTAGAGTTCCGTAGTGGCTGGTAAAGTTCCCTAGGGCCCTGTACCGTTCCGTAACTGCCTGCAAGGGTCTTTAGGCTTCCGTAGGGGCTGGTAGGGTTCCATAAAGTTCCGTGGGGCACTGTGGGGTTCTGTATGGACGTGTAGGGTTCCGTAGCGGCCTGCAGTGTTCTGTAAGTGCCCGCAGGTGTCTGTAGGGTTCCGTAGGCACCTGCAGTATTCTGTAGGAGCCCATAGGGTTTTAGTGAGGTTCCGTTGTGTTGCTAAGGGTCTTGTAGAGTGCTGTCGGGTCCTGGAGTATTCTGTAGGGTTCCAGAGGGGCTCGTAGGGTTCCGTTGAAATCTGTAGGGTTCCCTAGGGGCCCATAGAGTCCCGTAGATTGCCGTTGGGACCTATAGGGTTGTGTAAGTGCTCGCAGGGGTTGGTAGGAGCTTGTAGGGTTCCATAAGTTTCCAGAGGGTTGTGTAGGGTTCCGTAGGGGCCTGTGGTGTTCCCTAGGGGCCTGTAGAGTCTCGTACGGTTCCGTAGGGGCCTGTAGGTTTCCATAAGTGCCCGCAGAGGTCTGAATGGGCCCGTACTGTTCTGTAAGGATCCATAGGGTTCCGTAGAGCTTCGTAGGTTCCCTAGAGGCCTCTGGAGTACCGCAGGAGCCAGTAGTGTTCTGTAGGGGCCCGTAGGGTTCCTTCCATAGGGGCTGGCAGTGTTCCGTAGGGTCCTCTAGGGTTGAGTAAGTGCCCGCAGGAGTCTGTAGGAATCCGTGGGATTCTGTAAGGTTCTGGAGGGTTCTGCAGGGTTCCGTAGGGGCCCGTAGAGTTCCGTAGTGGCTGGTAAAGTTCCCTAGGGCCCTGTACCGTTCCGTAACTGCCTGCAAGGGTCTTTAGGCTTCCGTAGGGGCTGGTAGGGTTCCATAAAGTTCCGTGGGTTCCTGCAGAGTTCTGCAAGTGCCCGCAAGGGCCGGTAGGGGCCCACAGTGTTTCTGCCAGGTTCCGTAGAGTTCCGTAGGGGCCATATTTTTCTGTAGTGGCTGGTAGTATTCTGTAGGGGTCTGTAGGTTTCCATAGGCGCCTACAGTGTTCTGTAGGAGCCCATAGGGTTTTAGTGAGGTTCCGTTGTGTTGCTAAGGGTCTTGTAGAGTGCTGTCGGGTACTGGAGTATTCTGTAGGGTTCCAGAGGGGCTCGTAGGGTTCCATCGAAATCTATAGGGTTCCCTAGGGGCCCATAGAGTCCCGTAGATTTCCGTAGGGACCTGTAGGGTTGTGTAAGTGCCCGCAGAAGTCTGTAGGAGTCTGTGGGATTCTGTAAGGTTCCGGAGGGTTCTGCAGGGTTCCGTAGGGGCCCGTAGAGTTCCGTAGTGGCTGGTAAAGTTCCATAGGGCCCTGTGGGGTTCTGTATGGACCTGTAGGGTTCCGTAGGGGCCTGCAGGGTTCTGTAAGTGCCCGCAGGTGTCTGTAGGGTTCCGTAGGGGTCTGTAGGGTTCCGTAGGCACCTGCAGTGTTCTGTAGGAGCCCATAGGGTTTTAGTGAGGTTCCGTTGTGTTGCTAAGGGTCTTGTAGAGTGCTGTCGGGTCCTGGAGTATTCTGTAGGGTTCCAGAGGGGCTGGTAGGGTTCCGTTGAAATCTGTAGGGTTCCCTAGGGGCCCATAGAGTCCCGTAGATTGCCGTTGGGACCTATAGGGTTGTGTAAGTGCTCGCAGGGGTTGGTAGGAGCTTGTAGGGTTCCATAAGTTTCCAGAGGGTTGTGTAGGGTTCCGTAGGGGCCTGTGGTGTTCCCTAGGGGCCTGTAGAGTCTCGTACGGTTCCGTAGGGGCCTGTGGTGTTCCCTAGGGTCCTGTAGAGTCTCGTACAGTTCCGTAGGGTCCTGTAGGTTTCCATAAGTGCCCGCAGAGGTCTGAATGGGCCCGTACTGTTCTGTAAGGATCCATAGGGCTCCGTAGAGCTTCGTAGGTTCCCTAGAGGCCTCTGGAGTACCGCAGGAGCCAGTAGTGTTCTGTAGGGGCCCGTAGGGTTCCTTCCATAGGGGCTGGCAGTGTTCCGTAGGGGCCTGTAGGGTTGTGTAAGTGCCCGCAGAAGTCTGTAGGAGTCTGTGGGATTTTGTAAGGTTCTGGAGGGTTCTGCAGGGTTCTGTAGGGGCCCGTAGAGTTCCGTAGTGGCTGGTAAAGTTCCCTAGGGCCCTGTACCATTCCGTAACTGCCTGCAAGGGTCTTTAGGCTTCCGTAGGGGCTGGTAGGGTTCCATAAAGTTCCGTGGGTTCCTGCAGAGTTCTGTAAGTGCCCGCAGGTGTTTGTAGGGTTCCGTAGGGGTCTGTAGGGTTCCGTAGGCACCTGCAGTGTTCTGTAGGAGCCCATAGGGTTTTAGTGAGGTTCCGTTGTGTTGCTAAGGGTCTTGTAGAGTGCTGTCGGGTCCTGGAGAATTCTGTAGGGTTCCAGAGGGGCTGGTAGGGTTCTGTCGAAATCTGTAGGGTTCCCTAGGGGCCCATAGAGTCCCGTAGATTGCCGTTGGGACCTGTAGGGTTGTGTAAGTGCTCGCAGGGGTTGGTAGGAGCTTGTAGGGTTCCATAAGTTTCCAGAGGGTTGTGTAGGGTTCCGTAGGGGCCTGTGGTGTTCCCTAGGGGCCTGTAGAGTCTCGTACGATTCCGTAGGGGCCTGTGGTGTTCCCTAGGGGCCTGTAGAGTCTCGTACAGTTCCGTAGGGTCCTGTAGGTTTCCATAAGTGCCCGCAGAGGTCTGAATGGGCCCGTACTGTTCTGTAAGGATCCATAGGGCTCCGTAGAGCTTCGTAGGTTCCCTAGAGGCCTCTGGAGTACCGCAGGAGCCAGTAGTGTTCTGTAGGGGCCCGTAGGGTTCCTTCCATAGGGGCTGGCAGTGTTCCGTAGGGGCCTGTAGGGTTGTTTAAGTGCCCGCAGAAGTCTGTAGGAGTCTGTGGGATTCTGTAAGGTTCCGGAGGGTTCTGCAGGGTTCCGTAGGGGCCCGTAGAGTTCCGTAGTGGCTGGTAAAGTTCCGTAGGGCCCTGTGGGGTTCTGTATGGACCTGTAGGGTTCCGTAGGGGCCTGCAGTGTTCTGTAAGTGCCCGTAGGTGTCTGTACGGGTCTGTAGGGTTCCGTAGGCACCTGCAGTGTTCTGTAGGAGCCCATAGGGTTTTAGTGAGGTTCCGTTGTGTTGCTAAGGGTCTTGTAGAGTGCTGTCGGGTCCTGGAGTATTCTGTAGGGTTCCAGAGGGGCTCGTAGGGTTCCGTCGAAATCTGTAGGGTTCCCTAGGGGCCCATAGAGTCCCGTAGATTGCCTTTGGGACCTATAGGGTTGTGTAAGTGCTCGCAGGGGTTGGTAGGAGCTTGTAGGGTTCCATAAGTTTCCAGAGGGTTGTGTAGGGTTCCGTAGGGGCCTGTGGTGTTCCCTAGGGGCCTGTAGAGTCTCGTACGGTTCCGTAGGGTCCTGTAGGTTTCCATAAGTGCCCGCAGAGGTCTGAATGGGCCCGTACTGTTCTGTAAGGATCCATAGGGTTCCGTAGAGCTTCGTAGGTTCCCTAGAGGCCTCTGGAGTACCGCAGGAGCCAGTAGTGTTCTGTAGGGGCCTGTAGGGTTCCTTCCATAGGGGCTGGCAGTGTTCCGTAGGGTCCTCTAGGGTTGAGTAAGTGCCCGCAGGAGTCTGTAGGAATCCGTGGGATTCTGTAAGGTTCTGGAGGGTTCTGCAGGGTTCCGTAGGGGCCCGTAGAGTTCCGTAGTGGCTGGTAAAGTTCCCTAGGGCCCTGTACCGTTCCGTAACTGCCTGCAAGGGTCTTTAGGCTTCCGTAGGGGCTGGTAGGGTTCCATAAAGTTCCGTGGGTTCCTGCAGAGTTCTGCAAGTGCCCGCAAGGGCCGGTAGGGGCCCACAGTGTTTCTGCCAGGTTCCGTAGAGTTCCGTAGGGGCCATATTTTTCTGTAGTGGCTGGTAGTATTCTGTAGGGGTCTGTAGGTTTCCGTAGGCGCCTACACTGTTCTGTAGGAGCCCATAGGGTTTTAGTGAGGTTCCGTTGTGTTGCTAAGGGTCTTGTAGAGTGCTGTCGGGTCCTGGAGTATTCTGTAGGGTTCCAGAGGGGCTCGTAGGGTTCCGTCGAAATCTGAAGGGTTCCCTAGGGGCCCGTAGAGTCCCATAGATTTCCGTAGGGACCTGTAGGGTTGTGTAAGTGCTCGCAGGGGTTGGTAGGAGCTTGTAGGGTTCCATAAGTTTCCAGAGGGTTGTGTAGGGTTCCGTAAGGGCCTGTGGTGTTCCCTAGGGGCCTGTAGAGTCTCGTACGGTTCCGTAGGGGCCTGTGGTGTTCCCTAGGGGCCTGTAGAGTCTCGTACAGTTCCGTAGGGTCCTGTAGGTTTCCATAAGTGCCCGCAGAGGTCTTAATGGGCCCGTATTGTTCTCTAAGGATCCATAGGGCTCCGTAGAGCTTCGTAAGTTCCCTAGAGGCCTCTGGAGTACCGCAGGAGCCAGTAGTGTTCTGTAGGGGCCCGTAGGGTTCCTTCCATAGGGGCTGGCAGTGTTCCGTAGGGGCCTGTAGGGTTGTGTAAGTGCCGCAGAAGTCTGTAGGAGTCTGTGGGATTTTGTAAGGTTCTGGAGGGTTCTGCAGGGTTCTGTAGGGGCCCGTAGAGTTCCGTAGTGGCTGGTAAAGTTCCCTAGGGCCCTGTACCATTCCGTAACTGCCTGCAAGTGTCTTTAGGCTTCCGTAGGGGCTGGTAGGGTTCCATAAAGTTCCGTGGGTTCCTGCAGAGTTCTGCAAGTGCCCGCAAGGGCCTGTAGGGGCCCACAGTGTTTCTGCCAGGTTCCGTAGAGTTCCGTAGGGGCCATATTTTTCTGTAGTGGCTGGTAGTATTCTGTAGGGGTCTGTAGGTTTCCGTAGGCGCCTACAGTGTTCTGTAGGAGCCCATAGGGTTTTAGTGAGGTTCCGTTGTGTTGCTAAGGGTCTTGTAGAGTGCTGTCGGGTCCTGGAGTATTCTGTAGGGTTCCAGAGGGGCTCGTAGGGTTCCGTCGAAATCTGAAGGGTTCCCTAGGGGCCCGTAGAGTCCCATAGATTTCCGTAGGGGCCTGTAGGGTTGTGTAAGTGCCCGCAGGGGTTGGTAGGAGCTTGTAGGGTGCCATATGTTTCCGGAGGGTTGTGTAGGGTTCCGTAGGGGTCTGTGGTGTTCCCTAGAGTCCTGTAGATTCTCATACGGTTCCGTAGGGGCCTGTGGTTTTCCCTAGGGCCCTGCAGAGTCTGTAGATTTCCCGGTGGCACTCGGCGGCGCTGTGTCGCTCGCTACCGCGCGTCGAGCTCGGGAGAGCGCCTGGCTGCAACCGGACGCGCAGGGTCAACGAGTGTCTATACCGGGAGAGCGCTCGGCGGCACTCAGAAAGCCGGGGTGACGGAGCGGCGATACGGGAGAACGCTCAGCGGCACTAGGAGGCGCGCTGTGGTACTGCGGCGAGCTACTGAAAGTGCCCTGTGGAACCCAGACAAGCGGGGTGAAAGAGCGGCGATATCGGGAGAGCGCATCGGCACTCGGAGGCGCGCGGTGGTACCGCTGCAAGCGCGGCTGATCTCTCGGCGGCACCCCGAGCACCGTGGTGAAGGTGACGCGCGGAAACAAACATTACAACTCGCAGAGAGTTATAAAGCATATATGTTTATTGCAGCGCTGGGTGCAAGGGGGATTTCTCCGCCAAACTTGTACACCGGTTAGTGAAGCAAGCGTCCATTTATGGTGAAAAGCATACATATTCATTATGGTGGTCATGTTGTTATAATTAAAGGCGTTACTATTCTAATTATTTCCAAGAACTCATTATCAAAAATCTCCTCCCCTGTCCTGACCAGATGGACACCTTTCCCAGACAGTTAGCTTCCTCCTCAGCACCTCCTTAGCATGCAGCTGCTCCCGCTATCTTATACACAAGGCCATTTTTTATCTTGGAATGCTGGGGCCCCGAGATTTTGTTCTTTCCCAGGCTGTATTACATCCGCACTAACAACCTGTACCTTACTAACAATCTGTAACTGTTCGTTTTCTGAATCAAGTCCCCCTTTTCTTTCAACTTTGTAAATTCTTTTACAATCACCTGTAACATATTCTCTATCCCCATCTGATTTCTAAAATACTTCCCAGATTCCACTCGTTCACGGAGCTGATGCTTCTTCCATTGAATGTATTCTTCTTTGGCCCCCCGGTACAACACATAAGACATCTAATTAAGGCACACACTAAATTTCCTAACATAAGTATTGCTATTAGAAGTATAAACAGTCGCTTAAGCCAAGCAAAGTTAGGTAACCACGAGGTTAACTTTTCCCAAAGATCAGAAAACCCGAATGTGGTGTCATCTTGCGCAGTCAAATGCAAAATCTGAATTTTAACTATGAGATTTTGTAAGTCCTTCTCTACTCTCCCATTCTCGTTTACATATGAACAACAGCTTTGATTAATCTCTGCACATAAACCTCCTTCTTTCCAGGTTAATAAGTCTAATGCCATTCTGTTTTGTCCCACCACATTTGCTAATGACTGGACTTCTTGTTGAAGTGCTTGTATAGCATCCATTGTAGATTTCTCGAGCACTTCTATAGTGGCCGATATGTTCACAATGGCCTTTTCCAATTCACTGACGCCCAGGAACGGTATAAACCATCTTACAAAGCTGTGGAACCTTGTTCCCCTCCTCACTAGAGGGTTTCCCACTCCCCGAATTCTCCTCCAAGGTGTTCTCAACATACCTGAGGGGATTTCAGACTGATTAAACACCGTATCCTGGCTAGTTAGATAGCCTATCTTGCAAGTTCCCTTCCATCCTCCGGGCAGCTGTTTTCTACTATATCCATCTCCACACAACAACCAATACCCTTTAGGTAACTTACAGGGTCCAATAGTTGCCATCAAATTCGCACCTAAAAATTTCCCCGCCTGGTACCATCCATACTCCCAGGAATATCCTTCTCCTTCGGAAATACCACTACTTTTATATGCAACTAGTTGTGTTTTGTCGCAAAAGTCAATATATGTTACCCTTATCCCTGTTAGATCCCAACTTCCCACATCAACAGTTGTCTTATTAATCCAGTACTTGCTCCATCCCCAAGTTGTTGTCTTATTCACCGGCCCACTGTGTCTATATTCCCCGTGTTCCCATGCACAATTGTTATTGCTAATTAATACCACAAACTCTTCTTTCAACAGTTGTAGATCAAATCTGGGTCCTAAGGGGTAGATATTATCATCGTACTCACAATACCCATTCGACTCATCCCCCCCTTTTGCCCAAAATTTAGGCCATGTTCCGTTGGCATTGTTCCAATTGCTTGCTGCCACCCCACATAGAGGCAATTTCATTTCTCCTTTGGGTAGTGTAGTACATACCCAACAGTCTGGCAGATTAGTAGCCCTTATTTCCAGATTTCGTGAATATGTATTCACATCCCGTGTCCCTCCCCCTGATACACAAAGTCCTGGCATGTTGATGACTACTAATGTCATTAATGTCCATCTTTTCATTGGAGGCGAAGCTTCAGGGGTTCGGCCTGCGTTGATGTCCATTGGGGTTCTGGAGCCCTCTTGACGTGAGTCCAATGGATCCAAGCGGCTTGTTCCTTGATCTTTATGGCCGTGTGAGTGGTCAGCAGTACCTGGAAGGGACCTTCCCCCTTTGGCTTCAGTGGTGAATCTGTAAAAGACTTAACATATACATAGTCCCCAGGTTCGATCTCGTGTACTGGTCCATCCAGTCCACGAGCTCTTTTTCCCAGAACCAGTTTTTCTACCTCTCGGAGCTGTTTTTGTAAATTTATCTGGTAATCTGTCAATATTTCATTCCCCAACTCTGTGGATGTCCCATCTTGTACACTATATGGTCTCCCATACAGTATTTCAAAGGGGCTCAAACCTTCTTTGGTTCTGGGTTTTGTTCTTATCCTGAGAAGGGCTAAGGGTAGTGATTGAGGCCAGGCCAAGTTAGCTTCCTGGCCTAGTTTCACAATTTGCGTTTTGATCAAGTGATTCATCTTTTCTACTTGACCACTCGATCGTGGGTTGTATGGGGTGTGAAGTTGCCAGTCTATACCCAATAGTCTGCTTACTTTCGAAACAACCCTTGCAGTGAAATGAGATCCTCGGTCCGAGGAAATTACTGCGGGAATCCCGAACCTTGGTATAATTTCATGCAACAATGCTTTGACCACTTCTCTTGTTTTGTTGGTTCGACAGGGAAATGCCTCTGGCCATCCTGAAAAGGTATCAGTTAACACCAATAGGTATCGAAACCCCCCTTTTCTTGGAAGTTCTGAAAAATCAATTTGCCATTGTTGTCCCGGATAGTTTCCCTTCCCTATCTGGCCTAATTGGACTCTGGGGCCTGTCTCAGGTTTGTTCTGTAAACATACCTCACACTGCTGAGTGACTTGTTTGACAGTGGCGTATAGATTTCGAGCACATATTAGACTGTTCATGTATCTGTAAAGTGCCTCTGCTCCCCAATGGGATATTCTATGTTCTGCCATGACCACTGTCCATAATAACGAAAAAGGTCACTTGCTGCTGGGCTATCTGCGCCTTCTGTGGAGAAACTGTATAGCCATTAAGTCCAAGAAAATTTAACAGGCTCACAGTCCATTTTATGAATGTTTCTCTGGTGTCAGGGGCGAGTAATATATCGTCCACATACTGCAAAACCAGTCCTGACCCAAGCGGGCGTTTCCACTGTTCCAAGTCTTTAGCTAGCTGATTTCCAAAAAGTGTCGAGCTATTTTTGAAGCCCTGCGGTAGCACAGTCCATGTAAGCTGTGTTTTCCTCCCAGATTCTGGGTTTTCCCATTCGAATGCAAATAAAAGCTGGCTCTCTGGGCTCAAAGGCACGCAGAAAAAAGCATCCTTTAGGTCCAGAACGGTAAACCATGCCAATTCAGGTACCAGTTTAGTTAGAAGAGTGTATGGATTTGCTACTACCGGATGCAAATCCTCAACAATTCTGTTGATAGCTCTGAGGTCCTGCACTATTCGATAGCTACCATCCTAATTACTATCTTAACTAATTAACATCTTAGCTACCATCCATTACCATCTTAACAGGTAATATTGGAGTGGTTTACTCTGATTCACATTCTTTCAGCAGCCCATACTCAATAAACCGATCTATAGTTGGTCGGATCCCCTCCCTGTCCTCTAATCTAAGGGGATACTGTTTAACTCTCACCGGTCGTGCTCCTTGTTGAGGCTTTATCACTATTGGCGAAGCATTTTTTGCTCTCCCCGGCACTCCCGAGGCCCAGACCCCCGGATAAATTTGGGCTTTAATCTCCTCAGGCACTCCTGTAGAAATGGGAGTTCCTATTAGGGCCAAACTTTGTATTTCAATTAGTTGATCTTCTCTTATCCGGAGTTCCATTTTTCCCTTTTTTGAATTTAAATTCTGCTCCCAATTGCTCTAATAAATCTCGCCCTAACAGGGGTCTCGGCGAATTTGGCAGATATAAAAATTTGTGTATCCCCAATTGTTTTCCCAATTTGAACTTAAGAGGTTTGAGAAAATATGCCTTTTCACTCCGGCCAGTGGCTCCTGTTACTGTTATAAAATCAGTATCGATAGGGGTCAGAGCTTGATTTAAAACCGAATACGTTGCTCCTGTATCCACCAAAAATTCTATTTCTTGTGGCTTTTTCCCTAGCCTTAGGGTAACCAGTGGATCCGCTAGGGTAGATTCCCCCGGTCCCCGTCAATCTTCTTTATAATGGGCCTGAATTTTTTCTTTTCGTCTTTTTGGGCACTCATTCTTCCAGTGCCCTCTCTGCTTACACTATGCACATTGATCTCTTCCTAATGGTTTCCTAAAATTCCCTGCTTTCGTTTCCCCCCTTGCATGTATTGCTACCACCAGTGCCCGTCTGTCCCTTTTCTTATCCTTCCGGTTTTTAAACACTCTCCATGCCTCATCTAACAGAGTCTCTAGATTTCTGCTGTCGGTTGTTCTCAGTTTTTGCAGCTTCCTCCGGATATCGTTGGCAGACTGCCCTAAAAAGAGAGACACTAACTGCTGGATTCCTATCTCTGATCCAGGGTCCGAGGGGGTGTAGCGTCTCATTGCATCTCGTAATTTATCCAGAAACTCCGAGGGACTCTCCTTCGGCCCTCGTCTTACAGCATACAGCATTGACCAGTTAATGGCTTTCGGGATAGCCCTCTCCATCCCTGTTATAATCCCATCTCTGTAAGTTTCTAGCGCCTCTGAGTGAATGCTCCTGTTTGGGTTCCAGTGAGGGTTCTGCAAAGGGAAGTGTTCTTTAATGTCCCTTCCTGAATCTTTCAGTTGGTCCGTGGCTATATTGTGAGCAGTTTTTAAAACCAGTTGTTTCTCAGTTTCTGTTAGGTGATCTAATAATAACTGGATATCACTCCAGTCAGGATTGTGCTGCTTTACCAGAAACTGAAAATGTCTAGTAACCCCTACGGGATCATTCCGATAGTTCTTTGCCACGCTTTTCCAGGTTTCTAAATCAAATGAGGAAAAAGGGACTTTTATCATTACAGGTAGTCCGTCCGGAACCATGGCTTCCATTAAGGGTGCTTGAATCGCTGCTTGCTCTGTCCTTTTCCGAGTACGGGACGATACAGGGCTGTCAGGTGGGGTTTTGGATTCAGTTTTGGAATCAGCTTCAGTTTCTCTATCTTCTTGAGGAAACCTTACCCCCTCCCAACGGTCTTCTATTCCCCTAACCGATGGTAAGTAAGTGTCAAGAAAATAGTCTTCTTTAAGATCCCGAATCTTTTCCGGCTTTGTGCATCTCTGCCCTATGCTACAGGCTGAACAACATCTTTTTATAGTACCTTTCATTTCTCCTCGTCTTTCTTTCTCTAAGGCTAGTACCATCGGGTCTTGTGGAGGTAACAGCCCGCAGTCCCGTTGGTACTCTGTGTGGTTCCAAAGGGTGAAAAACATATCCGCATATGTGACTTCATCCCACTTTCCTTCCTTTCTAAGGAACAGCATTAATTGTAGTATAGTATTGTAATTAAGAGTCCCTTTCAGGGCCATTTCTCCTGATCATCTAATTTGTAAAGGGGCCACCTTTGATTACAATATTTAATTAAGGTTTTCTTGTCCACGCTGCCACCTGGTGAGCCCCCGATCTCCTTCCAGTGTGCTAAAACACACCCTAGGGTACTACTTTTCAGTATCTCACTTCCTTGATTTTTGCCCATTTTATGTTCCCTTACCCCCTTAGTTCAGAGGCGATCCTGATCTCCGTGTGTCACTTAGGTGTTACCCCCCCGCTGCCGCTGTCGCTACCTTTATCTCCAGGGGTAGGCTATGTCTCCACAGATTACTTGTTGCAACTCTCCCGCCCGCTCGATCTGTTCACACTCAGTCCAGCTACCACACTGTGGACAACAAAAATCGTCCTCCCGATCTACCCAAACCTCTGTATTACAAGCAAAGCACTTTAAGACAAAAATAGGATCACAAGTTATCCGAATGTCCAAGACACTGCCACTTAATATTCTCATTATTAGATTCACACAATGTTTCTGTACAGTCGTTCGTCTGTACGCTTCGTTTGTTTCCGGCCGCTCTCCTCGCGGAGAACACGGAACCGCGGATCGGAACTTCACACTCGCTCTGCAGCAGTGCCGCGTCTCAATCACTCATACAACAATTACAGACAATAACACGGTAGGGATACCTTATGACAAATACACTAAATAATCAACAATATTACAATTCCACACACTAACCCAAAACCCAGGGATCCCACACCATTAGCCCAAGCTTGAGCATACCCCGGGGCGAGAACACCGAATCTTTACCACGCGTAGGACGTCTCCTCACGACTTACAGGTCCCCCCAATGAAACCCTAAAACATACCTGGTCCGCAGGAGATGGTCCTTGTCTGTCCCTGCGGTGATCTGGATGAGTCGGGGAGTCCTTCCGAGAAATCTCGGGGGCGCCCAGAGGACTCCCGTCCTCAGCAGGTCCCGCAGCCGGACAGAGGGGGACCCATCTGGGGTGCCAAATTGACGCTCGAAAACAAAACTTACAACTCGCAGAGAGTTAAAAAGCAGGTAAGTTTATTGCAGCGCTGGGTGCAAGGGGGATTTCTCCGCCAAACTTGTACACCGGTTTGTGAAGCAAGCGTCCATTTATGGTAAAAACCATTCATATTCAATATGGTGGGCAGGTTATTAAAATCAAAGGCGTTACTATTCTAATTATTTCCAAGAACTCATTATCAAAAATCTCCTCCCCTGTCCTGACCAGATGGACACCTTTCCCAGAGAGTTAGGTTCCTTCTCAGCACCTCCTTAGCATGCAGCTGCTCCCGCTATCTTATACAAAAAGCCATTTCTTTATCTTGGAATTCTGGGGCCCCGAGCTTTTGTTCTTTCCCAGACTGTAATACATCCGCACTAACAAACTGTAACCGTTAGTTTTCTGAATCAAAGGAGCGGCGATATCGGGAGAGCGCTCGGCGGCACTCGGAGGCGCGCTGTGGTACCGCGGCGAGATCCCGAGAGCACCCAGCGGCACTCGCATGCGCAGGGTGGAGCGCGAAGAGCTCGGGAGAGCGTCCGGCTGCACCCCGAGGAGCGGGATGAGCGTGCGTCGGGTCGACCGGACGCACAGCGGCACCTGGAGGCGCACGGTGGTAGCGCGACGAGCTCGGGAGAGCGCCCGGCGGCACCCCGAGGAGCGGGATGAGCGTGCGTCGGGTCGACCGGACGTACAGCGGCACCTGCAGGCGCACGGTGGTAGTGCGGCAAGCTCGGGAAAGCGCCCGGCGGCACCCAGACAAGCAGGGTGAAGGAGCGGCGATATCGGGAGAGCGTTCGGCGGCACTCGGAGGCGCGCTGTGGTACCGCGGCGAGATCCCGAGAGTGCCCGCTGGCACTTGCCGGCGCACGGTGGTAGCGCGGAGAGCTCAGCAGAGCACCCGGCAGCACCCCGAGGAGCGGGATGAGCATGAGTCGGGTCGACCGGACGCACAGCGGCACCTGGAGGCGCACGGTGGTAGTGCGGCAAGCTCGGGAGAGCGCCCGGCGGCACCCCGAGCACTGTGGTGAAGGAGCGGCGATATCTGGAGAGCCCGTGGCGGCACCCCGACGTGCGGGGTCAACGAGTGTCGATACAGGGAGAGCGCTCGGCGGCACTCGGAGGCGCACGGTGGTAACGCGGCGAGCTCGGCAGAGCACCTGGCGGCACCCCGAGCAGCGTGGTGAAGGAGCGGCGATATCGGGAGAGGGCTCGGCGGCACTCGGAGGCGCACGGTGGTACCGCTGCGAGCTCAGGAGAGCGCCCGGCGGCACCCCGAGCACCGTGGTGAAGGAGCGGCGATATCGGGAGAGCGCCTGGCGGCACCCCGACGTGCGGGGTCAACGAGTGGCGATACCGGGAGAGCGCTCGGCGGCACTCGGAGGCGCACGGTGGTACCGCGGCGAGATCCCGAGAGCACCCAGCGGCACTCGCATGCGCAGGGTGGAGCGCGAAGAGCTCGGGAGTGCGTCCGGCGGCACCCCGAGGAGCGGGATGAGCGTGCGTCGGGTGGACCGGACGCACAGCGGCACCTGGAGGCGCACGGTGGTAGTGCGGCAAGCTCGGGAAAGCGCCTGGCAGCACCCAGACAAGCAGGGTGAAGGAGCGGCGATATCGGGAGAGCGTTCAGCGGCACTCGGAGGCACGCGGTGGTACCGCTGTTAGCTCGGCAGTGCGCCCGGCGGCACCCCAGGCACTGTGGTGAAGGAGCAGCGATATCGGGAGAGCTCTCGGCGGCACTCGGAGGCGCGCTGTGGTACCGCGGCGAGATCCCGAGAGCACCCAGCGGCACTCGCATGCGCAGGGTGGAGCGCGAAGAGCTCGGGAGAGCGTCCGGCTGCACCCCGAGGAGCGGGATGAGCGTGCGTCGGGTCGACCGGACGCACAGCGGCACCTGGAGGAGCACGGTGGTAGTGCGGCGAGCTCGGGAGAGCGCCCGGCGGCACCCCGAGGAGCGGGATGAGCGTGCGTCGGGTCGACTGGACGCACAGCGGCACCTGGAGGCGCGCGGTGGTACCGCGGCGAGATCCCGAGAGCACCCAGCGGCACTCGCATGAGCAGGGTGGAGCGCGAAGAGCTCGGGAGATCGTCCGGCGGCACCCCGAGGAGCAGGATGAGCGTGCGTCGGGTCGACTGGACGTACAGCGGCACCAGGAGGCGCACGGTGGTAGTGCGGCGAGCTCGGGAAAGCGCCCGGCGGCACCCAGACAAGCAGGGTGAAGGAGGGGCCCGCAGGGTTCCTTCCATAGGAGCTGGCAGTGTTCCGTAGGGTCCTCTAGGGTTGAGTAAGTGCCCGCAGGAGTCTGTGGGATTCTGTAAGGTTCTGGAGGGTTCTGCAGGGTTCCGTAGGGGCCCGTAGAGTTCCGTAGTGGCTGGTAAAGTTCCATATGGCCCTGTGGGGTTCTGTATGGACCTGTAGGGTTCCGTAGGGGCCTGTAGGGTTGTGTAAGTGCCCGCAGGGGTTGGTAGGAGCTTGTAGGGTGCCATATGTTTCCGGAGGGTTGTGTAGGGTTCCGTAGGGGTCTGTGGTGTTCCCTAGAGTCCTGTAGATTCTCATACGGTTCCGTAGGGGCCTGTGGTTTTCCCTAGGGCCCTGCAGAGTCTGTAGATTTCCCGGTGGCACTCGGCGGCGCTGTGTCGCTCGCTACCGCGCGTCGAGCTCGGGAGAGCGCCTGGCTGCAACCGGACGCGCAGGGTCAACGAGTGTCTATACCGGGAGAGCGCTCGGCGGCACTCAGAAAGCCGGGGTGACGGAGCGGCGATACGGGAGAACGCTCAGCGGCACTAGGAGGCGCGCTGTGGTACTGCGGCGAGCTACTGAAAGTGCCCTGTGGAACCCAGACAAGCGGGGTGAAAGAGCGGCGATATCGGGAGAGCGCATCGGCACTCGGAGGCGCGCGGTGGTACCGCTGCAAGCGCGGCTGATCTCTCGGCGGCACCCCGAGCACCGTGGTGAAGGTGACGCGCGGAAACAAACATTACAACTCGCAGAGAGTTATAAAGCATATATGTTTATTGCAGCGCTGGGTGCAAGGGGGATTTCTCCGCCAAACTTGTACACCGGTTAGTGAAGCAAGCGTCCATTTATGGTGAAAAGCATACATATTCATTATGGTGGTCATGTTGTTATAATTAAAGGCGTTACTATTCTAATTATTTCCAAGAACTCATTATCAAAAATCTCCTCCCCTGTCCTGACCAGATGGACACCTTTCCCAGACAGTTAGCTTCCTCCTCAGCACCTCCTTAGCATGCAGCTGCTCCCGCTATCTTATACACAAGGCCATTTTTTATCTTGGAATGCTGGGGCCCCGAGATTTTGTTCTTTCCCAGGCTGTATTACATCCGCACTAACAACCTGTACCTTACTAACAATCTGTAACTGTTCGTTTTCTGAATCAAGTCCCCCTTTTCTTTCAACTTTGTAAATTCTTTTACAATCACCTGTAACATATTCTCTATCCCCATCTGATTTCTAAAATACTTCCCAGATTCCACTCGTTCACGGAGCTGATGCTTCTTCCATTGAATGTATTCTTCTTTGGCCCCCCGGTACAACACATAAGACATCTAATTAAGGCACACACTAAATTTCCTAACATAAGTATTGCTATTAGAAGTATAAACAGTCGCTTAAGCCAAGCAAAGTTAGGTAACCACGAGGTTAACTTTTCCCAAAGATCAGAAAACCCGAATGTGGTGTCATCTTGCGCAGTCAAATGCAAAATCTGAATTTTAACTATGAGATTTTGTAAGTCCTTCTCTACTCTCCCATTCTCGTTTACATATGAACAACAGCTTTGATTAATCTCTGCACATAAACCTCCTTCTTTCCAGGTTAATAAGTCTAATGCCATTCTGTTTTGTCCCACCACATTTGCTAATGACTGGACTTCTTGTTGAAGTGCTTGTATAGCATCCATTGTAGATTTCTCGAGCACTTCTATAGTGGCCGATATGTTCACAATGGCCTTTTCCAATTCACTGACGCCCAGGAACGGTATAAACCATCTTACAAATCTGTGGAACCTTGTTCCCCTCCTCACTAGAGGGTTTCCCACTCCCCGAATTCTCCTCCAAGGTGTTCTCAACATACCTGAGGGGATTTCAGACTGATTAAACACCGTATCCTGGCTAGTTAGATAGCCTATCTTGCAAGTTCCCTTCCATCCTCCGGGCAGCTGTTTTCTACTATATCCATCTCCACACAACAACCAATACCCTTTAGGTAACTTACAGGGTCCAATAGTTGCCATCAAATTCGCACCTAAAAATTTCCCCGCCTGGTACCATCCATACTCCCAGGAATATCCTTCTCCTTCGGAAATACCACTACTTTTATATGCAACTAGTTGTGTTTTGTCGCAAAAGTCAATATATGTTACCCTTATCCCTGTTAGATCCCAACTTCCCACATCAACAGTTGTCTTATTAATCCAGTACTTGCTCCATCCCCAAGTTGTTGTCTTATTCACCGGCCCACTGTGTCTATATTCCCCGTGTTCCCATGCACAATTGTTATTGCTAATTAATACCACAAACTCTTCTTTCAACAGTTGTAGATCAAATCTGGGTCCTAAGGGGTAGATATTATCATCGTACTCACAATACCCATTCGACTCATCCCCCCCTTTTGCCCAAAATTTAGGCCATGTTCCGTTGGCATTGTTCCAATTGCTTGCTGCCACCCCACATAGAGGCAATTTCATTTCTCCTTTGGGTAGTGTAGTACATACCCAACAGTCTGGCAGATTAGTAGCCCTTATTTCCAGATTTCGTGAATATGTATTCACATCCCGTGTCCCTCCCCCTGATACACAAAGTCCTGGCATGTTGATGACTACTAATGTCATTAATGTCCATCTTTTCATTGGAGGCGAAGCTTCAGGGGTTCGGCCTGCGTTGATGTCCATTGGGGTTCTGGAGCCCTCTTGACGTGAGTCCAATGGATCCAAGCGGCTTGTTCCTTGATCTTTATGGCCGTGTGAGTGGTCAGCAGTACCTGGAAGGGACCTTCCCCCTTTGGCTTCAGTGGTGAATCTGTAAAAGACTTAACATATACATAGTCCCCAGGTTCGATCTCGTGTACTGGTCCATCCAGTCCACGAGCTCTTTTTCCCAGAACCAGTTTTTCTACCTCTCGGAGCTGTTTTTGTAAATTTATCTGGTAATCTGTCAATATTTCATTCCCCAACTCTGTGGATGTCCCATCTTGTACACTATATGGTCTCCCATACAGTATTTCAAAGGGGCTCAAACCTTCTTTGGTTCTGGGTTTTGTTCTTATCCTGAGAAGGGCTAAGGGTAGTGATTGAGGCCAGGCCAAGTTAGCTTCCTGGCCTAGTTTCACAATTTGCGTTTTGATCAAGTGATTCATCTTTTCTACTTGACCACTCGATCGTGGGTTGTATGGGGTGTGAAGTTGCCAGTCTATACCCAATAGTCTGCTTACTTTCGAAACAACCCTTGCAGTGAAATGAGATCCTCGGTCCGAGGAAATTACTGCGGGAATCCCGAACCTTGGTATAATTTCATGCAACAATGCTTTGACCACTTCTCTTGTTTTGTTGGTTCGACAGGGAAATGCCTCTGGCCATCCTGAAAAGGTATCAGTTAACACCAATAGGTATCGAAACCCCCCTTTTCTTGGAAGTTCTGAAAAATCAATTTGCCATTGTTGTCCCGGATAGTTTCCCTTCCCTATCTGGCCTAATTGGACTCTGGGGCCTGTCTCAGGTTTGTTCTGTAAACATACCTCACACTGCTGAGTGACTTGTTTGACAGTGGCGTATAGATTTCGAGCACATATTAGACTGTTCATGTATCTGTAAAGTGCCTCTGCTCCCCAATGGGATATTCTATGTTCTGCCATGACCACTGTCCATAATAACGAAAAAGGTCACTTGCTGCTGGGCTATCTGCGCCTTCTGTGGAGAAACTGTATAGCCATTAAGTCCAAGAAAATTTAACAGGCTCACAGTCCATTTTATGAATGTTTCTCTGGTGTCAGGGGCGAGTAATATATCGTCCACATACTGCAAAACCAGTCCTGACCCAAGCGGGCGTTTCCACTGTTCCAAGTCTTTAGCTAGCTGATTTCCAAAAAGTGTCGAGCTATTTTTGAAGCCCTGCGGTAGCACAGTCCATGTAAGCTGTGTTTTCCTCCCAGATTCTGGGTTTTCCCATTCGAATGCAAATAAAAGCTGGCTCTCTGGGCTCAAAGGCACGCAGAAAAAAGCATCCTTTAGGTCCAGAACGGTAAACCATGCCAATTCAGGTACCAGTTTAGTTAGAAGAGTGTATGGATTTGCTACTACCGGATGCAAATCCTCAACAATTCTGTTGATAGCTCTGAGGTCCTGCACTATTCGATAGCTACCATCCTAATTACTATCTTAACTAATTAACATCTTAGCTACCATCCATTACCATCTTAACAGGTAATATTGGAGTGGTTTACTCTGATTCACATTCTTTCAGCAGCCCATACTCAATAAACCGATCTATAGTTGGTCGGATCCCCTCCCTGTCCTCTAATCTAAGGGGATACTGTTTAACTCTCACCGGTCGTGCTCCTTGTTGAGGCTTTATCACTATTGGCGAAGCATTTTTTGCTCTCCCCGGCACTCCCGAGGCCCAGACCCCCGGATAAATTTGGGCTTTAATCTCCTCAGGCACTCCTGTAGAAATGGGAGTTCCTATTAGGGCCAAACTTTGTATTTCAATTAGTTGATCTTCTCTTATCCGGAGTTCCATTTTTCCCTTTTTTGAATTTAAATTCTGCTCCCAATTGCTCTAATAAATCTCGCCCTAACAGGGGTCTCGGCGAATTTGGCAGATATAAAAATTTGTGTATCCCCAATTGTTTTCCCAATTTGAACTTAAGAGGTTTGAGAAAATATGCCTTTTCACTCCGGCCAGTGGCTCCTGTTACTGTTATAAAATCAGTATCGATAGGGGTCAGAGCTTGATTTAAAACCGAATACGTTGCTCCTGTATCCACCAAAAATTCTATTTCTTGTGGCTTTTTCCCTAGCCTTAGGGTAACCAGTGGATCCGCTAGGGTAGATTCCCCCGGTCCCCGTCAATCTTCTTTATAATGGGCCTGAATTTTTTCTTTTCGTCTTTTTGGGCACTCATTCTTCCAGTGCCCTCTCTGCTTACACTATGCACATTGATCTCTTCCTAATGGTTTCCTAAAATTCCCTGCTTTCGTTTCCCCCCTTGCATGTATTGCTACCACCAGTGCCCGTCTGTCCCTTTTCTTATCCTTCCGGTTTTTAAACACTCTCCATGCCTCATCTAACAGAGTCTCTAGATTTCTGCTGTCGGTTGTTCTCAGTTTTTGCAGCTTCCTCCGGATATCGTTGGCAGACTGCCCTAAAAAGAGAGACACTAACTGCTGGATTCCTATCTCTGATCCAGGGTCCGAGGGGGTGTAGCGTCTCATTGCATCTCGTAATTTATCCAGAAACTCCGAGGGACTCTCCTTCGGCCCTCGTCTTACAGCATACAGCATTGACCAGTTAATGGCTTTCGGGATAGCCCTCTCCATCCCTGTTATAATCCCATCTCTGTAAGTTTCTAGCGCCTCTGAGTGAATGCTCCTGTTTGGGTTCCAGTGAGGGTTCTGCAAAGGGAAGTGTTCTTTAATGTCCCTTCCTGAATCTTTCAGTTGGTCCGTGGCTATATTGTGAGCAGTTTTTAAAACCAGTTGTTTCTCAGTTTCTGTTAGGTGATCTAATAATAACTGGATATCACTCCAGTCAGGATTGTGCTGCTTTACCAGAAACTGAAAATGCCTAGTAACCCCTACGGGATCATTCCGATAGTTCTTTGCCACGCTTTTCCAGGTTTCTAAATCAAATGAGGAAAAAGGGACTTTTATCATTACAGGTAGTCCGTCCGGAACCATGGCTTCCATTAAGGGTGCTTGAATCGCTGCTTGCTCTGTCCTTTTCCGAGTACGGGACGATACAGGGCTGTCAGGTGGGGTTTTGGATTCAGTTTTGGAATCAGCTTCAGTTTCTCTATCTTCTTGAGGAAACCTTACCCCCTCCCAACGGTCTTCTATTCCCCTAACCGATGGTAAGTAAGTGTCAAGAAAATAGTCTTCTTTAAGATCCCGAATCTTTTCCGGCTTTGTGCATCTCTGCCCTATGCTACAGGCTGAACAACATCTTTTTATAGTACCTTTCATTTCTCCTCGTCTTTCTTTCTCTAAGGCTAGTACCATCGGGTCTTGTGGAGGTAACAGCCCGCAGTCCCGTTGGTACTCTGTGTGGTTCCAAAGGGTGAAAAACATATCCGCATATGTGACTTCATCCCACTTTCCTTCCTTTCTAAGGAACAGCATTAATTGTAGTATAGTATTGTAATTAAGAGTCCCTTTCAGGGCCATTTCTCCTGATCATCTAATTTGTAAAGGGGCCACCTTTGATTACAATATTTAATTAAGGTTTTCTTGTCCACGCTGCCACCTGGTGAGCCCCCGATCTCCTTCCAGTGTGCTAAAACACACCCTAGGGTACTACTTTTCAGTATCTCACTTCCTTGATTTTTGCCCATTTTATGTTCCCTTACCCCCTTAGTTCAGAGGCGATCCTGATCTCCGTGTGTCACTTAGGTGTTACCCCCCCGCTGCCGCTGTCGCTACCTTTATCTCCAGGGGTAGGCTATGTCTCCACAGATTACTTGTTGCAACTCTCCCGCCCGCTCGATCTGTTCACACTCAGTCCAGCTACCACACTGTGGACAACAAAAATCGTCCTCCCGATCTACCCAAACCTCTGTATTACAAGCAAAGCACTTTAAGACAAAAATAGGATCACAAGTTATCCGAATGTCCAAGACACTGCCACTTAATATTCTCATTATTAGATTCACACAATGTTTCTGTACAGTCGTTCGTCTGTACGCTTCGTTTGTTTCCGGCCGCTCTCCTCGCGGAGAACACGGAACCGCGGATCGGAACTTCACACTCGCTCTGCAGCAGTGCCGCGTCTCAATCACTCATACAACAATTACAGACAATAACACGGTAGGGATACCTTATGACAAATACACTAAATAATCAACAATATTACAATTCCACACACTAACCCAAAACCCAGGGATCCCACACCATTAGCCCAAGCTTGAGCATACCCCGGGGCGAGAACACCGAATCTTTACCACGCGTAGGACGTCTCCTCACGACTTACAGGTCCCCCCAATGAAACCCTAAAACATACCTGGTCCGCAGGAGATGGTCCTTGTCTGTCCCTGCGGTGATCTGGATGAGTCGGGGAGTCCTTCCGAGAAATCTCGGGGGCGCCCAGAGGACTCCCGTCCTCAGCAGGTCCCGCAGCCGGACAGAGGGGGACCCATCTGGGGTGCCAAATTGACGCTCGAAAACAAAACTTACAACTCGCAGAGAGTTAAAAAGCAGGTAAGTTTATTGCAGCGCTGGGTGCAAGGGGGATTTCTCCGCCAAACTTGTACACCGGTTTGTGAAGCAAGCGTCCATTTATGGTAAAAACCATTCATATTCAATATGGTGGGCAGGTTATTAAAATCAAAGGCGTTACTATTCTAATTATTTCCAAGAACTCATTATCAAAAATCTCCTCCCCTGTCCTGACCAGATGGACACCTTTCCCAGAGAGTTAGGTTCCTTCTCAGCACCTCCTTAGCATGCAGCTGCTCCCGCTATCTTATACAAAAAGCCATTTCTTTATCTTGGAATTCTGGGGCCCCGAGCTTTTGTTCTTTCCCAGACTGTAATACATCCGCACTAACAAACTGTAACCGTTAGTTTTCTGAATCAAAGGAGCGGCGATATCGGGAGAGCGCTCGGCGGCACTCGGAGGCGCGCTGTGGTACCGCGGCGAGATCCCGAGAGCACCCAGCGGCACTCGCATGCGCAGGGTGGAGCGCGAAGAGCTCGGGAGAGCGTCCGGCTGCACCCCGAGGAGCGGGATGAGCGTGCGTCGGGTCGACCGGACGCACAGCGGCACCTGGAGGCGCACGGTGGTAGCGCGACGAGCTCGGGAGAGCGCCCGGTGGCACCCCGAGGAGCGGGATGAGCGTGCGTCGGGTCGACCGGACGTACAGCGGCACCTGCAGGCGCACGGTGGTAGTGCGGCAAGCTCGGGAAAGCGCCCGGCGGCACCCAGACAAGCAGGGTGAAGGAGCGGCGATATCGGGAGAGCGTTCGGCGGCACTCGGAGGCGCGCTGTGGTACCGCGGCGAGATCCCGAGAGTGCCCGCTGGCACTTGCCGGCGCACGGTGGTAGCGCGGAGAGCTCAGCAGAGCACCCGGCAGCACCCCGAGGAGCGGGATGAGCATGAGTCGGGTCGACCGGACGCACAGCGGCACCTGGAGGCGCACGGTGGTAGTGCGGCAAGCTCGGGAGAGCGCCCGGCGGCACCCCGAGCACTGTGGTGAAGGAGCGGCGATATCTGGAGAGCCCGTGGCGGCACCCCGACGTGCGGGGTCAACGAGTGTCGATACAGGGAGAGCGCTCGGCGGCACTCGGAGGCGCACGGTGGTAACGCGGCGAGCTCGGCAGAGCACCTGGCGGCACCCCGAGCAGCGTGGTGAAGGAGCGGCGATATCGGGAGAGGGCTCGGCGGCACTCGGAGGCGCACGGTGGTACCGCTGCGAGCTCAGGAGAGCGCCCGGCGGCACCCCGAGCACCGTGGTGAAGGAGCGGCGATATCGGGAGAGCGCCTGGCGGCACCCCGACGTGCGGGGTCAACGAGTGGCGATACCGGGAGAGCGCTCGGCGGCACTCGGAGGCGCACGGTGGTACCGCGGCGAGATCCCGAGAGCACCCAGCGGCACTCGCATGCGCAGGGTGGAGCGCGAAGAGCTCGGGAGTGCGTCCGGCGGCACCCCGAGGAGCGGGATGAGCGTGCGTCGGGTGGACCGGACGCACAGCGGCACCTGGAGGCGCACGGTGGTAGTGCGGCAAGCTCGGGAAAGCGCCTGGCAGCACCCAGACAAGCAGGGTGAAGGAGCGGCGATATCGGGAGAGCGTTCAGCGGCACTCGGAGGCACGCGGTGGTACCGCTGTTAGCTCGGCAGTGCGCCCGGCGGCACCCCAGGCACTGTGGTGAAGGAGCAGCGATATCGGGAGAGCTCTCGGCGGCACTCGGAGGCGCGCTGTGGTACCGCGGCGAGATCCCGAGAGCACCCAGCGGCACTCGCATGCGCAGGGTGGAGCGCGAAGAGCTCGGGAGAGCGTCCGGCTGCACCCCGAGGAGCGGGATGAGCGTGCGTCGGGTCGACCGGACGCACAGCGGCACCTGGAGGAGCACGGTGGTAGTGCGGCGAGCTCGGGAGAGCGCCCGGCGGCACCCCGAGGAGCGGGATGAGCGTGCGTCGGGTCGACTGGACGCACAGCGGCACCTGGAGGCGCGCGGTGGTACCGCGGCGAGATCCCGAGAGCACCCAGCGGCACTCGCATGAGCAGGGTGGAGCGCGAAGAGCTCGGGAGATCGTCCGGCGGCACCCCGAGGAGCAGGATGAGCGTGCGTCGGGTCGACTGGACGTACAGCGGCACCAGGAGGCGCACGGTGGTAGTGCGGCGAGCTCGGGAAAGCGCCCGGCGGCACCCAGACAAGCAGGGTGAAGGAGGGGCCCGCAGGGTTCCTTCCATAGGAGCTGGCAGTGTTCCGTAGGGTCCTCTAGGGTTGAGTAAGTGCCCGCAGGAGTCTGTGGGATTCTGTAAGGTTCTGGAGGGTTCTGCAGGGTTCCGTAGGGGCCCGTAGAGTTCCGTAGTGGCTGGTAAAGTTCCATATGGCCCTGTGGGGTTCTGTATGGACCTGTAGGGTTCCGTAGGGGCCTGTAGGGTTGTGTAAGTGCCCGCAGGGGTTGGTAGGAGCTTGTAGGGTGCCATATGTTTCCGGAGGGTTGTGTAGGGTTCCGTAGGGGTCTGTGGTGTTCCCTAGAGTCCTGTAGATTCTCATACGGTTCCGTAGGGGCCTGTGGTTTTCCCTAGGGCCCTGCAGAGTCTGTAGATTTCCCGGTGGCACTCGGCGGCGCTGTGTCGCTCGCTACCGCGCGTCGAGCTCGGGAGAGCGCCTGGCTGCAACCGGACGCGCAGGGTCAACGAGTGTCTATACCGGGAGAGCGCTCGGCGGCACTCAGAAAGCCGGGGTGACGGAGCGGCGATACGGGAGAACGCTCAGCGGCACTAGGAGGCGCGCTGTGGTACTGCGGCGAGCTACTGAAAGTGCCCTGTGGAACCCAGACAAGCGGGGTGAAAGAGCGGCGATATCGGGAGAGCGCATCGGCACTCGGAGGCGCGCGGTGGTACCGCTGCAAGCGCGGCTGATCTCTCGGCGGCACCCCGAGCACCGTGGTGAAGGTGACGCGCGGAAACAAACATTACAACTCGCAGAGAGTTATAAAGCATATATGTTTATTGCAGCGCTGGGTGCAAGGGGGATTTCTCCGCCAAACTTGTACACCGGTTAGTGAAGCAAGCGTCCATTTATGGTGAAAAGCATACATATTCATTATGGTGGTCATGTTGTTATAATTAAAGGCGTTACTATTCTAATTATTTCCAAGAACTCATTATCAAAAATCTCCTCCCCTGTCCTGACCAGATGGACACCTTTCCCAGACAGTTAGCTTCCACCTCAGCACCTCCTTAGCATGCAGCTGCTCCCGCTATCTTATACACAAGGCCATTTTTTATCTTGGAATGCTGGGGCCCCGAGATTTTGTTCTTTCCCAGGCTGTATTACATCCGCACTAACAACCTGTACCTTACTAACAATCTGTAACTGTTCGTTTTCTGAATCAAGTCCCCCTTTTCTTTCAACTTTGTAAATTCTTTTACAATCACCTGTAACATATTCTCTATCCCCATCTGATTTCTAAAATACTTCCCAGATTCCACTCGTTCACGGAGCTGATGCTTCTTCCATTGAATGTATTCTTCTTTGGCCCCCCGGTACAACACATAAGACATCTAATTAAGGCACACACTAAATTTCCTAACATAAGTATTGCTATTAGAAGTATAAACAGTCGCTTAAGCCAAGCAAAGTTAGGTAACCACGAGGTTAACTTTTCCCAAAGATCAGAAAACCCGAATGTGGTGTCATCTTGCGCAGTCAAATGCAAAATCTGAATTTTAACTATGAGATTTTGTAAGTCCTTCTCTACTCTCCCATTCTCGTTTACATATGAACAACAGCTTTGATTAATCTCTGCACATAAACCTCCTTCTTTCCAGGTTAATAAGTCTAATGCCATTCTGTTTTGTCCCACCACATTTGCTAATGACTGGACTTCTTGTTGAAGTGCTTGTATAGCATCCATTGTAGATTTCTCGAGCACTTCTATAGTGGCCGATATGTTCACAATGGCCTTTTCCAATTCACTGACGCCCAGGAACGGTATAAACCATCTTACAAATCTGTGGAACCTTGTTCCCCTCCTCACTAGAGGGTTTCCCACTCCCCGAATTCTCCTCCAAGGTGTTCTCAACATACCTGAGGGGATTTCAGACTGATTAAACACCGTATCCTGGCTAGTTAGATAGCCTATCTTGCAAGTTCCCTTCCATCCTCCGGGCAGCTGTTTTCTACTATATCCATCTCCACACAACAACCAATACCCTTTAGGTAACTTACAGGGTCCAATAGTTGCCATCAAATTCGCACCTAAAAATTTCCCCGCCTGGTACCATCCATACTCCCAGGAATATCCTTCTCCTTCGGAAATACCACTACTTTTATATGCAACTAGTTGTGTTTTGTCGCAAAAGTCAATATATGTTACCCTTATCCCTGTTAGATCCCAACTTCCCACATCAACAGTTGTCTTATTAATCCAGTACTTGCTCCATCCCCAAGTTGTTGTCTTATTCACCGGCCCACTGTGTCTATATTCCCCGTGTTCCCATGCACAATTGTTATTGCTAATTAATACCACAAACTCTTCTTTCAACAGTTGTAGATCAAATCTGGGTCCTAAGGGGTAGATATTATCATCGTACTCACAATACCCATTCGACTCATCCCCCCCTTTTGCCCAAAATTTAGGCCATGTTCCGTTGGCATTGTTCCAATTGCTTGCTGCCACCCCACATAGAGGCAATTTCATTTCTCCTTTGGGTAGTGTAGTACATACCCAACAGTCTGGCAGATTAGTAGCCCTTATTTCCAGATTTCGTGAATATGTATTCACATCCCGTGTCCCTCCCCCTGATACACAAAGTCCTGGCATGTTGATGACTACTAATGTCATTAATGTCCATCTTTTCATTGGAGGCGAAGCTTCAGGGGTTCGGCCTGCGTTGATGTCCATTGGGGTTCTGGAGCCCTCTTGACGTGAGTCCAATGGATCCAAGCGGCTTGTTCCTTGATCTTTATGGCCGTGTGAGTGGTCAGCAGTACCTGGAAGGGACCTTCCCCCTTTGGCTTCAGTGGTGAATCTGTAAAAGACTTAACATATACATAGTCCCCAGGTTCGATCTCGTGTACTGGTCCATCCAGTCCACGAGCTCTTTTTCCCAGAACCAGTTTTTCTACCTCTCGGAGCTGTTTTTGTAAATTTATCTGGTAATCTGTCAATATTTCATTCCCCAACTCTGTGGATGTCCCATCTTGTACACTATATGGTCTCCCATACAGTATTTCAAAGGGGCTCAAACCTTCTTTGGTTCTGGGTTTTGTTCTTATCCTGAGAAGGGCTAAGGGTAGTGATTGAGGCCAGGCCAAGTTAGCTTCCTGGCCTAGTTTCACAATTTGCGTTTTGATCAAGTGATTCATCTTTTCTACTTGACCACTCGATCGTGGGTTGTATGGGGTGTGAAGTTGCCAGTCTATACCCAATAGTCTGCTTACTTTCGAAACAACCCTTGCAGTGAAATGAGATCCTCGGTCCGAGGAAATTACTGCGGGAATCCCGAACCTTGGTATAATTTCATGCAACAATGCTTTGACCACTTCTCTTGTTTTGTTGGTTCGACAGGGAAATGCCTCTGGCCATCCTGAAAAGGTATCAGTTAACACCAATAGGTATCGAAACCCCCCTTTTCTTGGAAGTTCTGAAAAATCAATTTGCCATTGTTGTCCCGGATAGTTTCCCTTCCCTATCTGGCCTAATTGGACTCTGGGGCCTGTCTCAGGTTTGTTCTGTAAACATACCTCACACTGCTGAGTGACTTGTTTGACAGTGGCGTATAGATTTCGAGCACATATTAGACTGTTCATGTATCTGTAAAATGCCTCTGCTCCCCAATGGGATATTCTATGTTCTGCCATGACCACTGTCCATAATAACGAAAAAGGTCACTTGCTGCTGGGCTATCTGCGCCTTCTGTGGAGAAACTGTATAGCCATTAAGTCCAAGAAAATTTAACAGGCTCACAGTCCATTTTATGAATGTTTCTCTGGTGTCAGGGGCGAGTAATATATCGTCCACATACTGCAAAACCAGTCCTGACCCAAGCGGGCGTTTCCACTGTTCCAAGTCTTTAGCTAGCTGATTTCCAAAAAGTGTCGAGCTATTTTTGAAGCCCTGCGGTAGCACAGTCCATGTAAGCTGTGTTTTCCTCCCAGATTCTGGGTTTTCCCATTCGAATGCAAATAAAAGCTGGCTCTCTGGGCTCAAAGGCACGCAGAAAAAAGCATCCTTTAGGTCCAGAACGGTAAACCATGCCAATTCAGGTACCAGTTTAGTTAGAAGAGTGTATGGATTTGCTACTACCGGATGCAAATCCTCAACAATTCTGTTGATAGCTCTGAGGTCCTGCACTATTCGATAGCTACCATCCTAATTACTATCTTAACTAATTAACATCTTAGCTACCATCCATTACCATCTTAACAGGTAATATTGGAGTGGTTTACTCTGATTCACATTCTTTCAGCAGCCCATACTCAATAAACCGATCTATAGTTGGTCGGATCCCCTCCCTGTCCTCTAATCTAAGGGGATACTGTTTAACTCTCACCGGTCGTGCTCCTTGTTGAGGCTTTATCACTATTGGCGAAGCATTTTTTGCTCTCCCCGGCACTCCCGAGGCCCAGACCCCCGGATAAATTTGGGCTTTAATCTCCTCAGGCACTCCTGTAGAAATGGGAGTTCCTATTAGGGCCAAACTTTGTATTTCAATTAGTTGATCTTCTCTTATCCGGAGTTCCATTTTTCCCTTTTTTGAATTTAAATTCTGCTCCCAATTGCTCTAATAAATCTCGCCCTAACAGGGGTCTCGGCGAATTTGGCAGATATAAAAATTTGTGTATCCCCAATTGTTTTCCCAATTTGAACTTAAGAGGTTTGAGAAAATATGCCTTTTCACTCCGGCCAGTGGCTCCTGTTACTGTTATAAAATCAGTATCGATAGGGGTCAGAGCTTGATTTAAAACCGAATACGTTGCTCCTGTATCCACCAAAAATTCTATTTCTTGTGGCTTTTTCCCTAGCCTTAGGGTAACCAGTGGATCCGCTAGGGTAGATTCCCCCGGTCCCCGTCAATCTTCTTTATAATGGGCCTGAATTTTTTCTTTTCGTCTTTTTGGGCACTCATTCTTCCAGTGCCCTCTCTGCTTACACTATGCACATTGATCTCTTCCTAATGGTTTCCTAAAATTCCCTGCTTTCGTTTCCCCCCTTGCATGTATTGCTACCACCAGTGCCCGTCTGTCCCTTTTCTTATCCTTCCGGTTTTTAAACACTCTCCATGCCTCATCTAACAGAGTCTCTAGATTTCTGCTGTCGGTTGTTCTCAGTTTTTGCAGCTTCCTCCGGATATCGTTGGCAGACTGCCCTAAAAAGAGAGACACTAACTGCTGGATTCCTATCTCTGATCCAGGGTCCGAGGGGGTGTAGCGTCTCATTGCATCTCGTAATTTATCCAGAAACTCCGAGGGACTCTCCTTCGGCCCTCGTCTTACAGCATACAGCATTGACCAGTTAATGGCTTTCGGGATAGCCCTCTCCATCCCTGTTATAATCCCATCTCTGTAAGTTTCTAGCGCCTCTGAGTGAATGCTCCTGTTTGGGTTCCAGTGAGGGTTCTGCAAAGGGAAGTGTTCTTTAATGTCCCTTCCTGAATCTTTCAGTTGGTCCGTGGCTATATTGTGAGCAGTTTTTAAAACCAGTTGTTTCTCAGTTTCTGTTAGGTGATCTAATAATAACTGGATATCACTCCAGTCAGGATTGTGCTGCTTTACCAGAAACTGAAAATGTCTAGTAACCCCTACGGGATCATTCCGATAGTTCTTTGCCACGCTTTTCCAGGTTTCTAAATCAAATGAGGAAAAAGGGACTTTTATCATTACAGGTAGTCCGTCCGGAACCATGGCTTCCATTAAGGGTGCTTGAATCGCTGCTTGCTCTGTCCTTTTCCGAGTACGGGACGATACAGGGCTGTCAGGTGGGGTTTTGGATTCAGTTTTGGAATCAGCTTCAGTTTCTCTATCTTCTTGAGGAAACCTTACCCCCTCCCAACGGTCTTCTATTCCCCTAACCGATGGTAAGTAAGTGTCAAGAAAATAGTCTTCTTTAAGATCCCGAATCTTTTCCGGCTTTGTGCATCTCTGCCCTATGCTACAGGCTGAACAACATCTTTTTATAGTACCTTTCATTTCTCCTCGTCTTTCTTTCTCTAAGGCTAGTACCATCGGGTCTTGTGGAGGTAACAGCCCGCAGTCCCGTTGGTACTCTGTGTGGTTCCAAAGGGTGAAAAACATATCCGCATATGTGACTTCATCCCACTTTCCTTCCTTTCTAAGGAACAGCATTAATTGTAGTATAGTATTGTAATTAAGAGTCCCTTTCAGGGCCATTTCTCCTGATCATCTAATTTGTAAAGGGGCCACCTTTGATTACAATATTTAATTAAGGTTTTCTTGTCCACGCTGCCACCTGGTGAGCCCCCGATCTCCTTCCAGTGTGCTAAAACACACCCTAGGGTACTACTTTTCAGTATCTCACTTCCTTGATTTTTGCCCATTTTATGTTCCCTTACCCCCTTAGTTCAGAGGCGATCCTGATCTCCGTGTGTCACTTAGGTGTTACCCCCCCGCTGCCGCTGTCGCTACCTTTATCTCCAGGGGTAGGCTATGTCTCCACAGATTACTTGTTGCAACTCTCCCGCCCGCTCGATCTGTTCACACTCAGTCCAGCTACCACACTGTGGACAACAAAAATCGTCCTCCCGATCTACCCAAACCTCTGTATTACAAGCAAAGCACTTTAAGACAAAAATAGGATCACAAGTTATCCGAATGTCCAAGACACTGCCACTTAATATTCTCATTATTAGATTCACACAATGTTTCTGTACAGTCGTTCGTCTGTACGCTTCGTTTGTTTCCGGCCGCTCTCCTCGCGGAGAACACGGAACCGCGGATCGGAACTTCACACTCGCTCTGCAGCAGTGCCGCGTCTCAATCACTCATACAACAATTACAGACAATAACACGGTAGGGATACCTTATGACAAATACACTAAATAATCAACAATATTACAATTCCACACACTAACCCAAAACCCAGGGATCCCACACCATTAGCCCAAGCTTGAGCATACCCCGGGGCGAGAACACCGAATCTTTACCACGCGTAGGACGTCTCCTCACGACTTACAGGTCCCCCCAATGAAACCCTAAAACATACCTGGTCCGCAGGAGATGGTCCTTGTCTGTCCCTGCGGTGATCTGGATGAGTCGGGGAGTCCTTCCGAGAAATCTCGGGGGCGCCCAGAGGACTCCCGTCCTCAGCAGGTCCCGCAGCCGGACAGAGGGGGACCCATCTGGGGTGCCAAATTGACGCTCGAAAACAAAACTTACAACTCGCAGAGAGTTAAAAAGCAGGTAAGTTTATTGCAGCGCTGGGTGCAAGGGGGATTTCTCCGCCAAACTTGTACACCGGTTTGTGAAGCAAGCGTCCATTTATGGTAAAAACCATTCATATTCAATATGGTGGGCAGGTTATTAAAATCAAAGGCGTTACTATTCTAATTATTTCCAAGAACTCATTATCAAAAATCTCCTCCCCTGTCCTGACCAGATGGACACCTTTCCCAGAGAGTTAGGTTCCTTCTCAGCACCTCCTTAGCATGCAGCTGCTCCCGCTATCTTATACAAAAAGCCATTTCTTTATCTTGGAATTCTGGGGCCCCGAGCTTTTGTTCTTTCCCAGACTGTAATACATCCGCACTAACAAACTGTAACCGTTAGTTTTCTGAATCAAAGGAGCGGCGATATCGGGAGAGCGCTCGGCGGCACTCGGAGGCGCGCTGTGGTACCGCGGCGAGATCCCGAGAGCACCCAGCGGCACTCGCATGCGCAGGGTGGAGCGCGAAGAGCTCGGGAGAGCGTCCGGCTGCACCCCGAGGAGCGGGATGAGCGTGCGTCGGGTCGACCGGACGCACAGCGGCACCTGGAGGCGCACGGTGGTAGCGCGACGAGCTCGGGAGAGCGCCCGGTGGCACCCCGAGGAGCGGGATGAGCGTGCGTCGGGTCGACCGGACGTACAGCGGCACCTGCAGGCGCACGGTGGTAGTGCGGCAAGCTCGGGAAAGCGCCCGGCGGCACCCAGACAAGCAGGGTGAAGGAGCGGCGATATCGGGAGAGCGTTCGGCGGCACTCGGAGGCGCGCTGTGGTACCGCGGCGAGATCCCGAGAGTGCCCGCTGGCACTTGCCGGCGCACGGTGGTAGCGCGGAGAGCTCAGCAGAGCACCCGGCAGCACCCCGAGGAGCGGGATGAGCATGAGTCGGGTCGACCGGACGCACAGCGGCACCTGGAGGCGCACGGTGGTAGTGCGGCAAGCTCGGGAGAGCGCCCGGCGGCACCCCGAGCACTGTGGTGAAGGAGCGGCGATATCTGGAGAGCCCGTGGCGGCACCCCGACGTGCGGGGTCAACGAGTGTCGATACAGGGAGAGCGCTCGGCGGCACTCGGAGGCGCACGGTGGTAACGCGGCGAGCTCGGCAGAGCACCTGGCGGCACCCCGAGCAGCGTGGTGAAGGAGCGGCGATATCGGGAGAGGGCTCGGCGGCACTCGGAGGCGCACGGTGGTACCGCTGCGAGCTCAGGAGAGCGCCCGGCGGCACCCCGAGCACCGTGGTGAAGGAGCGGCGATATCGGGAGAGCGCCTGGCGGCACCCCGACGTGCGGGGTCAACGAGTGGCGATACCGGGAGAGCGCTCGGCGGCACTCGGAGGCGCACGGTGGTACCGCGGCGAGATCCCGAGAGCACCCAGCGGCACTCGCATGCGCAGGGTGGAGCGCGAAGAGCTCGGGAGTGCGTCCGGCGGCACCCCGAGGAGCGGGATGAGCGTGCGTCGGGTGGACCGGACGCACAGCGGCACCTGGAGGCGCACGGTGGTAGTGCGGCAAGCTCGGGAAAGCGCCTGGCAGCACCCAGACAAGCAGGGTGAAGGAGCGGCGATATCGGGAGAGCGTTCAGCGGCACTCGGAGGCACGCGGTGGTACCGCTGTTAGCTCGGCAGTGCGCCCGGCGGCACCCCAGGCACTGTGGTGAAGGAGCAGCGATATCGGGAGAGCTCTCGGCGGCACTCGGAGGCGCGCTGTGGTACCGCGGCGAGATCCCGAGAGCACCCAGCGGCACTCGCATGCGCAGGGTGGAGCGCGAAGAGCTCGGGAGAGCGTCCGGCTGCACCCCGAGGAGCGGGATGAGCGTGCGTCGGGTCGACCGGACGCACAGCGGCACCTGGAGGAGCACGGTGGTAGTGCGGCGAGCTCGGGAGAGCGCCCGGCGGCACCCCGAGGAGCGGGATGAGCGTGCGTCGGGTCGACTGGACGCACAGCGGCACCTGGAGGCGCGCGGTGGTACCGCGGCGAGATCCCGAGAGCACCCAGCGGCACTCGCATGAGCAGGGTGGAGCGCGAAGAGCTCGGGAGATCGTCCGGCGGCACCCCGAGGAGCAGGATGAGCGTGCGTCGGGTCGACTGGACGTACAGCGGCACCAGGAGGCGCACGGTGGTAGTGCGGCGAGCTCGGGAAAGCGCCCGGCGGCACCCAGACAAGCAGGGTGAAGGAGGGGCCCGCAGGGTTCCTTCCATAGGAGCTGGCAGTGTTCCGTAGGGTCCTCTAGGGTTGAGTAAGTGCCCGCAGGAGTCTGTGGGATTCTGTAAGGTTCTGGAGGGTTCTGCAGGGTTCCGTAGGGGCCCGTAGAGTTCCGTAGTGGCTGGTAAAGTTCCATATGGCCCTGTGGGGTTCTGTATGGACCTGTAGGGTTCCGTAGGGGCCTGTAGGGTTGTGTAAGTGCCCGCAGGGGTTGGTAGGAGCTTGTAGGGTGCCATATGTTTCCGGAGGGTTGTGTAGGGTTCCGTAGGGGTCTGTGGTGTTCCCTAGAGTCCTGTAGATTCTCATACGGTTCCGTAGGGGCCTGTGGTTTTCCCTAGGGCCCTGCAGAGTCTGTAGATTTCCCGGTGGCACTCGGCGGCGCTGTGTCGCTCGCTACCGCGCGTCGAGCTCGGGAGAGCGCCTGGCTGCAACCGGACGCGCAGGGTCAACGAGTGTCTATACCGGGAGAGCGCTCGGCGGCACTCAGAAAGCCGGGGTGACGGAGCGGCGATACGGGAGAACGCTCAGCGGCACTAGGAGGCGCGCTGTGGTACTGCGGCGAGCTACTGAAAGTGCCCTGTGGAACCCAGACAAGCGGGGTGAAAGAGCGGCGATATCGGGAGAGCGCATCGGCACTCGGAGGCGCGCGGTGGTACCGCTGCAAGCGCGGCTGATCTCTCGGCGGCACCCCGAGCACCGTGGTGAAGGTGACGCGCGGAAACAAACATTACAACTCGCAGAGAGTTATAAAGCATATATGTTTATTGCAGCGCTGGGTGCAAGGGGGATTTCTCCGCCAAACTTGTACACCGGTTAGTGAAGCAAGCGTCCATTTATGGTGAAAAGCATACATATTCATTATGGTGGTCATGTTGTTATAATTAAAGGCGTTACTATTCTAATTATTTCCAAGAACTCATTATCAAAAATCTCCTCCCCTGTCCTGACCAGATGGACACCTTTCCCAGACAGTTAGCTTCCTCCTCAGCACCTCCTTAGCATGCAGCTGCTCCCGCTATCTTATACACAAGGCCATTTTTTATCTTGGAATGCTGGGGCCCCGAGATTTTGTTCTTTCCCAGGCTGTATTACATCCGCACTAACAACCTGTACCTTACTAACAATCTGTAACTGTTCGTTTTCTGAATCAAGTCCCCCTTTTCTTTCAACTTTGTAAATTCTTTTACAATCACCTGTAACATATTCTCTATCCCCATCTGATTTCTAAAATACTTCCCAGATTCCACTCGTTCACGGAGCTGATGCTTCTTCCATTGAATGTATTCTTCTTTGGCCCCCCGGTACAACACATAAGACATCTAATTAAGGCACACACTAAATTTCCTAACATAAGTATTGCTATTAGAAGTATAAACAGTCGCTTAAGCCAAGCAAAGTTAGGTAACCACGAGGTTAACTTTTCCCAAAGATCAGAAAACCCGAATGTGGTGTCATCTTGCGCAGTCAAATGCAAAATCTGAATTTTAACTATGAGATTTTGTAAGTCCTTCTCTACTCTCCCATTCTCGTTTACATATGAACAACAGCTTTGATTAATCTCTGCACATAAACCTCCTTCTTTCCAGGTTAATAAGTCTAATGCCATTCTGTTTTGTCCCACCACATTTGCTAATGACTGGACTTCTTGTTGAAGTGCTTGTATAGCATCCATTGTAGATTTCTCGAGCACTTCTATAGTGGCCGATATGTTCACAATGGCCTTTTCCAATTCACTGACGCCCAGGAACGGTATAAACCATCTTACAAAGCTGTGGAACCTTGTTCCCCTCCTCACTAGAGGGTTTCCCACTCCCCGAATTCTCCTCCAAGGTGTTCTCAACATACCTGAGGGGATTTCAGACTGATTAAACACCGTATCCTGGCTAGTTAGATAGCCTATCTTGCAAGTTCCCTTCCATCCTCCGGGCAGCTGTTTTCTACTATATCCATCTCCACACAACAACCAATACCCTTTAGGTAACTTACAGGGTCCAATAGTTGCCATCAAATTCGCACCTAAAAATTTCCCCGCCTGGTACCATCCATACTCCCAGGAATATCCTTCTCCTTCGGAAATACCACTACTTTTATATGCAACTAGTTGTGTTTTGTCGCAAAAGTCAATATATGTTACCCTTATCCCTGTTAGATCCCAACTTCCCACATCAACAGTTGTCTTATTAATCCAGTACTTGCTCCATCCCCAAGTTGTTGTCTTATTCACCGGCCCACTGTGTCTATATTCCCCGTGTTCCCATGCACAATTGTTATTGCTAATTAATACCACAAACTCTTCTTTCAACAGTTGTAGATCAAATCTGGGTCCTAAGGGGTAGATATTATCATCGTACTCACAATACCCATTCGACTCATCCCCCCCTTTTGCCCAAAATTTAGGCCATGTTCCGTTGGCATTGTTCCAATTGCTTGCTGCCACCCCACATAGAGGCAATTTCATTTCTCCTTTGGGTAGTGTAGTACATACCCAACAGTCTGGCAGATTAGTAGCCCTTATTTCCAGATTTCGTGAATATGTATTCACATCCCGTGTCCCTCCCCCTGATACACAAAGTCCTGGCATGTTGATGACTACTAATGTCATTAATGTCCATCTTTTCATTGGAGGCGAAGCTTCAGGGGTTCGGCCTGCGTTGATGTCCATTGGGGTTCTGGAGCCCTCTTGACGTGAGTCCAATGGATCCAAGCGGCTTGTTCCTTGATCTTTATGGCCGTGTGAGTGGTCAGCAGTACCTGGAAGGGACCTTCCCCCTTTGGCTTCAGTGGTGAATCTGTAAAAGACTTAACATATACATAGTCCCCAGGTTCGATCTCGTGTACTGGTCCATCCAGTCCACGAGCTCTTTTTCCCAGAACCAGTTTTTCTACCTCTCGGAGCTGTTTTTGTAAATTTATCTGGTAATCTGTCAATATTTCATTCCCCAACTCTGTGGATGTCCCATCTTGTACACTATATGGTCTCCCATACAGTATTTCAAAGGGGCTCAAACCTTCTTTGGTTCTGGGTTTTGTTCTTATCCTGAGAAGGGCTAAGGGTAGTGATTGAGGCCAGGCCAAGTTAGCTTCCTGGCCTAGTTTCACAATTTGCGTTTTGATCAAGTGATTCATCTTTTCTACTTGACCACTCGATCGTGGGTTGTATGGGGTGTGAAGTTGCCAGTCTATACCCAATAGTCTGCTTACTTTCGAAACAACCCTTGCAGTGAAATGAGATCCTCGGTCCGAGGAAATTACTGCGGGAATCCCGAACCTTGGTATAATTTCATGCAACAATGCTTTGACCACTTCTCTTGTTTTGTTGGTTCGACAGGGAAATGCCTCTGGCCATCCTGAAAAGGTATCAGTTAACACCAATAGGTATCGAAACCCCCCTTTTCTTGGAAGTTCTGAAAAATCAATTTGCCATTGTTGTCCCGGATAGTTTCCCTTCCCTATCTGGCCTAATTGGACTCTGGGGCCTGTCTCAGGTTTGTTCTGTAAACATACCTCACACTGCTGAGTGACTTGTTTGACAGTGGCGTATAGATTTCGAGCACATATTAGACTGTTCATGTATCTGTAAAGTGCCTCTGCTCCCCAATGGGATATTCTATGTTCTGCCATGACCACTGTCCATAATAACGAAAAAGGTCACTTGCTGCTGGGCTATCTGCGCCTTCTGTGGAGAAACTGTATAGCCATTAAGTCCAAGAAAATTTAACAGGCTCACAGTCCATTTTATGAATGTTTCTCTGGTGTCAGGGGCGAGTAATATATCGTCCACATACTGCAAAACCAGTCCTGACCCAAGCGGGCGTTTCCACTGTTCCAAGTCTTTAGCTAGCTGATTTCCAAAAAGTGTCGAGCTATTTTTGAAGCCCTGCGGTAGCACAGTCCATGTAAGCTGTGTTTTCCTCCCAGATTCTGGGTTTTCCCATTCGAATGCAAATAAAAGCTGGCTCTCTGGGCTCAAAGGCACGCAGAAAAAAGCATCCTTTAGGTCCAGAACGGTAAACCATGCCAATTCAGGTACCAGTTTAGTTAGAAGAGTGTATGGATTTGCTACTACCGGATGCAAATCCTCAACAATTCTGTTGATAGCTCTGAGGTCCTGCACTATTCGATAGCTACCATCCTAATTACTATCTTAACTAATTAACATCTTAGCTACCATCCATTACCATCTTAACAGGTAATATTGGAGTGGTTTACTCTGATTCACATTCTTTCAGCAGCCCATACTCAATAAACCGATCTATAGTTGGTCGGATCCCCTCCCTGTCCTCTAATCTAAGGGGATACTGTTTAACTCTCACCGGTCGTGCTCCTTGTTGAGGCTTTATCACTATTGGCGAAGCATTTTTTGCTCTCCCCGGCACTCCCGAGGCCCAGACCCCCGGATAAATTTGGGCTTTAATCTCCTCAGGCACTCCTGTAGAAATGGGAGTTCCTATTAGGGCCAAACTTTGTATTTCAATTAGTTGATCTTCTCTTATCCGGAGTTCCATTTTTCCCTTTTTTGAATTTAAATTCTGCTCCCAATTGCTCTAATAAATCTCGCCCTAACAGGGGTCTGGGCGAATTTGGCAGATATAAAAATTTGTGTATCCCCAATTGTTTTCCCAATTTGAACTTAAGAGGTTTGAGAAAATATGCCTTTTCACTCCGGCCAGTGGCTCCTGTTACTGTTATAAAATCAGTATCGATAGGGGTCAGAGCTTGATTTAAAACCGAATACGTTGCTCCTGTATCCACCAAAAATTCTATTTCTTGTGGCTTTTTCCCTAGCCTTAGGGTAACCAGTGGATCCGCTAGGGTAGATTCCCCCGGTCCCCGTCAATCTTCTTTATAATGGGCCTGAATTTTTTCTTTTCGTCTTTTTGGGCACTCATTCTTCCAGTGCCCTCTCTGCTTACACTATGCACATTGATCTCTTCCTAATGGTTTCCTAAAATTCCCTGCTTTCGTTTCCCCCCTTGCATGTATTGCTACCACCAGTGCCCGTCTGTCCCTTTTCTTATCCTTCCGGTTTTTAAACACTCTCCATGCCTCATCTAACAGAGTCTCTAGATTTCTGCTGTCGGTTGTTCTCAGTTTTTGCAGCTTCCTCCGGATATCGTTGGCAGACTGCCCTAAAAAGAGAGACACTAACTGCTGGATTCCTATCTCTGATCCAGGGTCCGAGGGGGTGTAGCGTCTCATTGCATCTCGTAATTTATCCAGAAACTCCGAGGGACTCTCCTTCGGCCCTCGTCTTACAGCATACAGCATTGACCAGTTAATGGCTTTCGGGATAGCCCTCTCCATCCCTGTTATAATCCCATCTCTGTAAGTTTCTAGCGCCTCTGAGTGAATGCTCCTGTTTGGGTTCCAGTGAGGGTTCTGCAAAGGGAAGTGTTCTTTAATGTCCCTTCCTGAATCTTTCAGTTGGTCCGTGGCTATATTGTGAGCAGTTTTTAAAACCAGTTGTTTCTCAGTTTCTGTTAGGTGATCTAATAATAACTGGATATCACTCCAGTCAGGATTGTGCTGCTTTACCAGAAACTGAAAATGCCTAGTAACCCCTACGGGATCATTCCGATAGTTCTTTGCCACGCTTTTCCAGGTTTCTAAATCAAATGAGGAAAAAGGGACTTTTATCATTACAGGTAGTCCGTCCGGAACCATGGCTTCCATTAAGGGTGCTTGAATCGCTGCTTGCTCTGTCCTTTTCCGAGTACGGGACGATACAGGGCTGTCAGGTGGGGTTTTGGATTCAGTTTTGGAATCAGCTTCAGTTTCTCTATCTTCTTGAGGAAACCTTACCCCCTCCCAACGGTCTTCTATTCCCCTAACCGATGGTAAGTAAGTGTCAAGAAAATAGTCTTCTTTAAGATCCCGAATCTTTTCCGGCTTTGTGCATCTCTGCCCTATGCTACAGGCTGAACAACATCTTTTTATAGTACCTTTCATTTCTCCTCGTCTTTCTTTCTCTAAGGCTAGTACCATCGGGTCTTGTGGAGGTAACAGCCCGCAGTCCCGTTGGTACTCTGTGTGGTTCCAAAGGGTGAAAAACATATCCGCATATGTGACTTCATCCCACTTTCCTTCCTTTCTAAGGAACAGCATTAATTGTAGTATAGTATTGTAATTAAGAGTCCCTTTCAGGGCCATTTCTCCTGATCATCTAATTTGTAAAGGGGCCACCTTTGATTACAATATTTAATTAAGGTTTTCTTGTCCACGCTGCCACCTGGTGAGCCCCCGATCTCCTTCCAGTGTGCTAAAACACACCCTAGGGTACTACTTTTCAGTATCTCACTTCCTTGATTTTTGCCCATTTTATGTTCCCTTACCCCCTTAGTTCAGAGGCGATCCTGATCTCCGTGTGTCACTTAGGTGTTACCCCCCCCGCTGCCGCTGTCGCTACCTTTATCTCCAGGGGTAGGCTATGTCTCCACAGATTACTTGTTGCAACTCTCCCGCCCGCTCGATCTGTTCACACTCAGTCCAGCTACCACACTGTGGACAACAAAAATCGTCCTCCCGATCTACCCAAACCTCTGTATTACAAGCAAAGCACTTTAAGACAAAAATAGGATCACAAGTTATCCGAATGTCCAAGACACTGCCACTTAATATTCTCATTATTAGATTCACACAATGTTTCTGTACAGTCGTTCGTCTGTACGCTTCGTTTGTTTCCGGCCGCTCTCCTCGCGGAGAACACGGAACCGCGGATCGGAACTTCACACTCGCTCTGCAGCAGTGCCGCGTCTCAATCACTCATACAACAATTACAGACAATAACACGGTAGGGATACCTTATGACAAATACACTAAATAATCAACAATATTACAATTCCACACACTAACCCAAAACCCAGGGATCCCACACCATTAGCCCAAGCTTGAGCATACCCCGGGGCGAGAACACCGAATCTTTACCACGCGTAGGACGTCTCCTCACGACTTACAGGTCCCCCCAATGAAACCCTAAAACATACCTGGTCCGCAGGAGATGGTCCTTGTCTGTCCCTGCGGTGATCTGGATGAGTCGGGGAGTCCTTCCGAGAAATCTCGGGGGCGCCCAGAGGACTCCCGTCCTCAGCAGGTCCCGCAGCCGGACAGAGGGGGACCCATCTGGGGTGCCAAATTGACGCTCGAAAACAAAACTTACAACTCGCAGAGAGTTAAAAAGCAGGTAAGTTTATTGCAGCGCTGGGTGCAAGGGGGATTTCTCCGCCAAACTTGTACACCGGTTTGTGAAGCAAGCGTCCATTTATGGTAAAAACCATTCATATTCAATATGGTGGGCAGGTTATTAAAATCAAAGGCGTTACTATTCTAATTATTTCCAAGAACTCATTATCAAAAATCTCCTCCCCTGTCCTGACCAGATGGACACCTTTCCCAGAGAGTTAGGTTCCTTCTCAGCACCTCCTTAGCATGCAGCTGCTCCCGCTATCTTATACAAAAAGCCATTTCTTTATCTTGGAATTCTGGGGCCCCGAGCTTTTGTTCTTTCCCAGACTGTAATACATCCGCACTAACAAACTGTAACCGTTAGTTTTCTGAATCAAAGGAGCGGCGATATAGGGAGAGCGCTCGGCGGCACTCGGAGGCGCGCTGTGGTACCGCGGCGAGATCCCGAGAGCACCCAGCGGCACTCGCATGCGCAGGGTGGAGCGCGAAGAGCTCGGGAGAGCGTCCGGCTGCACCCCGAGGAGCGGGATGAGCGTGCGTCGGGTCGACCGGACGCACAGCGGCACCTGGAGGCGCACGGTGGTAGCGCGACGAGCTCGGGAGAGCGCCCGGTGGCACCCCGAGGAGCGGGATGAGCGTGCGTCGGGTCGACCGGACGTACAGCGGCACCTGCAGGCGCACGGTGGTAGTGCGGCAAGCTCGGGAAAGCGCCCGGCGGCACCCAGACAAGCAGGGTGAAGGAGCGGCGATATCGGGAGAGCGTTCGGCGGCACTCGGAGGCGCGCTGTGGTACCGCGGCGAGATCCCGAGAGTGCCCGCTGGCACTTGCCGGCGCACGGTGGTAGCGCGGAGAGCTCAGCAGAGCACCCGGCAGCACCCCGAGGAGCGGGATGAGCATGAGTCGGGTCGACCGGACGCACAGCAGCACCTGGAGGCGCACGGTGGTAGTGCGGCAAGCTCGGGAGAGCGCCCGGCGGCACCCCGAGCACTGTGGTGAAGGAGCGGCGATATCTGGAGAGCCCGTGGCGGCACCCCGACGTGCGGGGTCAACGAGTGTCGATACAGGGAGAGCGCTCGGCGGCACTCGGAGGCGCACGGTGGTAACGCGGCGAGCTCGGCAGAGCACCTGGCGGCACCCCGAGCAGCGTGGTGAAGGAGCGGCGATATCGGGAGAGGGCTCGGCGGCACTCGGAGGCGCACGGTGGTACCGCTGCGAGCTCAGGAGAGCGCCCGGCGGCACCCCGAGCACCGTGGTGAAGGAGCGGCGATATCGGGAGAGCGCCTGGCGGCACCCCGACGTGCGGGGTCAACGAGTGGCGATACCGGGAGAGCGCTCGGCGGCACTCGGAGGCGCACGGTGGTACCGCGGCGAGATCCCGAGAGCACCCAGCGGCACTCGCATGCGCAGGGTGGAGCGCGAAGAGCTCGGGAGTGCGTCCGGCGGCACCCCGAGGAGCGGGATGAGCGTGCGTCGGGTGGACCGGACGCACAGCGGCACCTGGAGGCGCACGGTGGTAGTGCGGCAAGCTCGGGAAAGCGCCTGGCAGCACCCAGACAAGCAGGGTGAAGGAGCGGCGATATCGGGAGAGCGTTCAGCGGCACTCGGAGGCACGCGGTGGTACCGCTGTTAGCTCGGCAGTGCGCCCGGCGGCACCCCAGGCACTGTGGTGAAGGAGCAGCGATATCGGGAGAGCTCTCGGCGGCACTCGGAGGCGCGCTGTGGTACCGCGGCGAGATCCCGAGAGCACCCAGCGGCACTCGCATGCGCAGGGTGGAGCGCGAAGAGCTCGGGAGAGCGTCCGGCTGCACCCCGAGGAGCGGGATGAGCGTGCGTCGGGTCGACCGGACGCACAGCGGCACCTGGAGGAGCACGGTGGTAGTGCGGCGAGCTCGGGAGAGCGCCCGGCGGCACCCCGAGGAGCGGGATGAGCGTGCGTCGGGTCGACTGGACGCACAGCGGCACCTGGAGGCGCGCGGTGGTACCGCGGCGAGATCCCGAGAGCACCCAGCGGCACTCGCATGAGCAGGGTGGAGCGCGAAGAGCTCGGGAGATCGTCCGGCGGCACCCCGAGGAGCAGGATGAGCGTGCGTCGGGTCGACTGGACGTACAGCGGCACCAGGAGGCGCACGGTGGTAGTGCGGCGAGCTCGGGAAAGCGCCCGGCGGCACCCAGACAAGCAGGGTGAAGGAGGGGCCCGCAGGGTTCCTTCCATAGGAGCTGGCAGTGTTCCGTAGGGTCCTCTAGGGTTGAGTAAGTGCCCGCAGGAGTCTGTGGGATTCTGTAAGGTTCTGGAGGGTTCTGCAGGGTTCCGTAGGGGCCCGTAGAGTTCCGTAGTGGCTGGTAAAGTTCCATATGGCCCTGTGGGGTTCTGTATGGACCTGTAGGGTTCCGTAGGGGCCTGCAGGGTTCTGTAAGTGCCCGCAGGTGTCTGTAGGGTTCCGTAGGCACCTGCAGTATTCTGTAGGAGCCCATAGGGTTTTAGTGAGGTTCCGTTGTGTTGCTAAGGGTCTGGTAGAGTGCTGTCGGGTCCTGGAGTATTCTGTAGGGTTCCAGAGGGGCTCGTAGGGTTCCGTCGAAATCTATAGGGTTCCCTAGGGGCCCATAGAGTCCCGTAGATTTCCGTAGGGACCTGTACGGTTGTGTAAGTGCCCGCAGAAGTCTGTAGGAGTCTGTGGTATTCTGTAAGGTTCCGGAGGGTTCTGCAGGGTTCCGTAGGGGCCCGTAGAGTTCCGTAGTGGCTGGTAAAGTTCCCTAGGGCCCTGTACCGTTCCGTAACTGCCTGCAAGGGTCTTTAGGCTTCCGTAGGGGCTGGTAGGGTTCCATAAAGTTCCGTGGGGCACTGTGGGGTTCTGTATGGACGTGTAGGGTTCCGTAGGGGCCTGCAGTGTTCTGTAAGTGCCCGCAGGTGTCTGTAGGGTTCCGTAGGCACCTGCAGTATTCTGTAGGAGCCCATAGGGTTTTAGTGAGGTTCCGTTGTGTTGCTAAGGGTCTGGTAGAGTGCTGTCGGGTCCTGGAGTATTCTGTAGGGTTCCAGAGGGGCTCGTAGGGTTCCGTCGAAATCTGTAGGGTTCCCTAGGGGCCCATAGAGTCCCGTAGATTGCCGTTGGGACCTGTAGGGTTGTGTAAGTGCTCGCAGGGGTTGGTAGGAGCTTGTAGGGTTCCATAAGTTTCCAGAGGGTTGTGTAGGGTTCCGTAGGGGCCTGTGGTGTTCCCTAGGGGCCTGTAGAGTCTCGTACGGTTCCGTAGGGGCCTGTGGTGTTCCCTAGGGGCCTGTAGAGTCTCGTACAGTTCCGTAGGGTCCTGTAGGTTTCCATAAGTGCCCGCAGAGGTCTGAATGGGCTCGTACTGTTCCGTAAGGATCCATAGGGCTCCGTAGAGCTTCGTAGGTTCCCTAGAGTCCTCTGGAGTACCGCAGGAGCCAGTAGTGTTCTGTAGGGGCCCGTAGGGTTCCTTCCATAGGGGCTGGCAGTGTTCCGTAGGGGCCTGTAGGGTTGAGTAAGTGCCCGCAGAAGTCTGTAGGAGTCTGTGGGATTTTGTAAGGTTCTGGAGGGTTCTGCAGGGTTCCGTAGGGGCCCGTAGAGTTCCATAGTGGCTGGTAAAGTTCCCTAGGGCCCTGTACCGTTCCGTAACTGCCTGCAAGGGTCTTTAGGCTTCCGTAGGGGCTGGTAGGGTTCCATAAAGTTCCGTGGGTTCCTGCAGAGTTCTGCAAGTGCCCGCAAGGGCCTGTAGGGGCCCACAGTGTTTCTGCCAGGTTCCGTAGAGTTCCGTAGGGGCCATATTTTTCTGTAGTGGCTGGTAGTATTCTGTAGGGGTCTGTAGGGTTCCGTAGGCGCCTACAGTGTTCTGTAGGAGCCCATAGGGTTTTAGTGAGGTTCCGTTGTGTTGCTAAGGGTCTTGTAGAGTGCTGTCGGGTCCTGGAGTATTCTGTAGGGTTCCAGAGGGGCTCGTAGGGTTCCGTCGAAATCTGAAGGGTTCCCTAGGGGCCCGTAGAGTCCCATAGATTTCCGTAGGGGCCTGTAGGGTTGTGTAAGTGCCCGCAGGGGTTGGTAGGAGCTTGTAGGGTGCCATATGTTTCCGGAGGGTTGTGTAGGGTTCCGTAGGGGTCTGTGGTGTTCCCTAGGGTCCTGTAGATTCTCATACGGTTCCGTAGGGACCTGTGGTTTTCCCTAGGGCCCTGCAGAGTCTGTAGATTTCCCGGTGGCACTCGGCGGCGCTGTGTCGCTCGCTACCGCGCGTCGAGCTCGGGAGAGCGCCTGGCTGCAACCGGACGCGCAGGGTCAACGAGTGTCTATACAGGGAGAGCGCTCGGCGGCACTCAGAAAGCCGGGGTGACGGAGCGGCGATACGGGAGAACGCTCAGCGGCACTAGGAGGCGCGCTGTGGTACTGCGGCGAGCTACTGAAAGTGCCCTGTGGAACCCAGACAAGCGGGGTGAAAGAGCGGCGATATCGGGAGAGCGCATCGGCACTCGGAGGCGCGCGGTGGTACCGCTGCAAGCGCGGCTGATCTCTCGGCGGCACCCCGAGCACCGTGGTGAAGGTGACGCGCGGAAACAAACATTACAACTCGCAGAGAGTTATAAAGCATATATGTTTATTGCAGCGCTGGGTGCAAGGGGGATTTCTCCGCCAAACTTGTACACCGGTTAGTGAAGCAAGCGTCCATTTATGGTGAAAAGCATACATATTCATTATGGTGGTCATGTTGTTATAATTAAAGGCGTTACTATTCTAATTATTTCCAAGAACTCATTATCAAAAATCTCCTCCCCTGTCCTGACCAGATGGACACCTTTCCCAGACAGTTAGCTTCCTCCTCAGCACCTCCTTAGCATGCAGCTGCTCCCGCTATCTTATACACAAGGCCATTTTTTATCTTGGAATGCTGGGGCCCCGAGATTTTGTTCTTTCCCAGGCTGTATTACATCCGCACTAACAACCTGTACCTTACTAACAATCTGTAACTGTTCGTTTTCTGAATCAAGTCCCCCTTTTCTTTCAACTTTGTAAATTCTTTTACAATCACCTGTAACATATTCTCTATCCCCATCTGATTTCTAAAATACTTCCCAGATTCCACTCGTTCACGGAGCTGATGCTTCTTCCATTGAATGTATTCTTCTTTGGCCCCCCGGTACAACACATAAGACATCTAATTAAGGCACACACTAAATTTCCTAACATAAGTATTGCTATTAGAAGTATAAACAGTCGCTTAAGCCAAGCAAAGTTAGGTAACCACGAGGTTAACTTTTCCCAAAGATCAGAAAACCCGAATGTGGTGTCATCTTGCGCAGTCAAATGCAAAATCTGAATTTTAACTATGAGATTTTGTAAGTCCTTCTCTACTCTCCCATTCTCGTTTACATATGAACAACAGCTTTGATTAATCTCTGCACATAAACCTCCTTCTTTCCAGGTTAATAAGTCTAATGCCATTCTGTTTTGTCCCACCACATTTGCTAATGACTGGACTTCTTGTTGAAGTGCTTGTATAGCATCCATTGTAGATTTCTCGAGCACTTCTATAGTGGCCGATATGTTCACAATGGCCTTTTCCAATTCACTGACGCCCAGGAACGGTATAAACCATCTTACAAAGCTGTGGAACCTTGTTCCCCTCCTCACTAGAGGGTTTCCCACTCCCCGAATTCTCCTCCAAGGTGTTCTCAACATACCTGAGGGGATTTCAGACTGATTAAACACCGTATCCTGGCTAGTTAGATAGCCTATCTTGCAAGTTCCCTTCCATCCTCCGGGCAGCTGTTTTCTACTATATCCATCTCCACACAACAACCAATACCCTTTAGGTAACTTACAGGGTCCAATAGTTGCCATCAAATTCGCACCTAAAAATTTCCCCGCCTGGTACCATCCATACTCCCAGGAATATCCTTCTCCTTCGGAAATACCACTACTTTTATATGCAACTAGTTGTGTTTTGTCGCAAAAGTCAATATATGTTACCCTTATCCCTGTTAGATCCCAACTTCCCACATCAACAGTTGTCTTATTAATCCAGTACTTGCTCCATCCCCAAGTTGTTGTCTTATTCACCGGCCCTCTGTGTCTATATTCCCCGTGTTCCCATGCACAATTGTTATTGCTAATTAATACCACAAACTCTTCTTTCAACAGTTGTAGATCAAATCTGGGTCCTAAGGGGTAGATATTATCATCGTACTCACAATACCCATTCGACTCATCCCCCCCTTTTGCCCAAAATTTAGGCCATGTTCCGTTGGCATTGTTCCAATTGCTTGCTGCCACCCCACATAGAGGCAATTTCATTTCTCCTTTGGGTAGTGTAGTACATACCCAACAGTCTGGCAGATTAGTAGCCCTTATTTCCAGATTTCGTGAATATGTATTCACATCCCGTGTCCCTCCCCCTGATACACAAAGTCCTGGCATGTTGATGACTACTAATGTCATTAATGTCCATCTTTTCATTGGAGGCGAAGCTTCAGGGGTTCGGCCTGCGTTGATGTCCATTGGGGTTCTGGAGCCCTCTTGACGTGAGTCCAATGGATCCAAGCGGCTTGTTCCTTGATCTTTATGGCCGTGTGAGTGGTCAGCAGTACCTGGAAGGGACCTTCCCCCTTTGGCTTCAGTGGTGAATCTGTAAAAGACTTAACATATACATAGTCCCCAGGTTCGATCTCGTGTACTGGTCCATCCAGTCCACGAGCTCTTTTTCCCAGAACCAGTTTTTCTACCTCTCGGAGCTGTTTTTGTAAATTTATCTGGTAATCTGTCAATATTTCATTCCCCAACTCTGTGGATGTCCCATCTTGTACACTATATGGTCTCCCATACAGTATTTCAAAGGGGCTCAAACCTTCTTTGGTTCTGGGTTTTGTTCTTATCCTGAGAAGGGCTAAGGGTAGTGATTGAGGCCAGGCCAAGTTAGCTTCCTGGCCTAGTTTCACAATTTGCGTTTTGATCAAGTGATTCATCTTTTCTACTTGACCACTCGATCGTGGGTTGTATGGGGTGTGAAGTTGCCAGTCTATACCCAATAGTCTGCTTACTTTCGAAACAACCCTTGCAGTGAAATGAGATCCTCGGTCCGAGGAAATTACTGCGGGAATCCCGAACCTTGGTATAATTTCATGCAACAATGCTTTGACCACTTCTCTTGTTTTGTTGGTTCGACAGGGAAATGCCTCTGGCCATCCTGAAAAGGTATCAGTTAACACCAATAGGTATCGAAACCCCCCTTTTCTTGGAAGTTCTGAAAAATCAATTTGCCATTGTTGTCCCGGATAGTTTCCCTTCCCTATCTGGCCTAATTGGACTCTGGGGCCTGTCTCAGGTTTGTTCTGTAAACATACCTCACACTGCTGAGTGACTTGTTTGACAGTGGCGTATAGATTTCGAGCACATATTAGACTGTTCATGTATCTGTAAAGTGCCTCTGCTCCCCAATGGGATATTCTATGTTCTGCCATGACCACTGTCCATAATAACGAAAAAGGTCACTTGCTGCTGGGCTATCTGCGCCTTCTGTGGAGAAACTGTATAGCCATTAAGTCCAAGAAAATTTAACAGGCTCACAGTCCATTTTATGAATGTTTCTCTGGTGTCAGGGGCGAGTAATATATCGTCCACATACTGCAAAACCAGTCCTGACCCAAGCGGGCGTTTCCACTGTTCCAAGTCTTTAGCTAGCTGATTTCCAAAAAGTGTCGAGCTATTTTTGAAGCCCTGCGGTAGCACAGTCCATGTAAGCTGTGTTTTCCTCCCAGATTCTGGGTTTTCCCATTCGAATGCAAATAAAAGCTGGCTCTCTGGGCTCAAAGGCACGCAGAAAAAAGCATCCTTTAGGTCCAGAACGGTAAACCATGCCAATTCAGGTACCAGTTTAGTTAGAAGAGTGTATGGATTTGCTACTACCGGATGCAAATCCTCAACAATTCTGTTGATAGCTCTGAGGTCCTGCACTATTCGATAGCTACCATCCTAATTACTATCTTAACTAATTAACATCTTAGCTACCATCCATTACCATCTTAACAGGTAATATTGGAGTGGTTTACTCTGATTCACATTCTTTCAGCAGCCCATACTCAATAAACCGATCTATAGTTGGTCGGATCCCCTCCCTGTCCTCTAATCTAAGGGGATACTGTTTAACTCTCACCGGTCGTGCTCCTTGTTGAGGCTTTATCACTATTGGCGAAGCATTTTTTGCTCTCCCCGGCACTCCCGAGGCCCAGACCCCCGGATAAATTTGGGCTTTAATCTCCTCAGGCACTCCTGTAGAAATGGGAGTTCCTATTAGGGCCAAACTTTGTATTTCAATTAGTTGATCTTCTCTTATCCGGAGTTCCATTTTTCCCTTTTTTGAATTTAAATTCTGCTCCCAATTGCTCTAATAAATCTCGCCCTAACAGGGGTCTCGGCGAATTTGGCAGATATAAAAATTTGTGTATCCCCAATTGTTTTCCCAATTTGAACTTAAGAGGTTTGAGAAAATATGCCTTTTCACTCCGGCCAGTGGCTCCTGTTACTGTTATAAAATCAGTATCGATAGGGGTCAGAGCTTGATTTAAAACCGAATACGTTGCTCCTGTATCCACCAAAAATTCTATTTCTTGTGGCTTTTTCCCTAGCCTTAGGGTAACCAGTGGATCCGCTAGGGTAGATTCCCCCGGTCCCCGTCAATCTTCTTTATAACGGGCCTGAATTTTTTCTTTTCGTCTTTTTGGGCACTCATTCTTCCAGTGCCCTCTCTGCTTACACCATGCACATTGATCTCTTTCTAATGGTTTCCTAAAATTCCCTGCTTTCGTTTCCCCCCTTGCATGTATTGCTACCACCAGTGCCCGTCTGTCCCTTTTCTTATCCTTCCGGTTTTTAAACACTCTCCATGCCTCATCTAACAGAGTCTCTAGATTTCTGCTGTCGGTTGTTCTCAGTTTTTGCAGCTTCCTCCGGATATCGTTGGCAGACTGCCCTAAAAAGAGAGACACTAACTGCTGGATTCCTATCTCTGATCCAGGGTCCGAGGGGGTGTAGCGTCTCATTGCATCTCGTAATTTATCCAGAAACTCCGAGGGACTCTCCTTCGGCCCTCGTCTTACAGCATACAGCATTGACCAGTTAATGGCTTTCGGGATAGCCCTCTCCATCCCTGTTATAATCCCATCTCTGTAAGTTTCTAGCGCCTCTGAGTGAATGCTCCTGTTTGGGTTCCAGTGAGGGTTCTGCAAAGGGAAGTGTTCTTTAATGTCCCTTCCTGAATCTTTCAGTTGGTCCGTGGCTATATTGTGAGCAGTTTTTAAAACCAGTTGTTTCTCAGTTTCTGTTAGGTGATCTAATAATAACTGGATATCACTCCAGTCAGGATTGTGCTGCTTTACCAGAAACTGAAAATGCCTAGTAACCCCTACGGGATCATTCCGATAGTTCTTTGCCACGCTTTTCCAGGTTTCTAAATCAAATGAGGAAAAAGGGACTTTTATCATTACAGGTAGTCCGTCCGGAACCATGGCTTCCATTAAGGGTGCTTGAATCGCTGCTTGCTCTGTCCTTTTCCGAGTACGGGACGATACAGGGCTGTCAGGTGGGGTTTTGGATTCAGTTTTGGAATCAGCTTCAGTTTCTCTATCTTCTTGAGGAAACCTTACCCCCTCCCAACGGTCTTCTATTCCCCTAACCGATGGTAAGTAAGTGTCAAGAAAATAGTCTTCTTTAAGATCCCGAATCTTTTCCGGCTTTGTGCATCTCTGCCCTATGCTACAGGCTGAACAACATCTTTTTATAGTACCTTTCATTTCTCCTCGTCTTTCTTTCTCTAAGGCTAGTACCATCGGGTCTTGTGGAGGTAACAGCCCGCAGTCCCGTTGGTACTCTGTGTGGTTCCAAAGGGTGAAAAACATATCCGCATATGTGACTTCATCCCACTTTCCTTCCTTTCTAAGGAACAGCATTAATTGTAGTATAGTATTGTAATTAAGAGTCCCTTTCAGGGCCATTTCTCCTGATCATCTAATTTGTAAAGGGGCCACCTTTGATTACAATATTTAATTAAGGTTTTCTTGTCCACGCTGCCACCTGGTGAGCCCCCGATCTCCTTCCAGTGTGCTAAAACACACCCTAGGGTACTACTTTTCAGTATCTCACTTCCTTGATTTTTGCCCATTTTATGTTCCCTTACCCCCTTAGTTCAGAGGCGATCCTGATCTCCGTGTGTCACTTAGGTGTTACCCCCCCCGCTGCCGCTGTCGCTACCTTTATCTCCAGGGGTAGGCTATGTCTCCACAGATTACTTGTTGCAACTCTCCCGCCCGCTCGATCTGTTCACACTCAGTCCAGCTACCACACTGTGGACAACAAAAATCGTCCTCCCGATCTACCCAAACCTCTGTATTACAAGCAAAGCACTTTAAGACAAAAATAGGATCACAAGTTATCCGAATGTCCAAGACACTGCCACTTAATATTCTCATTATTAGATTCACACAATGTTTCTGTACAGTCGTTCGTCTGTACGCTTCGTTTGTTTCCGGCCGCTCTCCTCGCGGAGAACACGGAACCGCGGATCGGAACTTCACACTCGCTCTGCAGCAGTGCCGCGTCTCAATCACTCATACAACAATTACAGACAATAACACGGTAGGGATACCTTATGACAAATACACTAAATAATCAACAATATTACAATTCCACACACTAACCCAAAACCCAGGGATCCCACACCATTAGCCCAAGCTTGAGCATACCCCGGGGCGAGAACACCGAATCTTTACCACGCGTAGGACGTCTCCTCACGACTTACAGGTCCCCCCAATGAAACCCTAAAACATACCTGGTCCGCAGGAGATGGTCCTTGTCTGTCCCTGCGGTGATCTGGATGAGTCGGGGAGTCCTTCCGAGAAATCTCGGGGGCGCCCAGAGGACTCCCGTCCTCAGCAGGTCCCGCAGCCGGACAGAGGGGGACCCATCTGGGGTGCCAAATTGACGCTCGAAAACAAAACTTACAACTCGCAGAGAGTTAAAAAGCAGGTAAGTTTATTGCAGCGCTGGGTGCAAGGGGGATTTCTCCGCCAAACTTGTACACCGGTTTGTGAAGCAAGCGTCCATTTATGGTAAAAACCATTCATATTCAATATGGTGGGCAGGTTATTAAAATCAAAGGCGTTACTATTCTAATTATTTCCAAGAACTCATTATCAAAAATCTCCTCCCCTGTCCTGACCAGATGGACACCTTTCCCAGAGAGTTAGGTTCCTTCTCAGCACCTCCTTAGCATGCAGCTGCTCCCGCTATCTTATACAAAAAGCCATTTCTTTATCTTGGAATTCTGGGGCCCCGAGCTTTTGTTCTTTCCCAGACTGTAATACATCCGCACTAACAAACTGTAACCGTTAGTTTTCTGAATCAAAGGAGCGGCGATATCGGGAGAGCGCTCGGCGGCACTCGGAGGCACGCGGTGGTACCGCTGTTAGCTCGGCAGTGCGCCCGGCGGCACCCCAGGCACTGTGGTGAAGGAGCAGCGATATCGGGAGAGCTCTCGGCGGCACTCGGAGGCGCGCTGTGGTACCGCGGCGAGATCCCGAGAGCACCCAGCGGCACTCGCATGCGCAGGGTGGAGCGCGAAGAGCTCGGGAGAGCGTCCGGCTGCACCCCGAGGAGCGGGATGAGCGTGCGTCGGGTCGACCGGACGCACAGCGGCACCTGGAGGAGCACGGTGGTAGTGCGGCGAGCTCGGGAGAGCGCCCGGCGGCACCCCGAGGAGCGGGATGAGCGTGCGTCGGGTCGACTGGACGCACAGCGGCACCTGGAGGCGCGCGGTGGTACCGCGGCGAGATCCCGAGAGCACCCAGCGGCACTCGCATGAGCAGGGTGGAGCGCGAAGAGCTCGGGAGATCGTCCGGCGGCACCCCGAGGAGCAGGATGAGCGTGCGTCGGGTCGACTGGACGTACAGCGGCACCAGGAGGCGCACGGTGGTAGTGCGGCGAGCTCGGGAAAGCGCCCGGCGGCACCCAGACAAGCAGGGTGAAGGAGCGGCGATATCGGGAGAGCGCGTGGCGGCACCCCGACGTGCGGGGTCAACGAGTGTCGATACCGGGAGAGCGCTCGGCGGCACTCGGAGGCGCGCTGTGGTACCGCGGCGAGATCCCGAGAGTGCCCGCTGGCACTTGCCGGCGCACGGTGGTAGCGCGGAGAGCTCAGCAGAGCGCCCGGCAGCACCCCGAGGAGAGGGATGAGCGTGCGTCGGGTCGACCGGACGCACAGCGGCACCTGGAGGCGCACGGTGGTAGTGCGGCAAGCTCGGGAGAGCGCCCGGCGGCACCCGGAGCACTGTGGTGAAGGAGCGGCGATATCGGGAGAGCGCGTGGCGGCACCCCGACGTGCGCGGTCAACGAGTGGCGATACCGGGAGAGCGCTCGGCGGCACTCGGAGGCGCACGGTGGTACCGTTGCGAGCTCAGGAGAGCGCCCGGCTGCACCCCGAGCACTGTGGTGATGGAGCGGCGATATCGGGAGAGCGCTCGGCGGCACTCAGAGGCGCGCTGTGGTACCGCGGCGAGATCCCGAGAGTGCCCGCTGGCACTTGCCGGCGCACGGTGGTAACGCGGAGAGCTCAGCAGAGCGCCCGGCAGCACCCCGAGGAGCGGGATGAGCGTGCGCCGGGTCGACCGGACGCACAGCGGCACCTGGAGGCGCACGGTGGTAGTGCGGCAAGCTCGGGAGAGCGCCCGGCGGCACCCCGAGCACTGTGGTGAAGGAGCGGCGATATCGGGAGAGTGCGTGGCGGCACCCCGACGTGCGGGGTCAACGAGTGTCGATACTGGGAGAGCGCTCGGCGGCACTCGGAGGCGCGCTGTGGTACCGCTGCGAGCTCAGGAGAGCGCCCGGCGGCACCCCGAGCACCGTGGTGAAGGAGCGGCGATATCGGGAGAGCGCTCGGCGGCACCCCGACGTGCGGGTTCAACGAGTGGCGATACCGGGAGAGCGCTCGGCGGCACTCGGAGGCGCACGGTGGCACCGCGGCGAGATCCCGAGAGCACCCAGCGGCACTCACATGCGCAGGGTGGAGCGCGAAGAGCTCGGGAGAGCGTCCGGCGGCACCCCGAGGAGCGGGATGAGCGTGCGTCGGGTCGACCGGACGCACAGCGGCACCTGGAGGCGCACGGTGGTAGTGCGGCAAGCTCGGGAAAGCGCCCGGCGGCACCCAGACAAGCAGGGTGAAGGAGCGGCGATATGGGGAGAGCGTTCAGCGGCACTCGGAGGCACGCGGTGGTACCGCTGTGAGCTCGGCAGTGTGCCCGGCGGCACCCCGAGGAGCGGGATGAGCGTGCCTCGGGTCGACCGGACGCACAGCGGCACCTGGAGGAGCACGGTGGTAGTGCGGCGAGCTCGGGAGAGCGCCCGGCGGCACCCCGAGGAGCGGGATGAGCGTGCGTCGGGTCGACTGGACGCACAGCGGCACCTGGAGGCGCGCGGTGGTACCGCGGCGAGATCCCGAGAGCACCCAGCGGCACTCGCATGAGCAGGGTGGAGCGCGAAGAGCTCGGGAGATCGTCCGGCGGCACCCCGAGGAGCAGGATGAGCGTGCGTCGGGTCGACTGGACGTACAGCGGCACCAGGAGGCGCACGGTGGTAGTGCGGCGAGCTCGGGAAAGCGCCCGGCGGCACCCAGACAAGCAGGGTGAAGGAGCGGCGATATCGGGAGAGCGCTCGGCGGCACTCGGAGGCGCGCTGTGGTATCGCGACGAAATCCCGAGAGCACCCAGCGGCACTCGCATGCGCAGGGTGGAGCGCAAGAGCTCGGGAGAGCGTCTGGCGGCACCCCGAGGAGCGGGATGAGCGTGCGTCGGGTCGACCGGACGCACAGCGGCACCTGGAGCCGCACGGTGGTAGCGCGACGAGCTCGGGAGAGCGCCCGGTGGCACCCCGAGAAGTGGGATGAGCGTGCGTCGGGTCGACCGGACGTACAGCGGCACCAGGAGGCGCACGGTGGTAGTGCGGCGAGCTCGGGAAAGCGCCCGGCGGCACCCCGAGGAGCGGGATGAGCGTGCGTCGGGTCGACTGGACGCACAGCGGCACCTGGAGGCGCGCGGTGGTACCGCGGCGAGATCCCGAGAGCACCCAGCGGCACTCGCATGAGCAGGGTGGAGCGCGAAGAGCTCGGGAGATCGTCCGGCGGCACCCCGAGGAGCAGGATGAGCGTGCGTCGGGTCGACTGGACGTACAGCGGCACCAGGAGGCGCACGGTGGTAGTGCGGCGAGCTCGGGAAAGCGCCCGGCGGCACCCAGACAAGCAGGGTGAAGGAGCGGCGATATCGGGAGAGCGCTCGGCGGCACTCGGAGGCGCGCTGTGGTATCGCGGCGAGATCCCGAGAGCACCCAGCGGCACTCGCATGCGCAGGGTGGAGCGCGAAGAGCTCGGGAGAGCGTCCGGCGGCACCCCGAGGAGCGGGATGAGCGTGCGTCGGGTGGACCGGACGCACAGCGGCACCTGGAGGCGCACGGTGGTAGCGCGACGAGCTCGGGAGAGCGCCCGGTGGCACCCCGAGCACTGTGGTGAAGGAGCGGCGATATCGGGAGAGCGCGTGGCGGCACCCCGACGTGCGCGGTCAACGAGTGTCGATACCGGGAGAGCGCTCGGCGGCACTCGGAGGCGCACGGTGGTAACGCGGCGAGCTCGGCAGAGCACCTGGCGGCACCCCGAGCACCATGGTGAAGGAGCGGCGATATCGGGAGAGCGCTCGGCGGCACTCGGAGGCGCGCTGTGGTACCGCGTCGAGATCCCGAGAGCACCCAGCGGCACTCGCATGTGCAGGGTGGAGCGCGAAGAGCTCGGGAGAGCGTCCGGCGGCACCCCGAGGAGCGGGATGAGCATGCGTCGGGTCGACCGGACGCACAGCGGCACCTGGAGGCGCACGGTGGTAGTGCGGAAAGCTCGGGAGAGCGCCCGGCGGCACCCCGAGCACTGTGGTGAAGGAGCGGCGATATCGGGAGAGCGCGTGGCGGCAACCCGACGTGCGGGGTCAATGAGTGGCAATACCGGGAGAGCGCTCGGCGGCACTCGGAGGCGCACGGTGGTACCGCTGCGAGCTCAGGAGAGCGCCCGGCGGCACCCCGAGGAGCGGGATGAGCGTGCCTCGGGTCGACCGGACGCACAGCGGCACCTGGAGGCGCACGGTGGTAGCGCGACGAGCTCGGGAGAGCGCCCGGTGGCACCCCGAGCACTGTGGTGAAGGAGCGGCGATATCGGGAGAGCGCGTGGCGGCACCCCGACGTGCGCGGTCAACGAGTGTCGATACCGGGAGAGCGCTCGGCGGCACTCGGAGGCGCACGGTGGTAACGCGGCGAGCTCGGCAGAGCACCTGGCGGCACCCCGAGCACCGTGGTGAAGGAGCGGCGATATCGGGAGAGCGCCTGGCGGCACCCCGACGTGCGGGGTCAACGAGTGGCGATACCGGGAGAGCGCTCGGCGGCACTCGGAGGCGCACGGTGGTACCGCGGCGAGATCCCGAGAGCACCCAGCGGCACTCGCATGCGCAGGGTGGAGCGCGAAGAGCTCGGGAGTGCGTCCGGCGGCACCCCGAGGAGCGGGATGAGCGTGCGTCGGGTGGACCGGATGCACAGCGGCACCTGGAGGCGCACGGTGGTAGTGCGGCAAGCTCGGGAAAGCGCCTGGCAGCACCCAGACAAGCAGGGTGAAGGAGCGGCGATATCGGGAGAGCGTTCAGCGGCACTCGGAGGCACGCGGTGGTACCGCTGTTAGCTCGGCAGTGCGCCCGGCGGCACCCCAGGCACTGTGGTGAAGGAGCAGCGATATCGGGAGAGCTCTCGGCGGCACTCGGAGGCGCGCTGTGGTACCGCGGCGAGATCCCGAGAGCACCCAGCGGCACTCGCATGCGCAGGGTGGAGCGCGAAGAGCTCGGGAGAGCGTCCGGCTGCACCCCGAGGAGCGGGATGAGCGTGCGTCGGGTCGACGGGACGCACAGCGGCACCTGGAGGAGCACGGTGGTAGTGCGGCGAGCTCGGGAGAGCGCCCGGCGGCACCCCGAGGAGCGGGATGAGCGTGCGTCGGGTCGACTTGACGCACAGCGGCACCTGGAGGCGCGCGGTGGTACCGCGGCGAGATCCCGAGAGCACCCAGCGGCACTCGCATGAGCAGGGTGGAGCGCGAAGAGCTCGGGAGATCGTCCGGCGGCACCCCGAGGAGCAGGATGAGCGTGCGTCGGGTCGACTGGACGTACAGCGGCACCAGGAGGCGCACGGTGGTAGTGCGGCGAGCTCGGGAAAGCGCCCGGCGGCACCCAGACAAGCAGGGTGAAGGAGCGGCGATATCGGGAGAGCGCTCGGCGGCACTCGGAGGCGCGCTGTGGTATCGCGACGAGATCCCGAGAGTGCCCGCTGGCACTTGCCGGCGCACGGTGGTAGCGCGGAGAGCTCAGCAGAGCGCCCGGCAGCACCCCGAGGAGAGGGATGAGCGTGCGTCGGGTCGACCGGACGCACAGCGGCACCTGGAGGCGCACGGTGGTAGCGCGACGAGCTCGGGAGAGCGCCCGGTGGCACCCCGAGAAGTGGGATGAGCGTGCGTCGGGTCGACCGGACGTACAGCGGCACCAGGAGGCGCACGGTGGTAGTGCGGCGAGCTCGGGAAAGCGCCCGGCGGCACCCAGACAAGCAAGGTGAAGGAGCGGCGATATCGGGAGAGCGCTCGGCGGCACTCGGAGGCGCGCTGTGGTATCGCGGCGAGATCCCGAGAGCACCCAGCGGCACTCGCATGCGCAGGGTGGAGCGCGAAGAGCTCGGGAGAGCGTCCGGCGGCACCCCGAGGAGCGGGATGAGCGTGCGTCGGGTCGACCGGACGCACAGCGGCACCTGGAGGCGCACGGTGGTAGCGCGACGAGCTCGGGAGAGCGCCCGGTGGCACCCCGAGCACTGTGGTGAAGGAGCGGCGATATCGGGAGAGCGCGTAGCGGCACCCCGACGTGCGCGGTCAACGAGTGTCGATACCGGGAGAGCGCTCGGCGGCACTCGGAGGCGCACGGTGGTAACGCGGTGAGCTCGGCAGAGCACCTGGCGGCACCCCGAGCACCATGGTGAAGGAGCGGCGATATCGGGAGAGCGCTCGGCGGCACTCGGAGGCGCGCTGTGGTACCGCGTCGAGATCCCGAGAGCACCCAGCGGCACTCGCATGCGCAGGGTGGAGCGCGAAGAGCTCGGGAGAGCGTCCGGCGGCACCCCGAGGAGCGGGATGAGCATGCGTCGGGTCGACCGGACGCACAGCGGCACCTGGAGGCGCACGGTGGTAGTGCGGAAAGCTCGGGAGAGCGCCCGGCGGCACCCCGAGCACTGTGGTGAAGGAGCGGCGATATCGGGAGAGCGCGTGGCGGCACCCCGACGTGCGCGGTCAACGAGTGTCGATACCGGGAGAGCGCTCGGCGGCACTCGGAGGCGCACGGTGGTAACGCGGCGAGCTCGGCAGAGCACCTGGCGGCACCCCGAGCACCGTGGTGAAGGAGCGGCGATATCGGGAGAGCGCTCGGCGGCACTCGGAGGCGCGCTGTGGTACCGCGTCGAGATCCCGAGAGCACCCAGCGGCACTCGCATGCGCAGGGTGGAGCGCGAAGAGCTCGGGAGAGCGTCCGGCGGCACCCCGAGGAGCGGGATGAGCATGCGTCGGGTCGACCGGACGGACAGCGGCACCTGGAGGCGCACGGTGGTAGTGCGGAAAGCTCGGGAGAGCGCCCGGCGGCACCCCGAGCACTGTGGTGAAGGAGCGGCGATATCGGGAGAGCGCGTGGCGGCAACCCGACGTGCGGGGTCAACGAGTGGCAATACCGGGAGAGCGCTCGGCGGCACTCGGAGGCGCACGGTGGTACCGCTGCGAGCTCAGGAGAGCGCCCGGCGGCACCCCGAGGAGCGGGATGAGCGTGCCTCGGGTCGACCGGACGTACAGCGGCACCAGGAGGCGCACGGTGGTAGCGCGACGAGCTCGGGAGAGCGCCCGGTGGCACCCCGAGAAGTGGGATGAGCGTGCGTCGGGTCGACCGGACGCACAGCGGCACCTGGAGGCGCACGGTGGTAGTGCGGCAAGCTCGGGAAAGCGCCCGGCGGCACCCAGACAAGCAGGGTGAAGGAGCGGCGATATCGGGAGAGCTTTCAGCGGCACTCGGAGGCACGCGGTGGTATCGCGGCGAGATCCCGAGAGCACCCAGCGGCACTCGCATGCGCAGGGTGGAGCGCGAAGAGCTCGGGAGAGCGTCCGGCGGCACCCCGAGGAGCGGGATGAGCGTGCGTCGGGTCGACCGGACGCACAGCGGCACCTGGAGGCGCACGGTGGTAGTGCGGCAAGCTCGGGAAAGCGCCCGGCGGCACCCAGACAAGCAGGGTGAAGGAGCGGCGATATCGGAAGAGCGTTCAGCGGCACTCGGAGGCACGCGGTGGTATCGCTGTGAGCTCGGCAGTGCGCCCGGCGGCACCCCAGGCACTGTGGTGAAGGAGCAGCGATATCGGGAGAGCTCTCGGCGGCACTCGGAGGCGCGCTGTGGTACCGCGGCGAGATCCCGAGAGTGCCCGCTGGCACTTGCCGGCGCACGGTGTTACCTCTGCGAGCTCAGGAGAGCGCCCGGCGGCACCCCGAGGAGCGGGATGAGCATGCGTCGGGTCGACCGGACGCACAGCGGCACCTGGAGGCGCACGGTGGTAGTGCGGCGAGCTCGGGAGAGCGCCCGGCGGCACCACGAGAAGTGGGATGAGCATGCGTCGGGTCGACCGGACGCACAGCGGCACCTGGAGGCGCACGGTGGTAGTGCGGCAAGCTCGGGAGAGCGCCCGGCGGCACCCCGAGCACTGTGGTGAAGGAGCGGCGATATCGGGAGAGCGCGTGGCGGCACCCCGACGTGCGGGGTCAACGAGTGGCGATACCGGGAGAGCGCTCGGCGGCACTCGGAGGCGCACGGTGGTAACGCGGCGAGCTCGGCAGAGCACCTGGCGGCACCCCGAGCAGCGTGGTGAAGGAGCGGCGATATCGGGAGAGGGCTCGGCGGCACTCGGAGGCGCACGGTGGGACCGCGGCGAGATCCCGAGAGCACCCAGCGGCACTCGCATGCGCAGGGTGGAGCGCGAAGAGCTCGGGAGAGCGTCCGGCGGCACCCCGAGGAGCGGGATGAGCGTGCGTCGGGTCGACCGGACGCACAGCGGCACCTGGAGGTGCACGGTGATAGTGCGGCGAGCTCGGCAGAGCACCCGGCGGCACCCAGACAAGCAGGGTGAAGGAGCGGCGATATCGGGAGAGCGCTCGGCGGCACTCGGAGGCGCGCTGTGGTACCGCGGCGAGATCCCGAGAGTGCCCGCTGGCACTTCTCAGCGCACGGTGGTAGCGCGGAGAGCTCAGCAGAGCGCCCAGCGGCACCCCGAGGAGCGGGATGAGCGTGCGTCGGGTCGACCGGACGCACAGCGGCACCTGGAGGCGCACGGTGGTAGTGCGGAAAGCTCGGGAGAGCGCCCGGCGGCACCCAGACATGAAGGGTGAAGGAGCGGCGATATCGGGAGAGCGCGTGGCGGCACCCCGACGTGCGGGGTCAACGAGTGTGGATACCGGGAGAGCGCTCGGCGGCACTCGGAGGCGCACGGTGGTAACGCGGCGAGCTCGGGAGAGCACCTGGCGGCACCCCGAGGAGCGGGATGAGCGTGCGTCGGGTCGACCGGACGCACAGCGGCACCTGGAGGCGCACGGTGGTAGTGCGGCGAGCTCGGGAGAGCGCCCGGCGGCACCCCGAGCACCGTGGTGAAGGAGCGGCGATATCGGGAGAGCGCGTGGCGGCACCCCGACGTGCGGGGTCAACGAGTGTCGATACCGGGAGAGCGCTCGGCGGCACTCGGAGGCGCACGGTGGTAACGCGGCGAGCTCGGCAGAGCACCTGGCGGCACCCCGAGCACCATGGTGAAGGAGCGGCGATATCGGGAGAGCGCTCGGCGGCACTCGGAGGCGCGCTGTGGTACCGCGGCGAGATCCCGAGAGCACCCAGCGGCACTCGCATGCGCAGGGTGGAGCGCGAAGAGCTCGGGAGAGCGTCCGGCGGCACCCCGAGGAGCGGGATGAGTATGCGTCGGGTCGACCGGACGCACAGCGGCACCTGGAGGCGCACGGTGGTAGTGCGGCGAGCTCGGGAGAGCGCCCGGCGGCACCCCGAGGAGCGGGATGAGCTTGCGTCGGGTCGACCGGACGCACAGCGGCACCTGGAGGCGCACGGTGGTAGTGCGGCGAGCTCGGGAGAGCGCCCGGCGGCACCCCGAGGAGCGGGATGAGCGTGCGTCGGGTCGACCGGACGCACAGCGGCACCTGCAGGCGCACGGTGGTAGTGCGGCGAGCTCGGGGAAAGCGCCCGGCGGCACCCCGAGGAGCGGGATGAGCGTGCGTCGGGTCGATTGGACGCACAGCGGCACCTGGAGGCGCACGGTGGTAGTGCGGCAAGCTCGGGAGAGCGCCCGGCGGCACCCCGAGCACTGTGGTGAAGGAGCGGCGATATCGGGAGAGCGCGTGGCGGCACCGCGACGTGCGGGGTCAACGAGTGTCGATACCGGGAGAGCGCTCGGCGGCACTCGGAGGCACACGGTGGTACCGCTGCGAGCTCGGCAGAGCGCCTGGCTGCACCCCGAGCACCATGGTGAAGGAGCGGCGATATCGGGAGAGCGCTCGGCGGCACTCCGACGTGCGCGGTCAACGAGTGTCGATACCGGGAGAGCGCTCGGCGGCACTCGGAGGCGCACGGTGGTAACGCGGCGAGCTCGGCAGAGCACCTGGCGGCACCCCGAGCACCGTGGTGAAGGAGCGGCGATATCGGGAGAGCGCTCGGCGGCACTCGGAGGCGCGCTGTGGTACCGCGTCGAGATCCCGAGAGCACCCAGCGGCACTCGCATGCGCTGGGTGGAGCGCGAAGAGCTCGGGAGAGCGTCCGGCGGCACCCCGAGGAGCGGGATGAGCATGCGTCGGGTCGACCGGACGCACAGCGGCACCTGGAGGCGCACGGTGGTAGTGCGGAAAGCTCGGGAGAGCGCCCGGCGGCACCCCGAGCACTGTGGTGAAGGAGCGGCGATATCGGGAGAGCGCGTGGCGGCAACCCGACGTGCGGGGTCAACGAGTGGCAATACCGGGAGAGCGCTCGGCGGCACTCGGAGGCGCACGGTGGTACCGCTGCGAGCTCAGGAGAGCGCCCGGCGGCACCCCGAGGAGCGGGATGAGCGTGCCTCGGGTCGACCGGACGCACAGCGGCACCTGGAGGCGCACGGTGGTAGCGCGACGAGCTCGGGAGAGCGCCCGGTGGCACCCCGAGCACTGTGGTGAAGGAGCGGCGATATCGGGAGAGCGCGTGGCGGCACCCCGACGTGCGCGGTCAACGAGTGTCGATACCGGGAGAGCGCTCGGCGGCACTCGGAGGCGCACGGTGGTAACGCGGCGAGCTCGGCAGAGCACCTGGCGGCACCCCGAGCACCGTGGTGAAGGAGCGGCGATATCGGGAGAGCGCTCGGCGGCACTCGGAGGCGCGCTGTGGTACCGCGTCGAGATCCCGAGAGCACCCAGCGGCACTCGCATGCGCAGGGTGGAGCGCGAAGAGCTCGGGAGAGCGTCCGGCGGCACCCCGAGGAGCGGGATGAGCATGCGTCGGGTCGACCGGACGGACAGCGGCACCTGGAGGCGCACGGTGGTAGTGCGGAAAGCTCGGGAGAGCGCCCGGCGGCACCCCGAGCACTGTGGTGAAGGAGCGGCGATATCGGGAGAGCGCGTGGCGGCAACCCGACGTGCGGGGTCAACGAGTGGCAATACCGGGAGAGCGCTCGGCGGCACTCGGAGGCGCACGGTGGTACCGCTGCGAGCTCAGGAGAGCGCCCGGCGGCACCCCGAGGAGCGGGATGAGCGTGCCTCGGGTCGACCGGACGTACAGCGGCACCAGGAGGCGCACGGTGGTAGCGCGACGAGCTCGGGAGAGCGCCCGGTGGCACCCCGAGAAGTGGGATGAGCGTGCGTCGGGTCGACCGGACGCACAGCGGCACCTGGAGGCGCACGGTGGTAGTGCGGCAAGCTCGGGAAAGCGCCCGGCGGCACCCAGACAAGCAGGGTGAAGGAGCGGCGATATCGGGAGAGCTTTCAGCGGCACTCGGAGGCACGCGGTGGTATCGCGGCGAGATCCCGAGAGCACCCAGCGGCACTCGCATGCGCAGGGTGGAGCGCGAAGAGCTCGGGAGAGCGTCCGGCGGCACCCCGAGGAGCGGGATGAGCGTGCGTCGGGTCGACCGGACGCACAGCGGCACCTGGAGGCGCACGGTGGTAGTGCGGCAAGCTCGGGAAAGCGCCCGGCGGCACCCAGACAAGCAGGGTGAAGGAGCGGCGATATCGGAAGAGCGTTCAGCGGCACTCGGAGGCACGCGGTGGTATCGCTGTGAGCTCGGCAGTGCGCCCGGCGGCACCCCAGGCACTGTGGTGAAGGAGCAGCGATATCGGGAGAGCTCTCGGCGGCACTCGGAGGCGCGCTGTGGTACCGCGGCGAGATCCCGAGAGTGCCCGCTGGCACTTGCCGGCGCACGGTGTTACCTCTGCGAGCTCAGGAGAGCGCCCGGCGGCACCCCGAGGAGCGGGATGAGCATGCGTCGGGTCGACCGGACGCACAGCGGCACCTGAAGGCGCACGGTGGTAGTGCGGCGAGCTCGGGAGAGCGCCCGGCGGCACCACGAGAAGTGGGATGAGCATGCGTCGGGTCGACCGGACGCACAGCGGCACCTGGAGGCGCACGGTGGTAGTGCGGCAAGCTCGGGAGAGCGCCCGGCGGCACCCCGAGCACTGTGGTGAAGGAGCGGCGATATCGGGAGAGCGCGTGGCGGCACCCCGACGTGCGGGGTCAACGAGTGGCGATACCGGGAGAGCGCTCGGCGGCACTCGGAGGCGCACGGTGGTAACGCGGCGAGCTCGGCAGAGCACCTGGCGGCACCCCGAGCAGCGTGGTGAAGGAGCGGCGATATCGGGAGAGGGCTCGGCGGCACTCGGAGGCGCACGGTGGGACCGCGGCGAGATCCCGAGAGCACCCAGCGGCACTCGCATGCGCAGGGTGGAGCGCGAAGAGCTCGGGAGAGCGTCCGGCGGCACCCCGAGGAGCGGGATGAGCGTGCGTCGGGTCGACCGGACGCACAGCGGCACCTGGAGGTGCACGGTGATAGTGCGGCGAGCTCGGCAGAGCACCCGGCGGCACCCAGACAAGCAGGGTGAAGGAGCGGCGATATCGGGAGAGCGCTCGGCGGCACTCGGAGGCGCGCTGTGGTACCGCGGCGAGATCCCGAGAGTGCCCGCTGGCACTTCTCAGCGCACGGTGGTAGCGCGGAGAGCTCAGCAGAGCGCCCAGCGGCACCCCGAGGAGCGGGATGAGCGTGCGTCGGGTCGACCGGACGCACAGCGGCACCTGGAGGCGCACGGTGGTAGTGCGGAAAGCTCGGGAGAGCGCCCGGCGGCACCCAGACATGAAGGGTGAAGGAGCGGCGATATCGGGAGAGCGCGTGGCGGCACCCCGACGTGCGGGGTCAACGAGTGTGGATACCGGGAGAGCGCTCGGCGGCACTCGGAGGCGCACGGTGGTAACGCGGCGAGCTCGGGAGAGCACCTGGCGGCACCCCGAGGAGCGGGATGAGCGTGCGTCGGGTCGACCGGACGCACAGCGGCACCTGGAGGCGCACGGTGGTAGTGCGGCGAGCTCGGGAGAGCGCCCGGCGGCACCCCGAGCACCGTGGTGAAGGAGCGGCGATATCGGGAGAGCGCGTGGCGGCACCCCGACGTGCGGGGTCAACGAGTGTCGATACCGGGAGAGCGCTCGGCGGCACTCGGAGGCGCACGGTGGTAACGCAGCGAGCTCGGCAGAGCACCTGGCGGCACCCCGAGCACCGTGGTGAAGGAGCGGCGATATCGGGAGAGCGCTCGGCGGCACTCGGAGGCGCGCTGTGGTACCGCGGCGAGATCCCGAGAGCACCCAGCGGCACTCGCATGCGCAGGGTGGAGCGCGAAGAGCTCGGGAGAGCGTCCGGCGGCACCCCGAGGAGCGGGATGAGTATGCGTCGGGTCGACCGGACGCACAGCGGCACCTGGAGGCGCACGGTGGTAGTGCGGCGAGCTCGGGAGAGCGCCCGGCGGCACCCCGAGGAGCGGGATGAGCTTGCGTCGGGTCGACCGGACGCACAGCGGCACCTGGAGGCGCACGGTGGTAGTGCGGCGAGCTCGGGAGAGCGCCCGGCGGCACCCCGAGGAGCGGGATGAGCGTGCGTCGGGTCGACCGGACGCACAGCGGCACCTGGAGGCGCACGGTGGTAGTGCGGCGAGCTCGGGAGAGCGCCCGGCGGCACCCCGAGGAGCGGGATGAGCGTGCGTCGGGTCGATTGGACGCACAGCGGCACCTGGAGGCGCACGGTGGTAGTGCGGCAAGCTCGGGAGAGCGCCCGGCGGCACCCCGAGCACTGTGGTGAAGGAGCGGCGATATCGGGAGAGCGCGTGGCGGCACCGCGACGTGCGGGGTCAACGAGTGTCGATACCGGGAGAGCGCTCGGCGGCACTCGGAGGCACACGGTGGTACCGCTGCGAGCTCGGCAGAGCGCCTGGCTGCACCCCGAGCACCATGGTGAAGGAGCGGCGATATCGGGAGAGCGCTCGGCGGCACTCCGACGTGCGCGGTCAACGAGTGTCGATACCGGGAGAGCGCTCGGCGGCACTCGGAGGCGCACGGTGGTAACGCGGCGAGCTCGGCAGAGCACCTGGCGGCACCCCGAGCACCGTGGTGAAGGAGCGGCGATATCGGGAGAGCGCTCGGCGGCACTCGGAGGCGCGCTGTGGTACCGCGTCGAGATCCCGAGAGCACCCAGCGGCACTCGCATGCGCAGGGTGGAGCGCGAAGAGCTCGGGAGAGCGTCCGGCGGCACCCCGAGGAGCGGGATGAGCATGCGTCGGGTCGACCGGACGCACAGCGGCACCTGGAGGCGCACGGTGGTAGTGCGGCAAGCTCGGGAGAGCGCCCGGCGGCACCCCGAGCACTGTGGTGAAGGAGCGGCGATATCGGGAGAGCGCGTGGCGGCAACCCGACGTGCGGGGTCAACGAGTGGCAATACCGGGAGAGCGCTCGGCGGCACTCGGAGGCGCACGGTGGTACCGCTGCGAGCTCAGGAGAGCGCCCGGCGGCACCCCGAGGAGCGGGATGAGCGTGCCTCGGGTCGACCGGACGTACAGCGGCACCAGGAGGCGCACGGTGGTAGCGCGACGAGCTCGGGAGAGCGCCCGGTGGCACCCCGAGGAGCGGGATGAGCGTGCGTCGGGTCGACCGGACGTACAGCGGCACCTGGAGGCGCACGGTGGTAGTGCGGCGAGCTCGGGAAAGCGCCCGGCGGCACCCCGAGCACTGTGGTGAAGGAGCGGCGATATCGGGAGAGCGCTCGGCGGCACTCGGAGGCGCGCTGTGGTATCGCGGCGAGATCCCGAGAGCACCCAGCGGCACTCGCATGCGCAGGGTGGAGCGCGAAGAGCTCGGGAGAGCGTCCGGCGGCACCCCGAGGAGCGGGATGAGCGTGCGTCGGGTCGACCGGACGCACAGCGGCACCTGGAGGCGCACGGTGGTAGCGCGACGAGCTCGGGAGAGCGCCCGGTGGCACCACGGGAAGTGGGATGAGCATGCGTCGGGTCGACCGGACGCACAGCGGCACCTGGAGGCGCACGGTGGTAGTGCGGCAAGCTCGGGAAAGCGCCCGGCGGCACCCAGACAAGCAGGGTGAAGGAGCGGCGATATCGGAAGAGCGTTCAGCGGCACTCGGAGGCACGCGGTGGTATCGCTGTGAGCTCGGCAGTGCGCCCGGCGGCACCCCAGGCACTGTGGTGAAGGAGCAGCGATATCGGGAGAGCTCTCGGCGGCACTCGGAGGCGCGCTGTGGTACCGCGGCGAGATCCCGAGAGTGCCCGCTGGCACTTGCCGGCGCACGGTGTTACCTCTGCGAGCTCAGGAGAGCGCCCGGCGGCACCCCGAGGAGCGGGATGAGCATGCGTCGGGTCGACCGGACGCACAGCGGCACCTGGAGGCGCACGGTGGTAGTGCGGCGAGCTCGGGAGAGCGCCCGGCGGCACCACGAGAAGTGGGATGAGCATGCGTCGGGTCGACCGGACGCACAGCGGCACCTGGAGGCGCACGGTGGTAGTGCGGCAAGCTCGGGAGAGCGCCCGGCGGCACCCCGAGCACTGTGGTGAAGGAGCGGCGATATCGGGAGAGCGCGTGGCGGCACCCCGACGTGCGGGGTCAACGAGTGGCGATACCGGGAGAGCGCTCGGCGGCACTCGGAGGCGCACGGTGGTAACGCGGCGAGCTCGGCAGAGCACCTGGCGGCACCCCGAGCAGCGTGGTGAAGGAGCGGCGATATCGGGAGAGGGCTCGGCGGCACTCGGAGGCGCACGGTGGGACCGCGGCGAGATCCCGAGAGCACCCAGCGGCACTCGCATGCGCAGGGTGGAGCGCGAAGAGCTCGGGAGAGCGTCCGGCGGCACCCCTAGGAGCGGGATGAGCGTGCGTCGGGTCGACCGGACGCACAGCGGCACCTGGAGGTGCACGGTGATAGTGCGGCGAGCTCGGCAGAGCACCCGGCGGCACCCAGACAAGCAGGGTGAAGGAGCGGCGATATCGGGAGAGCGCTCGGCGGCACTCGGAGGCGCGCTGTGGTACCGCGGCGAGATCCCGAGAGCACCCAGCGGCACTCGCATGCGCAGGGTGGAGCGCGAAGAGCTCGGGAGAGCGTCCGGCGGCACCCCGAGGAGCGGGATGAGTATGCGTCGGGTCGACCGGACGCACAGCGGCACCTGGAGGCGCACGGTGGTAGTGCGGCGAGCTCGGGAGAGCGCCCGGCGGCACCCCGAGGAGCGGGATGAGCGTGCGTCGGGTCGACCGGACGCACAGCGGCACCTGCAGGCGCACGGTGGTAGTGCGGCGAGCTCGGGAGAGCGCCCGGCGGCACCCCGAGGAGCGGGATGAGCGTGCGTCGGGTCGACTGGACGCACAGCGGCACCTGGAGGCGCACGGTGGTAGTGCGGCGAGCTCGGGAGAGCCCCGGCGGCACCCCGAGCACTGTGGTGAAGGAGCGGCGATATCGGGAGAGCGCGTGGCGGCACCCCGACGTGCGGGGTCAACGAGTGTCGATACCGGGAGAGCGCTCGGCGGCACTCGGAGGCACACGGTGGTACCGCTGCGAGCTCGGCAGAGCGCCTGGCTGCACCCCGAGCACTGTGGTGAAGGAGCGGCGATATCGGGAGAGTGCGTGGCGGCACCCCGACGTGCGGGGTCAACTAGTGGCAATACCGGGAGAGCGCTCGGCGGCACTCGGAGGCGCACGGTGGTACCGCTGCGAGCTCAGGAGAGCACCCGGCGGCATCCCGAGCACCGTGGTGAAGGAGCGGCGATACCGGGAGAGCGCTCGGCGGCACCTGGAGGCGCACTGTGGTACCGCGGCGAGATCCCAAGAGCACCCAGCGGCACTCGCATGCGCAGGGTGGAGCGCGAAGAGCTCGGGAGAGCGTCCGGCGGCACCCCGAGGAGCGGGATGAGCGTGCGTCGAGGCGACCGGACGCACAGCGGCACCTGGAGGCACACGGTGGTAGTGCGGTGAGCTCGGCAGAGCACCCGGCGGCACCCAGACAAGCGGGGTGAAAGAGCGGCGATATCGGGAGAGCGTTCAGCGGCACTCGGAGGCGCGCTGTGGTACCGCGGCGAGATCCCGAGAGTGCCCGCTGGCACTTGCCGGCGCACAGTGGTAGCGCGGAGAGCTCAGCAGAGCGCCCGGCAGCACCCCGAGGAGAGGGATGAGCGTGCGTCGGGTCGACCGGACGCACAGCGGCACCTGGAGGCGCACGGTGGTAGTGCGGCAAGCTCGGGAGAGCGCCCGGCGGCACCCGGAGCACTGTGGTGAAGGAGCGGCGATATCGGGAGAGCGCGTGGCGGCACCCCGACGTGCGGGGTCAACGAGTGGCGATACCGGGAGAGCGCTCGGCGGCACTCGGAGGCGCACGGTGGTACCGCTGCGAGCTCAGGAGAGCGCCCGGCTGCACCCCGAGCACTGTGGTGATGGAGCGGCGATATCGGGAGAGCGCTCGGCGGCACTCAGAGGCGCGCTGTGGTACCGCGGCGAGATCCCGAGAGTGCCCGCTGGCACTTGCCGGCGCACGGTGGTAACGCGGAGAGCTCAGCAGAGCGCCCGGCAGCACCCCGAGGAGCGGGATGAGCGTGCGTCGGGTCGACCGGACGCACAGCGGCACCTGGAGGCGCACGGTGGTAGTGCGGCAAGCTCGGGAGAGCGCCCGGCGGCACCCCGAGCACTGTGGTGAAGGAGCGGCGATATCGGGAGAGTGCGTGGTGGCACCCCGACGTGCGGGGTCAACGAGTGTCGATACCGGGAGAGCGCTCGGCGGCACTCGGAGGCGCGCTGTGGTACCGCTGCGAGCTCAGGAGAGCGCCCGGCGGCACCCCGAGCACCGTGGTGAAGGAGCGGCGATATCGGGAGAGCGCTCGGTGGCACCCCGACGTGCGGGGTGAACGAGTGGCGATACCGGGAGAGCGCTTGGCGGCACTCGGAGGCGCACGGTGGCACCGCGGCGAGATCCCGAGAGCACCCAGTGCACTCACATGCGCAGGGTGGAGCGCGAAGAGCTCGGGAGAGCGTCCGGCGGCACCCCGAGGAGCGGGATGAGCGTGCGTCGGGTCGACCGGACGCACAGCGGCACCTGGAGGCGCACGGTGGTAGTGCGGCAAGCTCGGGAAAGCGCCCGGCGGCACCCAGACAAGCAGGGTGAAGGAGCGGCGATATCGGGAGAGCGTTCAGCGGCACTCGGAGGCACGCGGTGGTACCGCTGTGAGCTCGGCAGTGTGCCCGGCGGCACCCCGAGGAGCGGGATGAGCGTGCCTCGGGTCGACCGGACGCACAGCGGCACCTGGAGGAGCACGGTGGTAGTGCGGCGAGCTCGGGAGAGCGCCCGGCGGCACCCCGAGGAGCGGGATGAGCGTGCGTCGGGTCGACTGGACGCACAGCGGCACCTGGAGGCGCGCGGTGGTACCGCGGCGAGATCCCGAGAGCACCCAGCGGCACTCGCATGAGCAGTGTGGAGCGCGAAGAGCTCGGGAGATCGTCCGGCGGCACCCCGAGGAGCAGGATGAGCGTGCGTCGGGTCGACTGGACGTACAGCGGCACCAGGAGGCGCACGGTGGTAGTGCGGCGAGCTCGGGAAAGCGCCCGGCGGCACCCAGACAAGCAGGGTGAAGGAGCGGCGATATCGGGAGAGCGCTCGGCGGAACTCGGAGGCGCGCTGTGGTATCGCGACGAGATCCCGAGAGTGCCCGCTGGCACTTGCCGGCGCACGGTGGTAGCGCGGAGAGCTCAGCAGAGCGCCCGGCAGCACCCCGAGGAGCGGGATGAGCGTGCGTCGGGTCGACCGGACGCACAGCGGCACCTGGAGGCGCACGGTGGTAGTGCGGCAAGCTCGGGAGAGCGCCCGGCGGCACCCGGAGCACTGTGGTGAAGGAGCGGCGATATCGGGAGAGCGCTCGGCGGCACTCAGAGGCGCGCTGTGGTACCGCGGCGAGATCCCGAGAGCACCCAGCGGCACTCGCATGCGCAGGGTGGAGCGCGAAGAGCTCGGGAGAGCGTCCGGCTGCACCCCGAGGAGCGGGATGAGCGTGCGTCGGGTCGACCGGACGCACAGCGGCACCTGGAGGCGCACGGTGGTAGCGCGACGAGCTCGGGAGAGCACCTGGCGGCACCCCGAGCAGCGTGGTGAAGGAGCGGCGATATCGGGAGAGGGCTCGGCGGCACTCGGAGGCGCACGGTGGTAACGCGGCGAGCTCGGGAGAGCACCTGGCGGCACCCCGAGCAGCGTGGTGAAGGAGCGGCGATATCGGGAGAGGGCTCGGCGGCACTCGGAGGCGCACGGTGGTACCGCTGCGAGCTCAGGAGAGCGCCCGGCGGCACCCCGAGCACCGTGGTGAAGGAGCGGCGATATCGGGAGAGCGCCTGGCGGCACCCCGACGTGCGGGGTCAACGAGTGGCGATACCGGGAGAGCGCTCGGCGGCACTCGGAGGCGCACGGTGGTACCGCGGCGAGATCCCGAGAGCACCCAGCGGCACTCGCATGCGCAGGGTGGAGCGCGAAGAGCTCGGGAGTGCGTCCGGCGGCACCCCGAGGAGCGGGATGAGCGTGCGTCGGGTCGACCGGACGCACAGCGGCACCTGGAGGCGCACGGTGGTAGTGCGGCAAGCTCGGGAAAGCGCCTGGCAGCACCCAGACAAGCAGGGTGAAGGAGCGGCGATATCGGGAGAGCGTTCAGCGGCACTCGGAGGCACGCGGTGGTACCGCTGTTAGCTCGGCAGTGCGCCCGGCGGCACCCCAGGCACTGTGGTGAAGGAGCAGCGATATCGGGAGAGCTCTCGGCGGCACTCGGAGGCGCGCTGTGGTACCGCGGCGAGATCCCGAGAGCACCCAGCGGCACTCGCATGCGCAGGGTGGAGCGCGAAGAGCTCGGGAGAGCGTCCGGCTGCACCCCGAGGAGCGGGATGAGCGTGCGTCGGGTCGACCGGACGCACAGCGGCACCTGGAGGAGCACGGTGGTAGTGCGGCGAGCTCGGGAGAGCGCCCGGCGGCACCCCGAGGAGCGGGATGAGCGTGCGTCGGGTCGACTGGACGCACAGCGGCACCTGGAGGCGCGCGGTGGTACCGCGGCGAGATCCCGAGAGCACCCAGCGGCACTCGCATGAGCAGGGTGGAGCGCGAAGAGCTCGGGAGATCGTCCGGCGGCACCCCGAGAAGTGGGATGAGCGTGCGTCGGGTCGACCGGACGTACAGCGGCACCAGGAGGCGCACGGTGGTAGTGCGGCGAGCTCGGGAAAGCGCCCGGCGGCACCCAGACAAGCAAGGTGAAGGAGCGGCGATATCGGGAGAGCGCTCGGCGGCACTCGGAGGCGCGCTGTGGTATCGCGGCGAGATCCCGAGAGCACCCAGCGGCACTCGCATGCGCAGGGTGGAGCGCGAAGAGCTCGGGAGAGCGTCTGGCGGCACCCCGAGGAGCGGGATGAGCGTGCGTCGGGTCGACCGGACGCACAGCGGCACCTGGAGGCGCACGGTGGTAGCGCGACGAGCTCGGGAGAGCGTCCGGCGGCACCCCGAGGAGCGGGATGAGCGTGCGTCGGGTCGACCGGACGCACAGCGGCACCTGGAGGCGCACGGTGGTAGCGCGACGAGCTCGGGAGAGCGCCCGGTGGCACCCCGAGCACTGTGGTGAAGGAGCGGCGATATCGGGAGAGCGCGTGGCGGCACCCCGACGTGCGCGGTCAACGAGTGTCGATACCGGGAGAGCGCTCGGCTGCACTCGGAGGCGCACGGTGGTACCGCTGCGAGCTCAGGAGAGCGCCCGGCGGCATCCCGAGCACCGTGGTGAAGGAGCGGCGATATCGGGAGAGCACCTGGCGGCACCCCGACGTGCGGGGTCAATGAGTGGCGATACCGGGAGAGCGCTCGGCGGCACTCGGAGGCGCACGGTGGTACCGCGGCGAGATCCCAAGAGCACCCAGCGGCACTCGCATGCGCAGGGTGGAGCGCGAAGAGCTCGGGAGAGCGTCCGGCGGCACCCCGAGGAGCGGGATGAGCGTGCGTCGGGTCGACCGGACGCACAGCGGCACCTGGAGGCGCACGGCGGTAGTGCGGTGAGCTCGGCAGAGCACCCGGCAGCACCCAGACAAGCGGGGTGAAAGAGCGGCGATATCGGGAGAGCGCTCAGCGGCACTCGGAGGCGCGCTGTGGTACCGCGGCGAGATCCCGAGAGTGCCCGCTGGCACTTGCCGGCGCACGGTGGTAGCGCGGAGAGCTCAGCAGAGCGCCCGGCAGCACCCCGAGGAGAGGGATGAGCGTGCGTCGGGTCGACCGGACGCACAGCGGCACCTGGAGGCGCACGGTGGTAGTGCGGCAAGCTCGGGAGAGCGCCCGGCGGCACCCGGAGCACTGTGGTGAAGGAGCGGCGATATCGGGAGAGCGCGTGGCGGCACCCCGACGTGCGCGGTCAACGAGTGGCGATACCGGGAGAGCGCTCGGCGGCACTCGGAGGCGCACGGTGGTACCGTTGCGAGCTCAGGAGAGCGCCCGGCTGCACCCCGAGCACTGTGGTGATGGAGCGGCGATATCGGGAGAGCGCTCGGCGGCACTCAGAGGCGCGCTGTGGTACCGCGGCGAGATCCCGAGAGTGCCCGCTGGCACTTGCCGGCGCACGGTGGTAACGCGGAGAGCTCAGCAGAGCGCCCGGCAGCACCCCGAGGAGCGGGATGAGCGTGCGTCGGGTCGACCGGACGCACAGCGGCACCTGGAGGCGCACGGTGGTAGTGCGGCAAGCTCGGGAGAGCGCCCGGCGGCACCCGGAGCACTGTGGTGAAGGAGCGGCGATATCGGGAGAGTGCGTGGCGGCACCCCGACGTGCGGGGTCAACGAGTGTCGATACCGGGAGAGCGCTCGGCGGCACTCGGAGGCGCGCTGTGGTACCGCTGCGAGCTCAGGAGAGCGCCCGGCGGCACCCCGAGCACCGTGGTGAAGGAGCGGCGATATCGGGAGAGCGCTCGGCGGCACCCCGACGTGCGGGTTCAACGAGTGGCGATACCGGGAGAGCGCTCGGCGGCACTCGGAGGCGCACGGTGGCACCGCGGCGAGATCCCGAGAGCACCCAGCGGCACTCACATGCGCAGGGTGGAGCGCGAAGAGCTCGGGAGAGCGTCCGGCGGCACCCCGAGGAGCGGGATGAGCGTGCGTCGGGTCGACCGGACGCACAGCGGCACCTGGAGGCGCACGGTGGTAGTGCGGCAAGCTCGGGAAAGCGCCCGGCGGCACCCAGACAAGCAGGGTGAAGGAGCGGCGATATGGGGAGAGCGTTCAGCGGCACTCGGAGGCACGCGGTGGTACCGCTGTGAGCTCGGCAGTGTGCCCGGCGGCACCCCGAGGAGCGGGATGAGCGTGCCTCGGGTCGACCGGACGCACAGCGGCACCTGGAGGAGCACGGTGGTAGTGCGGCGAGCTCGGGAGAGCGCCCGGCGGCACCCCGAGGAGCGGGATGAGCGTGCGTCGGGTCGACTGGACGCACAGCGGCACCTGGAGGCGCGCGGTGGTACCGCGGCGAGATCCCGAGAGCACCCAGCGGCACTCGCATGAGCAGGGTGGAGCGCGAAGAGCTCGGGAGATCGTCCGGCGGCACCCCGAGGAGCAGGATGAGCGTGCGTCGGGTCGACTGGACGTACAGCGGCACCAGGAGGCGCACGGTGGTAGTGCGGCGAGCTCGGGAAAGCGCCCGGCGGCACCCAGACAAGCAGGGTGAAGGAGCGGCGATATCGGGAGAGCGCTCGGCGGCACTCGGAGGCGCGCTGTGGTATCGCGACGAGATCCCGAGAGCACCCAGCGGCACTCGCATGCGCAGGGTGGAGCGCAAGAGCTCGGGAGAGCGTCTGGCGGCACCCCGAGGAGCGGGATGAGCGTGCGTCGGGTCGACCGGACGCACAGCGGCACCTGGAGGCGCACGGTGGTAGCGCGACGAGCTCGGGAGAGCGCCCGGTGGCACCCCGAGAAGTGGGATGAGCGTGCGTCGGGTCGACCGGACGTACAGCGGCACCAGGAGGCGCACGGTGGTAGTGCGGCGAGCTCGGGAAAGCGCCCGGCGGCACCCAGACAAGCAAGGTGAAGGAGCGGCGATATCGGGAGAGCGCTCGGCGGCACTCGGAGGCGCGCTGTGGTATCGCGGCGAGATCCCGAGAGCACCCAGCGGCACTCGCATGCGCAGGGTGGAGCGCGAAGAGCTCGGGAGAGCGTCCGGCGGCACCCCGAGGAGCGGGATGAGCGTGCGTCGGGTCGACCGGACGCACAGCGGCACCTGGAGGCGCACGGTGGTAGCGCGACGAGCTCGGGAGAGCGCCCGGTGGCACCCCGAGCACTGTGGTGAAGGAGCGGCGATATCGGGAGAGCGCGTGGCGGCACCCCGACGTGCGCGGTCAACGAGTGTCGATACCGGGAGAGCGCTCGGCGGCACTCGGAGGCGCACGGTGGTAACGCGGCGAGCTCGGCAGAGCACCTGGCGGCACCCCGAGCACCGTGGTGAAGGAGCGGCGATATCGGGAGAGCGCTCGGCGGCACTCGGAGGCGCGCTGTGGTACCGCGTCGAGATCCCGAGAGCACCCAGCGGCACTCGCATGCGCAGGGTGGAGCGCGAAGAGCTCGGGAGAGCGTCCGGCGGCACCCCGAGGAGCGGGATGAGCATGCGTCGGGTCGACCGGACGCACAGCGGCACCTGGAGGCGCACGGTGGTAGTGCGGAAAGCTCGGGAGAGCGCCCGGCGGCACCCCGAGCACTGTGGTGAAGGAGCGGCGATATCGGGAGAGCGCGTGGCGGCAACCCGACGTGCGGGGTCAACGAGTGGCAATACCGGGAGAGCGCTCGGCGGCACTCGGAGGCGCACGGTGGTACCGCTGCGAGCTCAGGAGAGCGCCCGGCGGCACCCCGAGGAGCGGGATGAGCGTGCCTCGGGTCGACCGGACGCACAGCGGCACCTGGAGGCGCACGGTGGTAGCGCGATGAGCTCGGGAGAGCGCCCGGTGGCACCCCGAGCACTGTGGTGAAGGAGCGGCGATATCGGGAGAGCGCGTGGCGGCACCCCGACGTGCGCGGTCAACGAGTGTCGATACCGGGAGAGCGCTCGGCGGCACTCGGAGGCGCACGGTGGTAACGCGGCGAGCTCGGCAGAGCACCTGGCGGCACCCCGAGCACCGTGGTGAAGGAGCGGCGATATCGGGAGAGCGCTCGGCGGCACTCGGAGGCGCGCTGTGGTACCGCGTCGAGATCCCGAGAGCAACCAGCGGCACTCGCATGCGCAGGGTGGAGCGCGAAGAGCTCGGGAGAGCGTCCGGCGGCACCCCGAGGAGCGGGATGAGCATGCGTCGGGTCGACCGGACGCACAGCGGCACCTGGAGGCGCACGGTGGTAGTGCGGAAAGCTCGGGAGAGCGCCCGGCGGCACCCCGAGCACTGTGGTGAAGGAGCGGCGATATCGGGAGAGCGCGTGGCGGCAACCCGACGTGCGGAATCAACGAGTGGCAATACCGAAAGAGCGCTCGGCGGCACTCGGAGGCGCACGGTGGTACCGCTGCGAGCTCAGGAGAGCGCCCGGCGGCACCCCGAGGAGCGGGATGAGCGTGCCTCGGGTCGACCGGACGTACAGCGGCACCAGGAGGCGCACGGTGGTAGCGCGACGAGCTCGGGAGAGCGCCCGGTGGCACCCCGAGGAGCGGGATGAGCGTGCGTCGGGTCGACCGGACGTACAGCGGCACCTGGAGGCGCACGGTGGTAGTGCGGCGAGCTCGGGAAAGCGCCCGGCGGCACCCCGAGCACTGTGGTGAAGGAGCGGCGATATCGGGAGAGCGCTCGGCGGCACTCGGAGGCGCGCTGTGGTATCGCGGCGAGATCCCGAGAGCACCCAGCGGCACTCGCATGCGCAGGGTGGAGCGCGAAGAGCTCGGGAGAGCGTCCGGCGGCACCCCGAGGAGCGGGATGAGCGTGCCTCGGGTCGACCGGACGCACAGCGGCACTCGGAGGCGCACGGTGGTAGCGCGACAAGCTCTGGAGAGCGCGTCGATGGCACCCCGAGGAGCGGGATGAGCGTGCGTCGGGTCGACCGGACGTACAGCGGCACCAGGAGGCGCACGGTGGTAGTGCGGCGAGCTCGGGAAAGCGCCCGGCGGCACCCAGACAAGCAGGGTGAAGGAGCGGCGATATCGGGAGAGCATTGAGCGGCACTCGGAGGCACGCGGTGGTACCGCTGTGAGCTCGGCAGTGCGCCCGGCGGCACCCCAGGCACTGTGGTGAAGGAGCAGCGATATCGGGAGAGTGCTCGGCGGCACTCGGAGGCGCGCTGTGGTACCGCGGCGAGATCCCGAGAGTGCCCGCTGGCACTTGCCGGCGCACGGTGTTACCTCTGCGAGCTCAGGAGAGCGCCCGGCGGCACCCCGAGGAGCGGGATGAGCATGCGTCGGGTCGACCGGACGCACAGCGGCACCTGGAGGCGCACGGTGGTAGTGCGGCGAGCTCGGGAGAGCGCCCGGCGGCACCACGAGAAGTGGGATGAGCATGCGTCGGGTCGACCGGACGCACAGCGGCACCTGGAGGCGCACGGTGGTAGTGCGGCAAGCTCGGGAGAGCGCCCGGCGGCACCCCGAGCACTGTGGTGAAGGAGCGGCGATATCGGGAGAGCGCGTGGCGGCACCCCGACGTGCGGGGTCAACGAGTGGCGATACCGGGAGAGCGCTCGGCGGCACTCGGAGGCGCACGGTGGTAACGCGGCGAGCTCGGCAGAGCACCTGGCGGCACCCCGAGCAGCGTGGTGAAGGAGCGGCGATATCGGGAGAGGGCTCGGCGGCACTCGGAGGCGCACGGTGGGACCGCGGCGAGATCCCGAGAGCACCCAGCGGCACTCGCATGCGCAGGGTGGAGCGCGAAGAGCTCGGGAGAGCGTCCGGCGGCACCCCTAGGAGCGGGATGAGCGTGCGTCGGGTCGACCGGACGCACAGCGGCACCTGGAGGTGCACGGTGATAGTGCGGCGAGCTCGGCAGAGCACCCGGCGGCACCCAGACAAGCAGGGTGAAGGAGCGGCGATATCGGGAGAGCGCTCGGCGGCACTCGGAGGCGCGCTGTGGTACCGCGGCGAGATCCCGAGAGTGCCCGCTGGCACTTCTCAGCGCACGGTGGTAGCGCGGAGAGCTCAGCAGAGCGCCCAGCGGCACCCCGAGGAGCGGGATGAGCGTGCGTCGGGTCGACCGGACGCACAGCGGCACCTGGAGGCGCACGGTGGTAGTGCGGAAAGCTCGGGAGAGCGCCCGGCGGCACCCAGACAAGAAGGGTGAAGGAGCGGCGATATCGGGAGAGCGCGTGGCGGCACCCCGACGTGCGGGGTCAACGAGTGTGGATACCGGGAGAGCGCTCGGCGGCACTCGGAGGCGCACGGTGGTAACGCGGCGAGCTCGGGAGAGCACCTGGCGGCACCCCGAGGAGCGGGATTAGCGTGCGTCGGGTCGACCGGACGCACAGCGGCACCTGGAGGCGCACGGTGGTAGTGCGGCGAGCTCGGGAGAGCGCCCGGCGGCACCCCGAGCACTGTGGTGAAGGAGCGGCGATATCGGGAGAGCGCGTGGCGGCACCCCGACGTGCGGGGTCAACGAGTGTCGATACCGGGAGAGCGCTCGGCGGCACTCGGAGGCGCACGGTGGTAACGCGGCGAGCTCGGCAGAGCACCTGGCGGCACCCCGAGCACCGTGGTGAAGGAGCGGCGATATCGGGAGAGCGCTCGGCGGCACTCGGAGGCGCGCTGTGGTACCGCGGCGAGATCCCGAGAGCACCCAGCGGCACTCGCATGCGCAGGGTGGAGCGCGAAGAGCTCGGGAGAGCGTCCGGCGGCACCCCGAGGAGCGGGATGAGTATGCGTCGGGTCGACCGGACGCACAGCGGCACCTGGAGGCGCACGGTGGTAGTGCGGCGAGCTCGGGAGAGCGCCCGGCGGCACCCCGAGGAGCGGGATGAGCTTGCGTCGGGTCGACCGGACGCACAGCGGCACCTGGAGGCGCACGGTGGTAGTGCGGCGAGCTCGGGAGAGCGCCCGGCGGCACCCCGAGGAGCGGGATGAGCGTGCGTCGGGTCGACCGGACGCACAGCGGCACCTGCAGGCGCACGGTGGTAGTGCGGCGAGCTCGGGAGAGCGCCCGGCGGCACCCCGAGGAGCGGGATGAGCGTGCGTCGGGTCGACTGGACGCACAGCGGCACCTGGAGGCGCACGGTGGTAGTGCGGCAAGCTCGGGAGAGCGCCCGGCGGCACCCCGAGCACTGTGGTGAAGGAGCGGCGATATCGGGAGAGCGCGTGGCGGCACCCCGACGTGCGGGGTCAACGAGTGTCGATACCGGGAGAGCGCTCGGCGGCACTCGGAGGCACACGGTGGTACCGCTGCGAGCTCGGCAGAGCGCCTGGCTGCACCCCGAGCACTGTGGTGAAGGAGCGGCGATATCGGGAGAGCACCTGGCGGCACCCCGACGTGCGGGGTCAATGAGTGGCGATACCGGGAGAGCGCTCGGCGGCACTCGGAGGCGCACGGTGGTACCGCGGCGAGATCCCAAGAGCACCCAGCGGCACTCGCATGCGCAGGGTGGAGCGCGAAGAGCTCGGGAGAGCGTCCGGCGGCACCCCGAGGAGCGGGATGAGCGTGCGTCGGGTCGACCGGACGCACAGCGGCACCTGGAGGCGCACGGTGGTAGTGCGGTGAGCTCGGCAGAGCACCCGGCGGCACCCAGACAAGCGGGGTGAAAGAGCGGCGATATCGGGAGAGCGTTCAGCGGCACTCGGAGGCGCGCTGTGGTACCGCGGCGAGATCCCGAGAGTGCCCGCTGGCACTTGCCGGCGCACGGTGGTAGCGCGGAGAGCTCAGCAGAGCGCCCGGCAGCACCCCGAGGAGCGGGATGAGCGTGCGTCGGGTCGACCGGACGCACAGCGGCACCTGGAGGCGCACGGTGGTAGTGCGGCAAGCTCGGGAGAGCGCCCGGCGGCACCCCGAGCACTGTGGTGAAGGAGCGGCGATATCGGGAGAGCGCGTGGCGGCACCCCGACGTGCGCGGTCAACGAGTGGCGATACCGGGAGAGCGCTCGGCGGCACTCGGAGGCGCACGGTGGTACCGCTGCGAGCTCAGGAGAGCGCCCGGCTGCACCCCGAGCACTGTGGTGATGGAGCGGCGATATCGGGAGAGCGCTCGGCGGCACTCAGAGGCGCGCTGTGGTACCGCGGCGAGATCCCGAGAGTGCCCGCTGGCACTTGCCGGCGCACGGTGGTAACGCGGAGAGCTCAGCAGAGCGCCCGGCAGCACCCCGAGGAGCGGGATGAGCGTGCGTCGGGTCGACCGGACGCACAGCGGCACCTGGAGGCGCACGGTGGTAGTGCGGCAAGCTCGGGAGAGCGCCCGGCGGCACCCCGAGCACTGTGGTGAAGGAGCGGCGATATCGGGAGAGTGCGTGGCGGCACCCCGACGTGCGGGGTCAACGAGTGTCGATACCGGGAGAGCGCTCGGCGGCACTCGGAGGCGCGCTGTGGTACCGCTGCGAGCTCAGGAGAGCGCCCGGCGGCACCCCGAGCACCGTGGTGAAGGAGCGGCGATATCGGGAGAGCGCCTGGCGGCACCCCGACGTGCGGGGTCAACGAGTGGCGATACCGGGAGAGCGCTTGGCGGCACTCGGAGGCGCACGGTGGCACCGCGGCGAGATCCCGAGAGCACCCAGCGGCACTCACATGCGCAGGGTGGAGCGCGAAGAGCTCGGGAGAGCGTCCGGCGGCACCCCGAGGAGCGGGATGAGCGTGCGTCGGGTCGACCGGACGCACAGCGGCACCTGGAGGCGCACGGTGGTAGTGCGGCAAGCTCGGGAAAGCGCCCGGCGGCACCCAGACAAGCAGGGTGAAGGAGCGGCGATATCGGGAGAGCGTTCAGCGGCACTCGGAGGCACGCGGTGGTACCGCTGTGAGCTCGGCAGTGTGCCCGGCGGCACCCCGAGGAGCGGGATGAGCGTGCCTCGGGTCGACCGGACGCACAGCGGCACCTGGAGGAGCACGGTGGTAGTGCGGCGAGCTCGGGAGAGCGCCCGGCGGCACCCCGAGGAGCGGGATGAGCGTGCGTCGGGTCGACTGGACGCACAGCGGCACCTGGAGGCGCGCGGTGGTACCGCGGCGAGATCCCGAGAGCACCCAGCGGCACTCGCATGAGCAGGGTGGAGCGCGAAGAGCTCGGGAGATCGTCCGGCGGCACCCCGAGGAGCAGGATGAGCGTGCGTCGGGTCGACTGGACGTACAGCGGCACCAGGAGGCGCACGGTGGTAGTGCGGCGAGCTCGGGAAAGCGCCCGGCGGCACCCAGACAAGCAGGGTGAAGGAGCAGCGATATCGGGAGAGCGCTCGGCGGCACTCGGAGGCGCGCTGTGGTATCGCGACGAGATCCCGAGAGTGCCCGCTGGCACTTGCCGGCGCACGGTGGTAGCGCGGAGAGCTCAGCAGAGCGCCCGGCAGCACCCCGAGGAGCGGGATGAGCGTGCGTCGGGTCGACCGGACGCACAGCGGCACCTGGAGGCGCACGGTGGTAGTGCGGCAAGCTCGGGAGAGCGCCCGGCGGCACCCGGAGCACTGTGGTGAAGGAGCGGCGATATCGGGAGAGCGCTCGGCGGCACTCAGAGGCGCGCTGTGGTACCGCGGCGAGATCCCGAGAGCACCCAGCGGCACTCGCATGTGCAGGGTGGAGCGCGAAGAGCTCGGGAGAGCGTCCGGCTGCACCCCGAGGAGCGGGATGAGCGTGCGTCGGGTCGACCGGACGCACAGCGGCACCTGGAGGCGCACGGTGGTAGCGCGACGAGCTCGGGAGAGCGCCCGGTGGCACCCCGAGGAGCGGGATGAGCGTGCGTCGGGTCGACCGGACGTACAGCGGCACCTGCAGGCGCACGGTGGTAGTGCGGCAAGCTCGGGAAAGCGCCCGGCGGCACCCAGACAAGCAGGGTGAAGGAGCGGCGATATCGGGAGAGCGTTCGGCGGCACTCGGAGGCGCGCTGTGGTACCGCGGCGAGATCCCGAGAGTGCCCGCTGGCACTTGCCGGCGCACGGTGGTAGCGCGGAGAGCTCAGCAGAGCGCCCGGCAGCACCCCGAGGAGCGGGATGAGCATGAGTCGGGTCGACCGGACGCACAGCGGCACCTGGAGGCGCACGGTGGTAGTGCGGCAAGCTCGGGAGAGCGCCCGGCGGCACCCCGAGCACTGTGGTGAAGGAGCGGCGATATCTGGAGAGCCCGTGGCGGCACCCCGACGTGCGGGGTCAACGAGTGTCGATACCGGGAGAGCGCTCGGCGGCACTCGGAGGCGCACGGTGGTAACGCGGCGAGCTCGGCAGAGCACCTGGCGGCACCCCGAGCAGCGTGGTGAAGGAGCGGCGATATCGGGAGAGGGCTCGGCGGCACTCGGAGGCGCACGGTGGTACCGCTGCGAGCTCAGGAGAGCGCCCGGCGGCACCCCGAGCACCGTGGTGAAGGAGCGGCGATATCGGGAGAGCGCCTGGCGGCACCCCGACGTGCGGGGTCAACGAGTGGCGATACCGGGAGAGCGCTCGGCGGCACTCGGAGGCGCACGGTGGTACCGCGGCGAGATCCCGAGAGCACCCAGCGGCACTCGCATGCGCAGGGTGGAGCGCGAAGAGCTCGGGAGTGCGTCCGGCGGCACCCCGAGGAGCGGGATGAGCGTGCGTCGGGTGGACCGGATGCACAGCGGCACCTGGAGGCGCACGGTGGTAGTGCGGCAAGCTCGGGAAAGCGCCTGGCAGCACCCAGACAAGCAGGGTGAAGGAGCGGCGATATCGGGAGAGCGTTCAGCGGCACTCGGAGGCACGCGGTGGTACCGCTGTTAGCTCGGCAGTGCGCCCGGCGGCACCCCAGGCACTGTGGTGAAGGAGCAGCGATATCGGGAGAGCTCTCGGCGGCACTCGGAGGCGCGCTGTGGTACCGCGGCGAGATCCCGAGAGCACCCAGCGGCACTCGCATGCGCAGGGTGGAGCGCGAAGAGCTCGGGAGAGCGTCCGGCTGCACCCCGAGGAGCGGGATGAGCGTGCGTCGGGTCGACCGGACGCACAGCGGCACCTGGAGGAGCACGGTGGTAGTGCGGCGAGCTCGGGAGAGCGCCCGGCGGCACCCCGAGGAGCGGGATGAGCGTGCGTCGGGTCGACTGGACGCACAGCGGCACCTGGAGGCGCGCGGTGGTACCGCGGCGAGATCCCGAGAGCACCCAGCGGCACTCGCATGAGCAGGGTGGAGCGCGAAGAGCTCGGGAGATCGTCCGGCGGCACCCCGAGGAGCAGGATGAGCGTGCGTCGGGTCGACTGGACGTACAGCGGCACCAGGAGGCGCACGGTGGTAGTGCGGCGAGCTCGGGAAAGCGCCCGGCGGCACCCAGACAAGCAGGGTGAAGGAGCGGCGATATCGGGAGAGCGCTCGGCGGCACTCGGAGGCGCGCTGTGGTATCGCGACGAGATCCCGAGAGCACCCAGCGGCACTCGCATGCGCAGGGTGGAGCGCAAGAGCTCGGGAGAGCGTCTGGCGGCACCCCGAGGAGCGGGATGAGCGTGCGTCGGGTCGACCGGACGCACAGCGGCACCTGGAGCCGCACGGTGGTAGCGCGACGAGCTCGGGAGAGCGCCCGGTGGCACCCCGAGAAGTGGGATGAGCGTGCGTCGGGTCGACCGGACGTACAGCGGCACCAGGAGGCGCACGGTGGTAGTGCGGCGAGCTCGGGAAAGCGCCCGGCGGCACCCAGACAAGCAAGGTGAAGGAGCGGCGATATCGGGAGAGCGCTCGGCGGCACTCGGAGGCGCGCTGTGGTATCGCGGCGAGATCCCGAGAGCACCCAGCGGCACTCGCATGCGCAGGGTGGAGCGCGAAGAGCTCGGGAGAGCGTCCGGCGGCACCCCGAGGAGCGGGATGAGCGTGCGTCGGGTCGACCGGACGCACAGCGGCACCTGGAGGCGCACGGTGGTAGCGCGACGAGCTCGGGAGAGCGTCCGGCGGCACCCCGAGGAGCGGGATGAGCGTGCGTCGGGTCGACCGGACGCACAGCGGCACCTGGAGGCGCACGGTGGTAGCGCGACGAGCTCGGGAGAGCGCCCGGTGGCACCCCGAGCACTGTGGTGAAGGAGCGGCGATATCGGGAGAGCGCGTGGCGGCACCCCGACGTGCGGGGTCAACGAGTGTCGATACCGGGAGAGCGCTCGGCGGCACTCGGAGGCGCACGGTGGTACCGCTGCGAGCTCAGGAGAGCGCCCGGCGGCATCCCGAGCACCGTGGTGAAGGAGCGGCGATATCGGGAGAGCACCTGGCGTCACCCCGACGTGCGGGGTCAATGAGTGGCGATACCGGGAGAGCGCTCGGCGGCACTCGGAGGCGCACGGTGGTACCGCGGCGAGATCCCAAGAGCACCCAGCGGCACTCGCATGCGCAGGGTGGAGCGCGAAGAGCTCGGGAGAGCGTCCGGCGGCACCCCGAGGAGCGGGATGAGCGTGCGTCGGGTCGACCGGACGCACAGCGGCACCTGGAGTCGCACGGTGGTAGTGCGGTGAGCTCGGCAGAGCACCCGGCAGCACCCAGACAAGCGGGGTGAAAGAGCGGCGATATCGGGAGAGCGCTCAGCGGCACTCGGAGGCGCGCTGTGGTACCGCGGCGAGATCCCGAGAGTGCCCGCTGGCACTTGCCGGCGCACGGTGGTAGCGCGGAGAGCTCAGCAGAGCGCCCGGCAGCACCCCGAGGAGAGGGATGAGCGTGCGTCGGGTCGACCGGACGCACAGCGGCACCTGGAGGCGCACGGTGGTAGTGCGGTGAGCTCGGCAGAGCACCCGGCAGCACCCAGACAAGCGGGGTGAAAGAGCGGCGATATCGGGAGAGCGCTCAGCGGCACTCGGAGGCGCGCTGTGGTACCGCGGCGAGATCCCGAGAGTGCCCGCTGGCACTTGCCGGCGCACGGTGGTAGCGCGGAGAGCTCAGCAGAGCGCCCGGCAGCACCCCGAGGAGCGGGATGAGCGTGCGTCGGGTCGACCGGACGCACAGCGGCACCTGGAGGCGCACGGTGGTAGTGCGGCAAGCTCGGGAGAGCGCCCGGCGGCACCCCGAGCACCGTGGTGAAGGAGCGGCGATATCGGGAGAGCGCTCGGCGGCACCCCGACGTGCGGGGTCAACGAGTGGCGATACCGGGAGAGCGCTCGGCGGCACTCGGAGGCGCACGGTGGTACCGCGGCGAGATCCCGAGAGCACCCAGCGGCACTCGCATGCGCAGGGTGGAGCGCGAAGAGCTCGGGAGTGCGTCCGGCGGCACCCCGAGGAGCGGGATGAGCGTGCGTCGGGTGGACCGGATGCACAGCGGCACCTGGAGGCGCACGGTGGTAGTGCGGCAAGCTCGGGAAAGCGCCTGGCAGCACCCAGACAAGCAGGGTGAAGGAGCGGCGATATCGGGAGAGCGTTCAGCGGCACTCGGAGGCACGCGGTGGTACCGCTGTTAGCTCGGCAGTGCGCCCGGCGGCACCCCAGGCACTGTGGTGAAGGAGCAGCGATATCGGGAGAGCTCTCGGCGGCACTCGGAGGCGCGCTGTGGTACCGCGGCGAGATCCCGAGAGCACCCAGCGGCACTCGCATGCGCAGGGTGGAGCGCGAAGAGCTCGGGAGAGCGTCCGGCTGCACCCCGAGGAGCGGGATGAGCGTGCGTCGGGTCGACCGGACGCACAGCGGCACCTGGAGGAGCACGGTGGTAGTGCGGCGAGCTCGGGAGAGCGCCCGGCGGCACCCCGAGGAGCGGGATGAGCGTGCGTCGGGTCGACTGGACGCACAGCGGCACCTGGAGGCGCGCGGTGGTACCGCGGCGAGATCCCGAGAGCACCCAGCGGCACTCGCATGAGCAGGGTGGAGCGCGAAGAGCTCGGGAGATCGTCCGGCGGCACCCCGAGGAGCAGGATGAGCGTGCGTCGGGTCGACTGGACGTACAGCGGCACCAGGAGGCGCACGGTGGTAGTGCGGCGAGCTCGGGAAAGCGCCCGGCGGCACCCAGACAAGCAAGGTGAAGGAGCGGCGATATCGGGAGAGCGCTCGGCGGCACTCGGAGGCGCGCTGTGGTATCGCGGCGAGATCCCGAGAGCACCCAGCGGCACTCGCATGCGCAGGGTGGAGCGCGAAGAGCTCGGGAGAGCGTCCGGCGGCACCCCGAGGAGCGGGATGAGCGTGCGTCGGGTCGACCGGACGCACAGCGGCACCTGGAGGCGCACGGTGGTAGCGCGACGAGCTCGGGAGAGCGTCCGGCGGCACCCCGAGGAGCGGGATGAGCGTGCGTCGGGTCGACCGGACGCACAGCGGCACCTGGAGGCGCACGGTGGTAGCGCGACGAGCTCGGGAGAGCGCCCGGTGGCACCCCGAGCACTGTGGTGAAGGAGCGGCGATATCGGGAGAGCGCGTGGCGGCACCCCGACGTGCGCGGTCAACGAGTGTCGATACCGGGAGAGCGCTCGGCGGCACTCGGAGGCGCACGGTGGTACCGCTGCGAGCTCAGGAGAGCGCCCGGCGGCATCCCGAGCACCGTGGTGAAGGAGCGGCGATATCGGGAGAGCACCTGGCGGCACTCCGACGTGCGGGGTCAATGAGTGGCGATACCGGGAGAGCGCTCGGCGGCACTCGGAGGCGCACGGTGGTACCGCGTCGAGATCCCAAGAGCACCCAGCGGCACTCGCATGCGCAGGGTGGAGCGCGAAGAGCTCGGGAGAGCGTCCGGCGGCACCCCGAGGAGCGGGATGAGCGTGCGTCGGGTCGACCGGACGCACAGCGGCACCTGAAGGCGCACGGTGGTAGTGCGGTGAGCTCGGCAGAGCACCCGGCAGCACCCAGACAAGCGGGGTGAAAGAGCGGCGATATCGGGAGAGCGCTCAGCGGCACTCGGAGGCGCGCTGTGGTACCGCGGCGAGATCCCGAGAGTGCCCGCTGGCACTTGCCGGCGCACGGTGGTAGCGCGGAGAGCTCAGCAGAGCGCCCGGCAGCACCCCGAGGAGAGGGATGAGCGTGCGTCGGGTCGACCGGACGCACAGCGGCACCTGGAGGCGCACGGTGGTAGTGCGGCAAGCTCGGGAGAGCGCCCGGCGGCACCCGGAGCACTGTGGTGAAGGAGCGGCGATATCGGGAGAGCGCGTGGCGGCACCCCGACGTGCGCGGTCAACGAGTGGCGATACCGGGAGAGCGCTCGGCGGCACTCGGAGGCGCACGGTGGTACCGTTGCGAGCTCAGGAGAGCGCCCGGCTGCACCCCGAGCACTGTGGTGATGGAGCGGCGATATCGGGAGAGCGCTCGGCGGCACCCCGACGTGCGGGGTCAACGAGTGGCGATACCGGGAGAGCGCTCGGCGGCACTCGGAGGCGCACAATGGTACCGCGGCGAGATCCCGAGAGCACCCAGCGGCACTCGCATGCGCAGGGTGGAGCGCGAAGAGCTCGGGAGAGCGTCCGGCTGCACCCCGAGGAGCGGGATGAGCGTGCGTCGGGTCGACCGGACGCACAGCGGCACCTGGAGGCGCACGGTGGTAGCGCGACGAGGTCGGGAGAGCGCCCGGTGGCACCCCGAGGAGCGGGATGAGCGTGCGTCGGGTCGACCGGACGTACAGCGGCACCTGCAGGCGCACGGTGGTAGTGCGGCAAGCTCGGGAAAGCGCCCGGCGGCACCCAGACAAGCAGGGTGAAGGAGCGGCGATATCGGGAGAGCGTTCGGCGGCACTCGGAGGCGCGCTGTGGTACCGCGGCGAGATCCCGAGAGTGCCCGCTGGCACTTGCCGGCGCACGGTGGTAGCGCGGAGAGCTCAGCAGAGCGCCCGGCAGCACCCCGAGGAGCGGGATGAGCATGAGTCGGGTCGACCGGACGCACAGCGGCACCTGGAGGCGCACGGTGGTAGTGCGGCAAGCTCGGGAGAGCGCCCGGCGGCACCCCGAGCACTGTGGTGAAGGAGCGGCGATATCTGGAGAGCCCGTGGCGGCACCCCGACGTGCGGGGTCAACGAGTGTCGATACCGGGAGAGCGCTCGGCGGCACTCGGAGGCGCACGGTGGTAACGCGGCGAGCTCGGCAGAGCACCTGGCGGCACCCCGAGCAGCGTGGTGAAGGAGCGGCGATATCGGGAGAGGGCTCGGCGGCACTCGGAGGCGCACGGTGGTACCGCTGCGAGCTCAGGAGAGCGCCCGGCGGCACCCCGAGCACCGTGGTGAAGGAGCGGCGATATCGGGAGAGCGCCTGGCGGCACCCCGACGTGCGGGGTCAACGAGTGGCGATACCGGGAGAGCGCTCGGCGGCACTCGGAGGCGCACGGTGGTACCGCGGCGAGATCCCGAGAGCACCCAGCGGCACTCGCATGCGCAGGGTGGAGCGCGAAGAGCTCGGGAGTGCGTCCGGCGGCACCCCGAGGAGCGGGATGAGCGTGCGTCGGGTGGACCGGATGCACAGCGGCACCTGGAGGCGCACGGTGGTAGTGCGGCAAGCTCGGGAAAGCGCCTGGCAGCACCCAGACAAGCAGGGTGAAGGAGCGGCGATATCGGGAGAGCGTTCAGCGGCACTCGGAGGCACGCGGTGGTACCGCTGTTAGCTCGGCAGTGCGCCCGGCGGCACCCCAGGCACTGTGGTGAAGGAGCAGCGATATCGGGAGAGCTCTCGGCGGCACTCGGAGGCGCGCTGTGGTACCGCGGCGAGATCCCGAGAGCACCCAGCGGCACTCGCATGCGCAGGGTGGAGCGCGAAGAGCTCGGGAGAGCGTCCGGCTGCACCCCGAGGAGCGGGATGAGCGTGCGTCGGGTCGACCGGACACACAGCGGCACCTGGAGGAGCACGGTGGTAGTGCGGCGAGCTCGGGAGAGCGCCCGGCGGCACCCCGAGGAGCGGGATGAGCGTGCGTCGGGTCGACTGGACGCACAGCGGCACCTGGAGGCGCGCGGTGGTACCGCGGCGAGATCCCGAGAGCACCCAGCGGCACTCGCATGAGCAGGGTGGAGCGCGAAGAGCTCGGGAGATCGTCCGGCGGCACCCCGAGGAGCAGGATGAGCGTGCGTCGGGTCGACTGGACGTACAGCGGCACCAGGAGGCGCACGGTGGTAGTGCGGCGAGCTCGGGAAAGCGCCCGGCGGCACCCAGACAAGCAGGGTGAAGGAGCGGCGATATCGGGAGAGCGCTCGGCGGCACTCGGAGGCGCGCTGTGGTATCGCGACGAGATCCCGAGAGCACCCAGCGGCACTCGCATGCGCAGGGTGGAGCGCAAGAGCTCGGGAGAGCGTCTGGCGGCACCCCGAGGAGCGGGATGAGCGTGCGTCGGGTCGACCGGACGCACAGCGGCACCTGGAGGCGCACGGTGGTAGCGCGACGAGCTCGGGAGAGCGCCCGGTGGCACCCCGAGAAGTGGGATGAGCGTGCGTCGGGTCGACCGGACGTACAGCGGCACCAGGAGGCGCACGGTGGTAGTGCGGCGAGCTCGGGAAAGCGCCCGGCGGCACCCAGACAAGCAAGGTGAAGGAGCGGCGATATCGGGAGAGCGCTCGGCGGCACTCGGAGGCGCGCTGTGGTATCGCGGCGAGATCCCGAGAGCACCCAGCGGCACTCGCATGCGCAGGGTGGAGCGCGAAGAGCTCGGGAGAGCGTCCGGCAGCACCCCGAGGAGCGGGATGAGCGTGCGTCGGGTCGACCGGACGCACAGCGGCACCTAGAGGCGCACGGTGGTAGCGCGACGAGCTCGGGAGAGCGTCCGGCGGCACCCCGAGGAGCGGGATGAGCGTGCGTCGGGTCGACCGGACGCACAGCGGCACCTGGAGGCGCACGGTGGTAGCGCGACGAGCTCGGGAGAGCGCCCGGTCGCACCCCGAGCACTGTGGTGAAGGAGCGGCGATATCGGGAGAGCGCGTGGCGGCACCCCGACGTGCGCGGTCAACGAGTGTCGATACCGGGAGAGCGCTCGGCGGCACTCGGAGGCGCACGGTGGTACCGCTGCGAGCTCAGGAGAGCGCCCGGCGGCATCCCGAGCACCGTGGTGAAGGAGCGGCGATATCGGGAGAGCACCTGGCGGCACCCCGACGTGCGGGGTCAATGAGTGGCGATACCGGGAGAGCGCTCGGCGGCACTCGGAGGCGCACGGTGGTACCGCGGCGAGATCCCAAGAGCACCCAGCGGCACTCGCATGCGCAGGGTGGAGCGCGAAGAGCTCGGGAGAGCGTCCGGCGGCACCCCGAGGAGCGGGATGAGCGTGCGTCGGGTCGACCGGACGCACAGCGGCACCTGGAGGCGCACGGTGGTAGTGCGGTGAGCTCGGCAGAGCACCCGGCAGCACCCAGACAAGCGGGGTGAAAGAGCGGCGATATCGGGAGAGCGCTCAGCGGCACTCGGAGGCGCGCTGTGGTACCGCGGCGAGATCCCGAGAGTGCCCGCTGGCACTTGCCGGCGCACGGTGGTAGCGCGGAGAGCTCAGCAGAGCGCCCGGCAGCACCCCGAGGAGAGGGATGAGCGTGCGTCGGGTCGACCGGACGCACAGCGGCACCTGGAGGCGCACGGTGGTAGTGCGGCAAGCTCGGGAGAGCGCCCGGCGGCACCCGGAGCACTGTGGTGAAGGAGCGGCGATATCGGGAGAGCGCGTGGCGGCACCCCGACGTGCGCGGTCAACGAGTGGCGATACCGGGAGAGCGCTCGGCGGCACTCGGAGGCGCACGGTGGTACCGTTGCGAGCTCAGGAGAGCGCCCGGCTGCACCCCGAGCACTGTGGTGATGGAGCGGCGATATCGGGAGAGCGCTCGGCGGCACTCAGAGGCGCGCTGTGGTACCGTGGCGAGATCCCGAGAGTGCCCGCTGGCACTTGCCGGCGCACGGTGGTAACGCGGAGAGCTCAGCAGAGCGCCCGGCAGCACCCCGAGGAGCGGGATGAGCGTGCGTCGGGTCGACCGGACGCACAGCGGCACCTGGAGGCGCACGGTGGTAGTGCGGCAAGCTCGGGAGAGCGCCCGGCGGCACCCCGAGCACTGTGGTGAAGGAGCGGCGATATCGGGAGAGTGCGTGGCGGCACCCCGACGTGCGGGGTCAACGAGTGTCGATACCGGGAGAGCGCTCGGCGGCACTCGGAGGCGCGCTGTGGTACCGCTGCGAGCTCAGGAGAGCGCCCGGCGGCACCCCGAGCACCGTGGTGAAGGAGCGGCGATATCGGGAGAGCGCTCGGCGGCACCCCGACGTGCGGGTTCAACGAGTGGCGATACCGGGAGAGCGCTCGGCGGCACTCGGAGGCGCACGGTGGCACCGCGGCGAGATCCCGAGAGCACCCAGCGGCACTCGCATGCGCAGGGTGGAGCGCGAAGAGCTCGGGAGAGCGTCCGGCGGCACCCCGAGGAGCGGGATGAGCGTGCGTCGGGTCGACCGGACGCACAGCGGCACCTGGAGGCGCACGGTGGTAGTGCGGCAAGCTCGGGAAAGCGCCCGGCGGCACCCAGACAAGCAGGGTGAAGGAGCGGCGATATGGGGAGAGCGTTCAGCGGCACTCGGAGGCACGCGGTGGTACCGCTGTGAGCTCGGCAGTGTGCCCGGCGGCACCCCGAGGAGCGGGATGAGCGTGCCTCGGGTCGACCGGACGCACAGCGGCACCTGGAGGAGCACGGTGGTAGTGCGGCGAGCTCGGGAGAGCGCCCGGCGGCACCCCGAGGAGCGGGATGAGCGTGCGTCGGGTCGACTGGACGCACAGCGGCACCTGGAGGCGCGCGGTGGTACCGCGGCGAGATCCCGAGAGCACCCAGCGGCACTCGCATGAGCAGGGTGGAGCGCGAAGAGCTCGGGAGATCGTCCGGCGGCACCCCGAGGAGCAGGATGAGCGTGCGTCGGGTCGACTGGACGTACAGCGGCACCAGGAGGCGCACGGTGGTAGTGCGGCGAGCTCGGGAAAGCGCCCGGCGGCACCCAGACAAGCAGGGTGAAGGAGCGGCGATATCGGGAGAGCGCTCGGCGGCACTCGGAGGCGCGCTGTGGTATCGCGACGAGATCCCGAGAGCACCCAGCGGCACTCGCATGCGCAGGGTGGAGCGCAAGAGCTCGGGAGAGCGTCTGGCGGCACCCCGAGGAGCGGGATGAGCGTGCGTCGGGTCGACCGGACGCACAGCGGCACCTGGAGGCGCACGGTGGTAGCGCGACGAGCTCGGGAGAGCGCCCGGTGGCACCCCGAGAAGTGGGATGAGCGTGCGTCGGGTCGACCGGACGTACAGCGGCACCAGGAGGCGCACGGTGGTAGTGCGGCGAGCTCGGGAAAGCGCCCGGCGGCACCCAGACAAGCAAGGTGAAGGAGCGGCGATATCGGGAGAGCGCTCGGCGGCACTCGGAGGCGCGCTGTGGTATCGCGGCGAGATCCCGAGAGCACCCAGCGGCACTCGCATGCGCAGGGTGGAGCGCGAAGAGCTCGGGAGAGCGTCCGGCGGCACCCCGAGGAGCGGGATGAGCGTGCGTCGGGTCGACCGGACGCACAGCGGCACCTGGAGGCGCACGGTGGTAGCGCGACGAGCTCGGGAGAGCGCCCGGTGGCACCCCGAGAAGTGGGATGAGCGTGCGTCGGGTCGACCGGACGTACAGCGGCACCAGGAGGCGCACGGTGGTAGTGCGGCAAGCTCGGGAAAGCGCCCGGCGGCACCCAGACAAGCGGGGTGAAAGAGCGGCGATATCGGGAGAGCGTTCAGCGGCACTCGGAGGCACGCTGTGGTACCGCGGCGAGATCCCGAGAGTGCCCGCTGGCACTTGCCGGCGCACGGTGGTAGCGCGGAGAGCTCAGCAGAGCGCCCGGCAGCACCCCGAGGAGAGGGATGAGCGTGCGTCGGGTCGACCGGACGCACAGCGGCACCTGGAGGCGCACGGTGGTAGTGCGGCAAGCTCGGGAGAGCGCCCGGCGGCACCCGGAGCACTGTGGTGAAGGAGCGGCGATATCGGGAGAGCGCGTGGCGGCACCCCGACGTGCGCGGTCAACGAGTGGCGATACCGGGAGAGCACTCGGCGGCACTCGGAGGCGCACGGTGGTACCGCTGCGAGCTCAGGAGAGCGCCCGGCTGCACCCCGAGCACTGTGGTGATGGAGCGGCGATATCGGGAGAGCGCTCGGCGGCACTCAGAGGCGCGCTGTGGTACCGCGGCGAGATCCCGAGAGTGCCCGCTGGCACTTGCCGGCGCACGGTGGTAACGCGGAGAGCTCAGCAGAGCGCCCGGCAGCACCCCGAGGAGCGGGATGAGCGTGCGTCGGGTGGACCGGACGCACAGCGGCACCTGGAGGCGCACGGTGGTAGTGCGGCAAGCTCGGGAGAGCGCCCGGCGGCACCCCGAGCACTGTGGTGAAGGAGCGGCGATATCGGGAGAGTGCGTGGCGGCACCCCGACGTGCGGGGTCAACGAGTGTCGATACCGGGAGAGCGCTCGGCGGCACTCGGAGGCGCGCTGTGGTACCGCTGCGAGCTCAGGAGAGCGCCCGGCGGCACCCCGAGCACCGTGGTGAAGGAGCGGCGATATCGGGAGAGCGCTCGGCGGCACCCCGACGTGCGGGGTCAACGAGTGGCGATACCGGGAGAGCGCTTGGCGGCACTCGGAGGCGCACGGTGGCACCGCGGCGAGATCCCGAGAGCACCCAGCGGCACTCACATGCGCAGGGTGGAGCGCGAAGAGCTCGGGAGAGCGTCCGGCGGCACCCCGAGGAGCGGGATGAGCGTGCGTCGGGTCGACCGGACGCACAGCGGCACCTGGAGGCGCACGGTGGTAGTGCGGCAAGCTCGGGAAAGCGCCCGGCGGCACCCAGACAAGCAGGGTGAAGGAGCGGCGATATCGGGAGAGCGTTCAGCGGCACTCGGAGGCACGCGGTGGTACCGCTGTGAGCTCGGCAGTGTGCCCGGCGGCACCCCGAGGAGCGGGATGAGCGTGCCTCGGGTCGACCGGACGCACAGCGGCACCTGGAGGCGCACGGTGGTAGTGCGGCAAGCTCGGGAGAGCGCCCGGCGGCACCCAGACAAGAAGGGTGAAGGAGCGGCGATATCGGGAGAGCGCGTGGCGGCACCCCGACGTGCGGGGTCAACGAGTGTGGATACCGGGAGAGCGCTCGGCGGCACTCGGAGGCGCACGGTGGTAACGCGGCGAGCTCGGGAGAGCACCTGGCGGCACCCCGAGGAGCGGGATGAGCGTGCGTCGGGTCGACCGGACGCACAGCGGCACCTGGAGGCGCACGGTGGTAGTGCGGCGAGCTCGGGAGAGCGCCCGGCGGCACCCCGAGCACCGTGGTGAAGGAGCGGCGATATCGGGAGAGCGCTCGGCGGCACCCCGACGTGCGGGGTCAACGAGTGTCGATACCGGGAGAGCGCTCGGCGGCACTCGGAGGCGCACGGTGGTAACGCGGCGAGCTCGGCAGAGCACCTGGCGGCACCCCGAGCACCGTGGTGAAGGAGCGGCGATATCGGGAGAGCGCTCGGCGGCACTCGGAGGCGCGCTGTGGTACCGCGGCGAGATCCCGAGAGCACCCAGCGGCACTCGCATGCGCAGGGTGGAGCGCGAAGAGCTCGGGAGAGCGTCCGGCGGCACCCCGAGGAGCGGGATGAGTATGCGTCGGGTCGACCGGACGCACAGCGGCACCTGGAGGCGCACGGTGGTAGTGCGGCGAGCTCGGGAGAGCGCCCGGCGGCACCCCGAGGAGCGGGATGAGCTTGCGTCGGGTCGACCGGACGCACAGTGGCACCTGGAGGCGCACGGTGGTAGTGCGGCGAGCTCGGGAGAGCGCCCGGCGGCACCCCGAGGAGCGGGATGAGCGTGCGTCGGGTCGACCGGACGCACAGCGGCACCTGCAGGCGCACGGTGGTAGTGCGGCGAGCTCGGGAGAGCGCCCGGCGGCACCCCGAGGAGCGGGATGAGCGTGCGTCGGGTCGACTGGACGCACAGCGGCACCTGGAGGCGCACGGTGGTAGTGCGGCAAGCTCGGGAGAGCGCCCGGCGGCACCCCGAGCACTGTGGTGAAGGAGCGGCGATATCGGGAGAGCGCGTGGCGGCACCCCGACGTGCGGGGTCAACGAGTGTCGATACCGGGAGAGCGCTCGGCGGCACTCGGAGGCACACGGTGGTACCGCTGCGAGCTCGGCAGAGCGCCTGGCTGCACCCCGAGCACTGTGGTGAAGGAGCGGCGATATCGGGAGAGTGCGTGGCGGCACCCCGACGTGCGGGGTCAACTAGTGGCAATACCGGGAGAGCGCTCGGCGGCACTCGGAGGCGCACGGTGGTACCGCTGCGAGCTCAGGAGAGCGCCCGGCGGCATCCCGAGCACCGTGGTGAAGGAGCGGCGATATCGGGAGAGCACCTGGCGGCACCCCGACGTGCGGGGTCAATGAGTGGCGATACCGGGAGAGCGCTCGGCGGCACTCGGAGGCGCACGGTGGTACCGCGGCGAGATCCCAAGAGCACCCAGCGGCACTCGCATGCGCAGGGTGGAGCGCGAAGAGCTCGGGAGAGCGTCCGGCGGCACCCCGAGGAGCGGGATGAGCGTGCGTCGGGTCGACCGGACGCACAGCGGCACCTGGAGGCGCACGGTGGTAGTGCGGTGAGCTCGGCAGAGCACCCGGCGGCACCCAGACAAGCGGGGTGAAAGAGCGGCGATATCGGGAGAGCGTTCAGCGGCACTCGGAGGCGCGCTGTGGTACCGCGGCGAGATCCCGAGAGTGCCCGCTGGCACTTGCCGGCGCACGGTGGTAGCGCGGAGAGCTCAGCAGAGCGCCCGGCAGCACCCCGAGGAGAGGGATGAGCGTGCGTCGGGTCGACCGGACGCACAGCGGCACCTGGAGGCGCACGGTGGTAGTGCGGCAAGCTCGGGAGAGCGCCCGGCGGCACCCGGAGCACTGTGGTGAAGGAGCGGCGATATCGGGAGAGCGCGTGGCGGCACCCCGACGTGCGCGGTCAACGAGTGGCGATACCGGGAGAGCGCTCGGCGGCACTCGGAGGCGCACGGTGGTACCGCTGCGAGCTCAGGAGAGCGCCCGGCTGCACCCCGAGCACTGTGGTGATGGAGCGGCGATATCGGGAGAGCGCTCGGCGGCACTCAGAGGCGCGCTGTGGTACCGCGGCGAGATCCCGAGAGTGCCCGCTGGCACTTGCCGGCGCACGGTGGTAACGCGGAGAGCTCAGCAGAGCGCCCGGCAGCACCTCGAGGAGCGGGATGAGCGTGCGTCGGGTCGACCGGACGCACAGCGGCACCTGGAGGCGCACGGTGGTAGTGCGGCAAGCTCGGGAGAGCGCCCGGCGGCACCCCGAGCACTGTGGTGAAGGAGCGGCGATATCGGGAGAGTGCGTGGCGGCACCCCGACGTGCGGGGTCAACGAGTGTCGATACCGGGAGAGCGCTCGGCGGCACTCGGAGGCGCGCTGTGGTACCGCTGCGAGCTCAGGAGAGCGCCCGGCGGCACCCCGAGCACCGTGGTGAAGGAGCGGCGATATCGGGAGAGCGCTCGGCGGCACCCCGACGTGCGGGGTCAACGAGTGGCGATACCGGGAGAGCGCTTGGCGGCACTCGGAGGCGCACGGTGGCACCGCGGCGAGATCCCGAGAGCACCCAGCGGCACTCACATGCGCAGGGTGGAGCGCGAAGAGCTCGGGAGAGCGTCCGGCGGCACCCCGAGGAGCGGGATGAGCGTGCGTCGGGTCGACCGGACGCACAGCGGCACCTGGAGGCGCACGGTGGTAGTGCGGCAAGCTCGGGAAAGCGCCCGGCGGCACCCAGACAAGCAGGGTGAAGGAGCGGCGATATCGGGAGAGCGTTCAGCGGCACTCGGAGGCACGCGGTGGTACCTCTGTGAGCTCGGCAGTGTGCCCGGCGGCACCCCAGGCACTGTGGTGAAGGAGCAGCGATATCGGGAGAGCGCTCGGCGGCACTCGGAGGCGCGCTGTGGTACCGCGGCGAGATCCCGAGAGTGCCCGCTGGCACTTGCCGGCGCACGGTGGTAGCGCGGAGAGCTCAGCAGAGCGCCCGGCAGCACCCCGAGGAGCGGGATGAGCGTGCGTCGGGTCGACCGGACGCACAGCGGCACCTGGAGGCGCACGGTGGTAGTGCGGCAAGCTCGGGAGAGCGCCCGGCGGCACCCGGAGCACTGTGGTGAAGGAGCGGCGATATCGGGAGAGTGCGTGGCGGCACCCCGACGTGCGGGGTCAACGAGTGTCGATACCGGGAGAGCGCTCGGCGGCACTCGGAGGCGCACGGTGGTACCGCTGCGAGCTCAGGAGAGCGCCCGGCGGCACCCCGAGCACCGTGGTGAAGGAGCGGCGATATCGGGAGAGCGCTCGGCGGCACCCCGACGTGCGGGGTCAACGAGTGTCGATACCGGGAGAGCGCTTGGCGGCACTCGGAGGCGCACGGTGGCACCGCGGCGAGATCCCGAGAGCACCCAGCGGCACTCACATGCGCAGGGTGGAGCGCGAAGAGCTCGGGAGAGCGTCCGGCGGCACCCCGAGGAGCGGGATGAGCGTGCGTCGGGTCGACCGGACGCACAGCGGCACCTGGAGGCGCACGGTGGTAGTGCGGCAAGCTCGGGAAAGCGCCCGGCGGCACCCAGACAAGCAGGGTGAAGGAGCAGCGATATCGGGAGAGCGTTCAGCGGCACTCGGAGGCACGCGGTGGTACCGCTGTGAGCTCGGCAGTGTGCCCGGCGGCACCCCGAGGAGCGGGATGAGCGTGCCTCGGGTCGACCGGACGCACAGCGGCACCTGGAGGAGCACGGTGGTAGTGCGGCGAGCTCGGGAGAGCGCCCGGCGGCACCCCGAGGAGCGGGATGAGCGTGCGTCGGGTCGACTGGACGCACAGCGGCACCTGGAGGCGCGCGGTGGTACCGCGGCGAGATCCCGAGAGCACCCAGCGGCACTCGCATGAGCAGGGTGGAGCGCGAAGAGCTCGGGAGATCGTCCGGCGGCACCCCGAGGAGCAGGATGAGCGTGCGTCGGGTCGACCGGACGCACAGCGGCACCTGGAGGCGCACGGTGGTAGCGCGACGAGCTCGGGAGAGCGCCCGGTGGCACCCCGAGAAGTGGGATGAGCGTGCGTCGGGTTGACCGGACGTACAGCGGCACCAGGAGGCGCACGGTGGTAGTGCGGCGAGCTCGGGAAAGCGCCCGGCGGCACCCAGACAAGCAAGGTGAAGGAGCGGCGATATCGGGAGAGGGCTCGGCGGCACTCGGAGGCGCGCTGTGGTATCGCGGCGAGATCCCGAGAGCACCCAGCGGCACTCGCATGCGCAGGGTGGAGCGCGAAGAGCTCGGGAGAGCGTCCGGCGGCACCCCGAGGAGCGGGATGAGCGTGCGTCGGGTCGACCGGACGCACAGCGGCACCTGGAGGCGCACGGTGGTAGCGCGACGAGCTCGGGAGAGCGTCCGGTGGCACCCCGAGAAGTGGGATGAGCGTGCGTCGGGTCGACCGGACGTACAGCGGCACCAGGAGGCGCACGGTGGTAGTGCGGCAAGCTCGGGAAAGCGCCCGGCGGCACCCAGACAAGCAGGGTGAAGGAGCGGCGATATCGGGAGAGCGTTCAGCGGCACTCGGAGGCACGCGGTGGTATCGCTGTGAGCTCGGCAGTGCGCCCGGCGGCACCCCAGGCACTGTGGTGAAGGAGCAGCGATATCGGGAGAGCGCTCGGCGGCACTCGGAGGCGCGCTGTGGTACCGCGGCGAGATCCCGAGAGTGCCCGATGGCACTTGCCGGTGCACGGTGTTACCGCTGCGAGCTCAGGAGAGCGCCCGGCGGCACCCCGAGCACCGTGGTGAAGGAGCGGCGATATCGGGAGAGCGCCTGGAGGCACCCCGACGTGCGGGGTCAATGAGTGGCGATACCGGGAGAGCGCTCAGCGGCACTCGGAGGCGTACGGTGGTACCGCGGCGAGATCCCGAGAGCACCCAGCGGCACTCGCATGCGCAGGGTGGAGCGCGAAGAGCTCAGGAGAGCGTCCGGCGGCACCCCGAGGAGCGGGATGAGCGTGCGTCGGGTCGACAGGACGCACAGCGGCACCTGGAGGCGCACGGTGGTAGTGCGGCGAGCTCGGCAGAGCACCCGGCGGCACCCAGACAAGCGGGGTGAAAGAGCGGCGATATCGGGAGAGCGCTCGGCGGCACTCGGAGGCGCACGGTGGTACCGCTGCGAGCTCAGGAGAGCGCCCGGCTGCACCCCGAGCACCGTGATGAAGGAGCGGCGATATCGGGAGAGGGCTCGGCGGCACTCGGAGGTGCGCTGTGGTATCGCGGCGAGATCCCGAGAGCACCCAGCGGCACTCGCATGCGCAGGGTGGAGCGCGAAGAGCTCGGGAGAGCGTCCGGCGGCACCCCGAGGAGCGGGATGAGTATGCGTCGGGTCGACCGGACGCACAGCGGCACCTGGAGGCGCACGGTGGTAGTGCGGCGAGCTCGGGAGAGCGCCCGGCGGCACCACGAGAAGTGGGATGAGCATGCGTCGGGTCGACCGGACGCACAGCGGCACCTGGAGGCGCACGGTGGTAGTGCGGCGAGCTCGGGAGAGCGCCCGGCGGCACCCCGAGGAGCGGGATGAGCGTGCCTCGGGTCGACCGGACGCACAGCGGCACCTGGAGGCGCACGGTGGTAGCGCGACGAGCTCGGGAGAGCGCCCGGTGGCACCCCGAGAAGTGGGATGAGCGTGCGTCGGGTCGACCGGACGTACAGCGGCACCAGGAGTCGCACGGTGGTAGTGCGGCGAGCTCGGGAAAGCGCCCGGCGGCACCCAGACAAGCAGGGTGAAGGAGCGGCGATATCGGGAGAGCGTTCGGCGGCACTCGGAGGCGCACGGTGGTACCGCGGCGAGATCCCGAGAGTGCCCGCTGGCACTTGCCGGCGCACGGTGGTAGCGCGGAGAGCTCAGCAGAGCGCCCGGCAGCACCCCGAGGAGCGGGATGAGCGTGCGTCGGGTCGACCGGACGCACAGCGGCACCTGGAGGCGCACGGTGGTAGTGCGGCAAGCTCGGGAAAGCGCCCGGCGGCACCCCGAGCACTGTGGTGAAGGAGCGGCGATATCGGGAGAGCGCGTGGCGGCACCCCGACGTGCGGGGTCAACGAGTGGCGATACCGGGAGAGCGCTCGGCGGCACTCGGAGGCGCACGGTGGTAACGCGGCGAGCTCGGCAGAGCACCTGGCGGCACCCCGAGCACCGTGGTGAAGGAGCGGCGATATCGGGAGAGGGCTCGGCGGCACTCGGAGGCGCACGGTGGGACCGCGGCGAGATCCCGAGAGCACCCAGCGGAACTCGCATGCGCAGGGTGGAGCGCGAAGAGCTCGGGAGAGCGTCCGGCGGCACCCCTAGGAGCGGGATGAGCGTGCGTCGGTTCGACCGGACGCACAGCGGCACCTGGAGGTGCACGGTGGTAGTGCGGCGAGCTCGGCAGAGCACCCGGCGGCACCCCAGACAAGCAGGGTGAAGGAGCGGCGATATCGGGAGAGCGCTCGGCGGCACTCGGAGGCGCGCTGTGGTACCGCGGCGAGATCCCGAGAGTGCCCGCTGGCACTTCTCAGCGCACGGTGGTAGCGCGGAGAGCTCAGCAGAGCGCCCGGCGGCAGCCCGAGGAGCGGGATGAGCGTGCGTCGGGTCGACTGAACGCACAGCGGCACCTGGAGGCGCACGGTGGTATTGCGGAAAGCTCGGGAGAGCGCCCGGCGGCACCCAGACAAGAAGGGTGAAGGAGCGGCGATATCGGGAGAGCGCGTGGCGGCACCCCGACGTGCGGGGTCAACGAGTGTCGATACCGGGAGAGCGCTCGGCGGCACTCGGAGGCGCGCTGTGGTACCGCGGCGAGATCCCGAGAGTGCCCGCTGGCACTTGCCGGCGCACGGTGGTAGCGCGGAGAGCTCAGCAGAGCGCCCGGCAGCACCCCGAGGAGCGGGATGAGCGTGCGTCGGGTCGACCGGACGCACAGCGGCACCTGGAGGCGCACGGTGGTAGTGCGGCGAGCTCGGGAGAGCACCCAGCGGCACTCGCATGCGCAGGGTGGAGCGCGAAGAGCTCGGGAGAGCGTCCGGCGGCACCCCGAGGAGCGGGATGAGTATGCGTCGGGTCGACCGGACGCACAGCGGCACCTGGAGGCGCACGGTGGTAGTGCGGCGAGCTCGGGAGAGCGCACGGCGGCACCCCGAGGAGCGGGATGAGCTTGCGTCGGGTTGACCGGACGCACAGCGGCACCTGGAGGCGCACGGTGGTAGTGCGGCGAGCTCGGGAGAGCGCACGGCGGCACCCCGAGGAGCGGGATGAGCGTGCGTCGGGTCGACCGGACGCACAGCGGCACCTGCAGGCGCACGGTGGTAGTGCGGCGAGCTCGGGAGAGCGCCCGGCGGCACCCCGAGGAGCGGGATGAGCGTGCGTCGGGTCGACTGGACGCACAGCGGCACCTGGAGGTTCCGTGGGTTCCTGCAGAGTTCTGCAAGTGCCCGCAAGGGCCTGTAGGGGCCCACAGTGTTTCTGCCAGGTTCCGTAGAGTTCCGTAGGGGCCATATTTTTCTGTAGTGGCTGGTAGTATTCTGTAGGGGTCTGTAGGTTTCCGTAGGCACCTGCAGTGTTCTGTAGGAGCCCATAGGGTTTTAGTGAGGTTCCGTTGTGTTGCTAAGGGTCTTGTAGAGTGCTGTCGGGTCCTGGAGTATTCTGTAGGGTTCCAGAGGGGCTGGTAGCGTTCCGTCGAAATCTGAAGGGTTCCCTAGGGGCCCATAGAGTCCCGTAGATTGCCGTAGGGACCTGTAGGGTTGTGTAAGTGCTCGCAGGGGTTGGTAGGAGCTTGTAGGGTTCCATAAGTTTCCAGAGGGTTGTGTAGGGTTCCGTAGGGGCCTGTGGTGTTCCCTAGGGGCCTGTAGAGTCTCGTACGGTTCCGTAGGGGCCTGTGGTGTTCCCTAGGGGCCTGTAGAGTCTCGTACAGTTCCGTGCCTCTGGAGTACCGCAGGAGCCAGTAGTGTTCTGTAGGGGCCCGTAGGGTTCCTTCCATAGGAGCTGGCAGTGTTCCGTAGGGTCCTCTAGGGTTGAGTAAGTGCCCGCAGGAGTCTGTAAGAATCCGTGGGATTCTGTAAGGTTCTGCAGGGTTCCGTAGGGGCCCGTAGAGTTCCATAGTGGCTGGTAAAGTTCCGTAGGGCCCTGTGGGGTTCTGTATGGACCTGTAGGGTTCCGTGGGGACCTGCAGGGCTCCGTAAGTGCCCGCAGGTGTCTGTAGGGTTCCGTAGGGGTCTCTAGGGTTCCGTAGGCACCTGCAGTGTTCTGTAGGAGCCCATAGGGTTTTAGTGAGGTTCCGTTGTGTTGCTAAGGGTCTTGTAGAGTGCTGTCGGGTCCTGGAGTATTCTGTAGGGTTCCAGAGGCGCTCGTAGGGTTCCATCGAAATCTATAGGGTTCCCTAGGGGCCCATAGAGTCCCGTAGATTTCCGTAGGGACCTGTAGGGTTGTGTAAGTGCCCGCAGAAGTCTGTAGGAGTCTGTGGGATTCTGTAAGGTTCCGGAGGGTTCTGCAGGGTTCCGTAGGGGCCCGTAGAGTTCCGTAGTGGCTGGTAAAGTTCCCTAGGGCCCTGTGGGGTTCTCTATGGACCTGTAGGGTTCCGTGGGGACCTGCAGGGCTCCGTAAGTGCCCGCAGGTGTCTGTAGGGTTCCGTAGGGGTCTCTAGGGTTCCGTAGGCACCTGCAGTGTTCTGTAGGAGCCCATAGGGTTTTAGTGAGGTTCCGTTGTGTTGCTAAGGGTCTTGTAGAGTGCTGTCGGGTCCTGGAGTATTCTGTAGGGTTCCAGAGGGGCTCGTAGGGTTCCATCGAAATCTATAGGGTTCCCTAGGGGCCCATAGAGTCCCGTAGATTTCCGTAGGGGCCTGTAGGGTTGTGTAAGTGCCCGCAGAAGTCTGTAGGAGTCTGTGGGATTCTGTAAGGTTCCGGAGGGTTCTGCAGGGTTCCGTAGGGGCCCGTAGAGTTCCGTAGTGGCTGGTAAAGTTCCGTAGGGCCCTGTGGGGTTCTGTATGGACCTGTAGGGTTCCGTAGGGGCCTGCAGGGTTCCGTAAGTGCCCGCAGGTGTCTGTAGGGTTCCGTAGGGGTCTGTAGGGTTCCGTAGGCACCTGCAGTGTTCTGTAGGAGCCCATAGGGTTTTAGTGAGGTTCCGTTGTGTTGCTAAGGGTCTTGTAGAGTGCTGTCGGGTCCTGGAGTATTCTGTAGGGTTCCAGAGGGCCTCATAGGGTTCCTTCGAAATCTATAGGGTTCCCTAGGGGCCCATAGAGTCCCGTAGATTTCCGTAGGGACCTGTAGGGTTGTGTAAGTGCTCGCAGGGGTTGGTAGGAGCTTGTAGGGTTCCATAAGTTTTCAGAGGGTTGTGTAGGGTTCCGTAGGGGCCTGTGGTGTTCCCTAGGGGCCTGTAGAGTCTCGTACAGTTCCGTAGGGTCCTGTAGGTTTCCATAAGCGCCCGCAGAGGTCTGAATGGGCTCGTACTGTTCCGTAAGGATCCATAGGGCTCCGTAGAGCTTCGTAGGTTCCCTAGAGGCCTGTGGAGTACCGCAGGAGCCAGTAGTGTTCTGTAGGGGCCCGTAGGGTTCCTTCCATAGGAGCTGGCAGTGTTCCGTAGGGTCCTCTAGGGTTGAGTAAGTGCCCGCAGGAGTCTGTAGGAATCCGTGGGATTCTGTAAGGTTCTGCAGGGTTCCGTAGGGGCCCGTAGAGTTCCGTAGTGGCTGGTAAAGTTCCCTAGGGCCCTGTACCGTTCCGTAACTGCCTGCAAGGGTCTTTAGGCTTCCGTAGGGGCTGGTAGGGTTCCATAAAGTTCCGTGGGTTCCTGCAGAGTTCTGCAAGTGCCCGCAAGGGCCTGTAGGGGCCCACAGTGTTTCTGCCAGGTTCCGTAGAGTTCCGTAGGGGCCATATTTTTCTGTAGTGGCTGGTAGTATTCTGTAGGGGTCTGTAGGTTTCCGTAGGCACCTGCAGTGTTCTGTAGGAGCCCATAGGGTTTTAGTGAGGTTCCGTTGTGTTGCTAAGGGTCTTGTAGAGTGCTGTCGGGTCCTGGAGTATTCTGTAGGGTTCCAGAGGGGCTGGTAGCGTTCCGTCGAAATCTGAAGGGTTCCCTAGGGGCCCATAGAGTCCCGTAGATTGCCGTAGGGACCTGTAGGGTTGTGTAAGTGCTCGCAGGGGTTGGTAGGAGCTTGTAGGGTTCCATAAGTTTCCAGAGGGTTGTGTAGGGTTCCGTAGGGGCCTGTGGTGTTCCCTAGGGGCCTGTAGAGTCTCGTACGGTTCCGTAGGGGCCTGTGGTGTTCCCTAGGGGCCTGTAGAGTCTCGTACAGTTCCGTAGGGTCCTGTAGGTTTCCATAAGCGCCCGCAGAGGTCTGAATGGGCCCGTACTGTTCCGTAAGGATCCATAGGGCTCCGTAGAGCTTCGTAGGTTCCCTAGAGGCCTGTGGAGTACCGCAGGAGCCAGTAGTGTTCTCTAGGGGCCCGTAGGGTTCCTTCCATAGGAGCTGGCAGTGTTCCGTAGGGTCCTCTAGGGTTGAGTAAGTGCCCGCAGGAGTCTGTAGGAATCCGTGGGATTCTGTAAGGTTCTGCAGGGTTCCGTAGGGGCCCGTAGAGTTCCGTAGTGGCTGGTAAAGTTCCCTAGGGCCCTGTACCATTCCGTAACTGCCTGCAAGGGTCTTTAGGCTTCCGTAGGGGCTGGTAGGGTTCCATAAAGTTCTGTGGGTTCCTGCAGAGTTCTGCAAGTGCCCGCTAGGGCCTGTAGGGGCCCACAGTGTTTCTGTCAGGTTCCGTAGAGTTCCGTAGGGGCCATATTTTTCTGTAGTGGCTGGTAGTATTCTGTAGGGGTCTGTAGGTTTCCGTAGGCACCTACAGTGTTCTGTAGGAGCCCATAGGGTTTTAGTGAGGTTCCGTTGTGTTGCTAAGGGTCTTGTAGAGTGCTGTCGGGTCCTGGAGTATTCTGTAGGGTTCCAGAGGGGCTCGTAGGGTTCCATCGAAATCTATAGGGTTCCCTAGGGGCCCATAGAGTCCCGTAGATTTCCGTAGGGACCTGTAGGGTTGTGTAAGTGCCCGCAGAAGTCTGTAGGAGTCTGTGGGATTCTGTAAGGTTCCGGAGGGTTCTGCAGGGTTCCGTAGGGGCCCGTAGAGTTCCGTAGTGGCTGGTAAAGTTCCCTAGGGCCCTGTGGGGTTCTGTATGGACCTGTAGGGTTCCGTAGGGGCCTGCAGGGTTCCGTAAGTGCCCGCAGGTGTCTGTAGGGTTCCGTAGGGGTCTCTAGGGTTCCGTAGGCACCTGCAGTGTTCTGTAGGAGCCCATAGGGTTTTAGTGAGGTTCCGTTGTGTTGCTAAGGGTCTTGTAGAGTGCTGTCGGGTCCTGGAGTATTCTGTAGGGTTCCAGAGGGCCTCATAGGGTTCCATCGAAATCTATAGGGTTCCCTAGGGGCCCTTGGAGTCCCATAGATTGCCGTAGGGACCTGTAGGGTTGTGTAAGTGCCCGCAGAAGTCTGTAGGAGTCTGTGGGATTCTGTAAGGTTCCGGAGGGTTCTGCAGGGTTCCGTAGGGGCCCGTAGAGTTCCGTAGTGGCTGGTAAAGTTCCCTAGGGCCCTGTACCGTTCCGTAACTGCCTGCAAGGGTCTTTAGGCTTCCGTAGGGGCTGGTAGGGTTCCATAAAGTTCCGTGGGGCACTGTGGGGTTCTGTATGGACCTGTAGGGTTCCGTAGGGGCCTGCAGTGTTCTGTAAGTGCCCGCAGGTGTCTGTAGGGTTCCGTAGGGGTCTGTAGGGTTCCGTAGGCACCTGCAGTGTTCTGTAGGAGCCCATAGGGTTTTAGTGAGGTTCCGTTGTGTTGCTAAGGGTCTTGTAGAGTGCTGTCGGGTCCTGGAGTATTCTGTAGGGTTCCAGAGGGGCTGGTAGGGTTCCGTCGAAATCTGTAGGGTTCCCTAGGGGCCCATAGAGTCCCGTAGATTGCCGTAGGGACCTGTAGGGTTGTGTAAGTGCTCGCAGGGGTTGGTAGGAGCTTGTAGGGTTCCATAAGTTTCCAGAGGGTTGTGTAGGGTTCCGTAGGGGCCTGTGGTGTTCCCTAAGGGCCTGTAGAGTCTCGTACGGTTCCGTAGGGGCCTGTGGTGTTCCCTAGGGGCCTGTAGAGTCTCGTACAGTTCCGTAGGGTCCTGTAGGTTTCCATAAGCGCCCGCAGAGGTCTGAAGGGGCCCGTACTGTTCCGTAAGGATCCATAGGGCTCCGTAGAGCTTCGTAGGTTTCCTAGAGGCCTCTGGAGTACCGCAGGAGCCAGTAGTGTTCTGTAGGGGCCCGTAGGGTTCCTTCCATAGGAGCTGGCAGTGTTCCGTAGGGTCCTCTAGGGTTGAGTAAGTGCCCGCAGGAGTCTGTAGGAATCCGTGGGATTCTGTAAGGTTCTGCAGGGTTCCGTAGGGGCCCGTAGAGTTCCGTAGTGGCTGGTAAAGTTCCGTAGGGCCCTGTGGGGTTCTGTATGGACCTGTAGGGTTCCGTGGGGACCTGCAGGGTTCCGTAAGTGCCCGCAGGTGTCTGTAGGGTTCCGTAGGGGTCTCTAGGGTTCCGTAGGCACCTGCAGTGTTCTGTAGGAGCCCATAGGGTTTTAGTGAGGTTCCGTTGTGTTGCTAAGGGTCTTGTAGAGTGCTGTCGGGTCCTGGAGTATTCTGTAGGGTTCCAGAGGGGCTCGTAGGGTTCCATCGAAATCTATAGGGTTCCCTAGGGGCCCATAGAGTCCCGTAGATTTCCGTAGGGACCTGTAGGGTTGTGTAAGTGCCCGCAGAAGTCTGTAGGAGTCTGTGGGATTCTGTAAGGTTCCGGAGGGTTCTGCAGGGTTCCGTAGGGGCCCGTAGAGTTCCGTAGTGGCTGGTAAAGTTCCCTAGGGCCCTGTGGGGTTCTGTATGGACCTGTAGGGTTCCGTAGGGGCCTGCAGGGTTCTGTAAGTGCCCGTAGGTGTCTGTAGGGTTCCGTAGGGGTCTGTAGGGTTCCGTAGGCACCTGCAGTGTTCTGTAGGAGCCCATAGGGTTTTAGTGAGGTTCCGTTGTGTTGCTAAGGGTCTTGTAGAGTGCTGTCGGGTCCTGGAGTATTCTGTAGGGTTCTAGAGGGCCTCATAGAGTTCCATTGAAATCTATAGGGTTCCCTAGGGGCCCTCGGAGTCCCATAGATTGCCGTAGGGACCTGTAGGGTTGTGTAAGTGCCCGCAGAAGTCTGTAGGAGTCTGTGGGATTCTGTAAGGTTCCGGAGGGTTCTGCAGGGTTCCGTAGGGGCCCGTAGAGTTCCGTAGTGGCTGGTAAAGTTCCGTAGGGCCCTGTGGGGTTCTGTATGGACCTGTAGGGTTCCGTAGGGGCCTGCAGGGTTCCGTAAGTGCCCGCAGGTGTCTGTAGGGTTCCGTAGGGGTCTCTAGGGTTCCGTAGGCACCTGCAGTGTTCTGTAGGAGCCCATAGGGTTTTAGTGAGGTTCCGTTGTGTTGCTAAGGGTCTTGTAGAGTGCTGTCGGGTCCTGGAGTATTCTGTAGGGTTCCAGAGGGGCTCGTAGGGTTCCATCGAAATCTATAGGGTTCCCTAGGGGCCCATAGAGTCCCGTAGATTTCCGTAGGGACCTGTAGGGTTGTGTAAGTGCCCGCAGAAGTCTGTAGGAGTCTGTGGGATTCTGTAAGGTTCCGGAGGGTTCTGCAGGGTTCCGTAGGGGCCCGTAGAGTTCCGTAGTGGCTGGTAAAGTTCCGTAGGGCCCTGTGGGGTTCTGTATGGACCTGTAGGGTTCCGTAGGGGCCTGCAGGGTTCTGTAAGTGCCCGTAGGTGTCTGTAGGGTTCCGTAGGGGTCTGTAGGGTTCCGTAGGCACCTGCAGTGTTCTGTAGGAGCCCATAGGGTTTTAGTGAGGTTCCGTTGTGTTGCTAAGGGTCTTGTAGAGTGCTGTCGGGTCCTGGAGTATTCTGTAGGGTTCCAGAGGGCCTCATAGAGTTCCATTGAAATCTATAGGGTTCCCTAGGGGCCCTCGGAGTCCCATAGATTGCCGTAGGGACCTGTAGGGTTGTGTAAGTGCCCGCAGAAGTCTGTAGGAGTCTGTGGGATTCTGTAAGGTTCCGGAGGGTTCTGCAGGGTTCCGTAGGGGCCCGTAGAGTTCCGTAGTGGCTGGTAAAGTTCCCTAGGGCCCTGTACCGTTCCGTAACTGCCTGCAAGGGTCTTTAGGCTTCCGTAGGGGCTGGTAGGGTTCCATAAAGTTCCGTGGGGCACTGTGGGGTTCTGTATGGACCTGTAAGGTTCCGTAGGGGCCTGCAGTGTTCTGTAAGTGCCCGCAGGTGTCTGTAGGGTTCCGTAGGGGTCTGTAGGGTTCCGTAGGCACCTGCAGTGTTCTGTAGGAGCCCATAGGGTTTTAGTGAGGTTCCGTTGTGTTGCTAAGGGTCTTGTAGAGTGTTGTCGGGTCCTGGAGTATTCTGTAGGGTTCCAGAGGGGCTGGTAGGGTTCCGTCGAAATCTGAAGGGTTCCCTAGGGGCCCGTAGAGTCCCATAGATTTCCGTAGGGGCCTGTAGGGTTGTGTAAGTGCCCGCAGGGGTTGGTAGGAGCTTGTAGGGTGCCATATGTTTCCGGAGGGTTGTGTAGGGTTCCGTAGGGGCCTGTGGTGTTCCCTAGGGTCCTGTAGAGTCTCGTACAGTTTCTGTAGGGTCCTGTAGGTTTCCATAAGCGCCCGCAGAGGTGTGAAGGGGCCCGTACTGTTCCGTAAGGATCCATAGGGTTCCGTAGAGTTTCGTAGGTTCCCTAGAGGCCTCTGGAGTACCGCAGGAGCCAGTAGTGTTCCGTAGGGTCCTCTAGGGTTGAGTAAGTGCCCGCAGGAGTCTGTAGGAATCCGTGGGATTCTGTAAGGTTCTGGAGGGTTCTGCAGGGTTCCGTAGGGGCCCGTAGAGTTCCGTAGTGGCTGGTAAAGTTCCCTAGGGCCCTGTACCGTTCCGTAACTGCCTGCAAGGGTCTTTAGGCTTCCGTAGGGGCTGGTAGGGTTCCATAAAGTTCCGTGGGTTCCTGCAGAGTTCTGCAAGTGCCCGCAAGGGCCTGTAGGGGCCCACAGTGTTTCTGCCAGGTTCCGTAGAGTTCCGTAGGGGTCATATTTTTCTGTAGTGGCTGGTAGTATTCTGTAGGGGTCTGTAGGTTTCCGTAGGCACCTACAGTGTTCTGTAGGAGCCCATAGGGTTTTAGTGAGGTTCCGTTGTGTTGCTAAGGGTCTTGTAGAGTGCTGTCAGGTCCTGGAGTATTCTGTAGGGTTCCAGAGGGGCTCGTAGGGTTCCGTCGAAATCTGTAGGGTTCCCTAGGGGCCCATAGAGTCCCGTAGATTGCCGTAGGGACCTGTAGGGTTGTGTAAGTGCTCGCAGGGGTTGGTAGGAGCTTGTAGGGTTCCATAAGTTTCCAGAGGGTTGTGTAGGGTTCCGTAGGGGCCTGTGGTGTTCCCTAAGGGCCTGTAGAGTCTCGTACGGTTCCGTAGGGGCCTGTGGTGTTCCCTAGGGGCCTGTAGAGTCTCGTACAGTTCCGTAGGGTCCTGTAGGTTTCCATAAGCGCCCGCAGAGGTCTGAATGGGCCCGTACTGTTCCGTAAGGATCCATAGGGCTCCGTAGAGCTTCGTAGGTTCCCTAGAGGCCTCTGGAGTACCGCAGGAGCCAGTAGTGTTCCGTAGGGTCCTCTAGGGTTGAGTAAGTGCCCGCAGGAGTCTGTAGGAATCCGTGGGATTCTGTAAGGTTCTGGAGGGTTCTGCAGGGTTCCGTAGGGGCCCGTAGAGTTCCGTAGTGGCTGGTAAAGTTCCCTAGGGCCCTGTACCGTTCCGTAACTGCCTGCAAGGGTCTTTAGGCTTCCGTAGGGGCTGGTAGGGTTCCATAAAGTTCCGTGGGTTCCTGCAGAGTTCTGCAAGTGCCCGCAAGGGCCTCTAGGGGCCCACAGTGTTTCTGCCAGGTTCCGTAGAGTTCCGTAGGGGCCATATTTTTCTGTAGTGGCTGGTAGTATTCTGTAGGGGTCTGTAGGGTTCCGTAGGCGCCTGCAGTGTTCTGTAGGAGCCCATAGGGTTTTAGTGAGGTTCCGTTGTGTTGCTAAGGGTCTTGTAGAGTGCTGTCGGGTCCTGGAGTATTCTGTAGGGTTCCAGAGGGGCTGGTAGGGTTCCATCGAAATCTATAGGGTTCCCTAGGGGCCCATAGAGTCCCGTAGATTTCCGTAGGGACCTGTAGGGTTGTGTAAGTGCTCGCAGAAGTCTGTAGGAGTCTGTGGGATTCTGTAAGGTTCTGGAGGGTTCTGCAGGGTTCCGTAGGGGCCCGTAGAGTTCCGTAGTGGCTGGTAAAGTTCCCTAGGGCCCTGTGGGGTTCTGTATGGACCTGTAGGGTTCCGTAGGGGCCTGCAGGGTTCCGTAAGTGCCCGCAGGTGTCTGTAGGGTTCCGTAGGGGTCTGTAGGGTTCCGTAGGCACCTGCAGTGTTCTGTAGGAGCCCATAGGGTTTTAGTGAGGTTCCGTTGTGTTGCTAAGGGTCTTGTAGAGTGCTGTCGGGTCCTGGAGTATTCTGTAGGGTTCCAGAGGGGCTGGTAGGGTTCCGTCGAAATCTGAAGGGTTCCCTAGGGGCCCGTAGAGTCCCGTAGATTTCCGTAGGGGCCTGTAGGGTTATGAAAGTGCCCGCTGGGGTTGGTAGGAGCTTGTAGGGTGCCATATGTTTCCGGAGGGTTGTGTAGGGTTCCGTAGGGGCCTGTGGTGTTCCCTAGGGGCCTGTAGAGTCTCGTACAGTTCCGTAGGGTCCTGTAGGTTTCCATAAGCGCCCGCAGAGGTCTGAATGGGCCCGTACTGTTCCGTAAGGATCCATAGGGCTCCGTAGAGCTTCGTAGGTTCCCTAGAGGCCTGTGGAGTACCGCAGGAGCCAGTAGTGTTCTGTAGGGGCCCGTAGGGTTCCTTCCATAGGAGCTGGCAGTGTTCGTAGGGTCCTCTAGGGTTGAGTAAGTGCCCGCAGGAGTCTGTAGGAATCCGTGGGATTCTGTAAGGTTCTGCAGGGTTCTGTAGGGGCCCGTAGAGTTCCGTAGTGGCTGGTAAAGTTCCGTAGGGCCCTGTGGGGTTCTGTATGGACCTGTAGGGTTCCGTAGGGGCCTGCAGGGTTCCGTAAGTGCCCGCAGGTGTCTGTAGGGTTCCGTAGGGGTCTCTAGGGTTCCGTAGGCACCTGCAGTGTTCTGTAGGAGCCCATAGGGTTTTAGTGAGGTTCCGTTGTGTTGCTAAGGGTCTTGTAGAGTGCTGTCGGGTCCTGGAGTATTCTGTAGGGTTCCAGAGGGCCTCATAGGGTTCCTTCGAAATCTGTAGGGTTCCCTAGGGGCCCATAGAGTCCCGTAGATTGCCGTAGGGACCTGTAGGGTTGTGTAAGTGCTCGCAGGGGTTGGTAGGAGCTTGTAGGGTTCCATAAGTTTCCAGAGGGTTGTGTAGGGTTCCGTAGGGGCCTGTGGTGTTCCCTAGGGGCCTGTAGAGTCTCGTACAGTTTCGGTAGGGTCCTGTAGGTTTCCATAAGTGCCCGCAGAGGTCTGAATGGGCTCGTACTGTTCCGTAAGGATCCATAGGGTTCCGTAGAGCTTCGTAGGTTCCCTAGAGGCCTCTGGAGTACCGCAGGAGCCAGTAGTGTTCTGTAGGGGCCCGTAGGGTTCCTTCCATAGGAGCTGGCAGTGTTCCGTAGGGTCCTCTAGGGTTGAGTAAGTGCCCGCAGGAGTCTGTAGGAATCCGTGGGATTCCGTAAGGTTCTGCAGGGTTCCGTAGGGGCCCGTAGAGTTCCATAGTGGCTGGTAAAGTTCCCTAGGGCCCTGTACCGTTCCGTAACTGCCTGCAAGGGTCTTTAGGCTTCCGTAGGGGCTGGTAGGGTTCCATAAAGTTCCGTGGGTTCCTGCAGAGTTCTGCAAGTGCCCGCAAGGGCCTGTAGGGGCCCACACTGTTTCTGCCAGGTTCCGTAGAGTTCCGTAGGGGCCATATTTTTCTGTAGTGGCTGGTAGTATTCTGTAGGGGTCTGTAGGTTTCCGTAGGCACCTGCAGTGTTCTGTAGGAGCCCATAGGGTTTTAGTGAGGTTCCGTTGTGTTGCTAAGGGTCTTGTAGAGTGCTGTCGGGTCCTGGAGTATTCTGTAGGGTTCCAGAGGGGCTGGTAGGGTTCCGTCGAAATCTGAAGGGTTCCCTAGGGGCCCGTAGAGTCCTGTAGATTTCCGTAGGGGCCTGTAGGGTTATGAAAGTGCCCGCAGGGGTTGGTAGGAGCTTGTCGGGTGCCATATGTTTCCGGAGGGTTGTGTAGGGTTCCGTAGGGGCCTGTGGTGTTCCCTAGGGGCCTGTAGAGTCTCGTACAGTTTCGGTAGGGTCCTGTAGGTTTCCATAAGCGCCCGCAGAGGTCTGAAGGGGCCCGTACTGTGCAGTAAGGATCCATAGGGTTCCGTAGAGCTTCGTAGGTTCCCTAGAGGCCTGTGGAGTACCGTAGGAGCCAGTAGTGTTCCGTAGGGTCCTCTAGGGTTGAGTAAGTGCCTGCAGGAGTCTGTGGGAATCCGTGGGATTCTGTAAGGTTCTGCAGGGCTCTGCAGGGTTCCGTAGGGGCCCGTAGAGTTCCGTAGTGGCTGGTAAAGTTCCCTAGGGCCCTGTACCGTTCCGTAACTGCCTGCAAGGGTCTTTAGGCTTCCGTAGGGGCTGGTAGGGTTCCATAAAGTTCCGTGGGTTCCTGCAGAGTTCTGCAAGTGCCCGCTAGGGCCTGTAGGGGCGCACAGTGTTTCTGCCAGGTTCCGTAGAGTTCCGTAGGGGCCATATTTTTCTGTAGTGGCTGGTAGTATTCGGTAGGGGTCTGTAGGGTTCCGTAGGCACCTGCAGTGTTCTGTAGGAGCCCATAGGGTTTTAGTGAGGTTCCGTTGTGTTGCTAAGGGTCTTGTAGAGTGCTGTCGGGTCCTGGAGTATTCTGTAGGGTTCCAGAGGGGCTCGTAGGGTTCCATCGAAATCTATAGGGTTCCCTAGGGGCCCATAGAGTCCCATGGATTTCCGTAGGGACCTGTAGGGTTGTGTAAGTGCCCGCAGAAGTCTGTAGGAGTCTGTGGGATTCTGTAAGGTTCTGGAGGGTTCTGCAGGGTTCCGTAGGGGCCCGTAGAGTTCCGTAGTGGCTGGTAAAGTTCCGTAGGGCCCTGTGGGGTTCTGTATGGACCTGTAGGGTTCCGTAGGGGCCTGCAGGGTTCCGTAAGTGCCCGCAGGTGTCTGTAGGGTTCCGTAGGGGTCTGTAGGGTTCCGTAGGCACCTGCAGTGTTCTGTAGGAGCCCATAGGGTTTTAGTGAGGTTCCGTTGTGTTGCTAAGGGTCTTGTAGAGTGCTGTCGGGTCCTGGAGTATTCTGTAGGGTTCCAGAGGGGCTGGTAGGGTTCCGTCGAAATCTGAAGGGTTCCCTAGGGGCCCGTAGAGTCCCGTAGATTTCCGTAGGGGCCTGTAGGGTTATGAAAGTGCCCGCTGGGGTTGGTAGGAGCTTGTAGGGTGCCATATGTTTCCAGAGGGTTGTGTAGGGTTCCGTAGGGGCCTGTGGTGTTCCCTAGGGGCCTGTAGAGTCTCGTACAGTTCCGTAGGGTCCTGTAGGTTTCCATAAGCGCCCGCAGAGGTCTGAATGGGCCCGTACTGTTCCGTAAGGATCCATAGGGCTCCGTAGAGCTTCGTAGGTTCCCTAGAGGCCTCTGGAGTACCGCAGGAGCCAGTAGTGTTCTGTAGGGTCCTCTAGGGTTGAGTAAGTGCCTGCAGGAGTCTGTAGGAATCCGTGGGATTCTGTAAGGTTCTGCAGGGCTCTGCAGGGTTCCGTAGGGGCCCGTAGAGTTCCGTAGTGGCTGGTAAAGTTCCCTAGGGCCCTGTACCGTTCCGTAACTGCCTGCAAGGGTCTTTAGGCTTCCGTAGGGGCTGGTAGGGTTCCATAAAGTTCCGTGGGTTCCTGCAGAGTTCTGCAAGTGCCCGCAAGGGCCTGTAGGGGCGCACAGTGTTTCTGCCAGGTTCCGTAGAGTTCCGTAGGGGCCATATTTTTCTGTAGTGGCTGGTAGTATTCTGTAGGGGTCTGTAGGTTTCCGTAGGCACCTGCAGTGTTCTGTAGGAGCCCATAGGGTTTTAGTGAGGTTCCGTTGTGTTGCTAAGGGTCTTGTAGAGTGCTGTCGGGTCCTGGAGTATTCTGTAGGGTTCCAGAGGGGCTGGTAGGGTTCCGTCGAAATCTGAAGGGTTCCCTAGGGGCCCGTAGAGTCCCGTAGATTTCCGTAGGGGCCTGTAGGGTTATGAGAGTGCCCGCAGGGGTTGGTAGGAGCTTGTCGGGTGCCATATGTTTCCGGAGGGTTGTGTAGGGTTCCGTAGGGGCCTGTGGTGTTCCCTAGGGGCCTGTAGAGTCTCGTACAGTTTCGGTAGGGTCCTGTAGGTTTCCATAAGCGCCCGCAGAGGTCTGAAGGGGCCCGTATTGTTCCGTAAGGATCCATAGGGTTCCGTAGAGCTTCGTAGGTTCCCTAGAGGCCTCTGGAGTACCGTAGGAGCCAGTAGTGTTCCGTAGGGTCCTCTAGGGTTGAGTAAGTGCCTGCAGGAGTCTGTAGGAATCCGTGGGATTCTGTAAGGTTCTGCAGGGCTCTGCAGGGTTCCGTAGGGGCCCGTAGAGTTCCGTAGTGGCTGGTAAAGTTCCCTAGGGCCCTGTACCGTTCCGTAACTGCCTGCAAGGGTCTTTAGGCTTCCGTAGGGGCTGGTAGGGTTCCATAAAGTTCCGTGGGTTCCTGCAGAGTTCTGCAAGTGCCCGCTAGGGCCTGTAGGGGCCCACAGTGTTTCTGCCAGGTTCCGTAGAGTTCCGTAGGGGCCATATTTTTCTGTAGTGGCTGGTAGTATTCTGTAGGGGTCTGTAGGGTTCCGTAGGCACCTGCAGTGTTCTGTAGGAGCCCATAGGGTTTTAGTGAGGTTCCGTTGTGTTGCTAAGGGTCTTGTAGAGTGCTGTCGGGTCCTGGAGTATTCTGTAGGGTTCCAGAGGGGCTCGTAGGGTTCCATCGAAATCTATAGGGTTCCCTAGGGGCCCATAGAGTCCCGTAGATTTCCGTAGGGACCTGTAGGGTTGTGTAAGTGCCCGCAGAAGTCTGTAGGAGTCTGTGGGATTCTGTAAGGTTCCGGAGGGTTCTGCAGGGTTCCGTAGGGGCCCGTAGAGTTCCGTAGTGGCTGGTAAAGTTCCCTAGGGCCCTGTGGGGTTCTGTATGGACCTGTAGGGTTCCGTAGGGGCCTGCAGGGTTCCGTAAGTGCCCGCAGGTGTCTGTAGGGTTCCGTAGGGGTCTGTAGGGTTCCGTAGGCACCTGCAGTGTTCTGTAGGAGCCCATAGGGTTTTAGTGAGGTTCCGTTGTGTTGCTAAGGGTCTTGTAGAGTGCTGTCGGGTCCTGGAGTATTCTGTAGGGTTCCAGAGGGGCTGGTAGGGTTCCGTCGAAATCTGAAGGGTTCCCTAGGGGCCCGTAGAGTCCCGTAGATTTCCGTAGGGGCCTGTAGGGTTATGAAAGTGCCCGCTGGGGTTGGTAGGAGCTTGTAGGGTGCCATATGTTTCCAGAGGGTTGTGTAGGGTTCCGTAGGGGCCTGTGGTGTTCCCTAGGAGCCTGTAGAGTCTCGTACAGTTCCGTAGGGTCCTGTAGGTTTCCATAAGCGCCCGCAGAGGTCTGAATGGGCCCGTACTGTTCCGTAAGGATCCATAGGGCTCCATAGAGCTTCGTAGGTTCCCTAGAGGCCTCTGGAGTACCGCAGGAGCCAGTAGTGTTCTGTAGGCGCCCGTAGGGTTCCTTCCATAGGAGCTGGCAGTGTTCCGTAGGGTCCTCTAGGGTTGAGTAAGTGCCCGCAGGAGTCTGTAGGAATCCGTGGGATTCTGTAAGGTTCTGCAGGGTTCCGTAGGGGCCCGTAGAGTTCCATAGTGGCTGGTAAAGTTCCCTAGGGCCCTGTACCGTTCCGTAACTGCCTGCAAGGGTCTTTAGGCTTCCGTAGGGGCTGGTAGGGTTCCATAAAGTTCCGTGGGTTCCTGCAGAGTTCTGCAAGTGCCCGCAAGGGCCTGTAGGGGCCCACAGTGTTTCTGCCAGGTTCCGTAGAGTTCCGTAGGGGCCATATTTTTCTGTAGTGGCTGGTAGTATTCTGTAGGGGTCTGTAGGGTTCCGTAGGCACCTACAGTGTTCTGTAGGAGCCCATAGGGTTTTAGTGAGGTTCCGTTGTGTTGCTAAGGGTCTTGTAGAGTGCTGTCGGGTCCTGGAGTATTCTGTAGGGTTCCAGAGGGGCTGGTAGGGTTCCGTCGAAATCTGAAGGGTTCCCTAGGGGCCCGTAGAGTCCCGTAGATTTCCGTAGGGGCCTGTAGGGTTATGAAAGTGCCCGCTGGGGTTGGTAGGAGCTTGTAGGGTGCCATATGTTTCCGGAGGGTTGTGTAGGGTTCCGTAGGGGCCTGTGGTGTTCCCTAGGGGCCTGTAGAGTCTCGTACAGTTCCGTAGGGTCCTGTAGGTTTCCATAAGCGCCCGCAGAGGTCTGAATGGGCTCGTACTGTTCCGTAAGGATCCATAGGGCTCCGTAGAGCTTCGTAGGTTCCCTAGAGGCCTCTGGAGTACCGCAGGAGCCAGTAGTGTTCTGTAGGCGCCCGTAGGGTTCCTTCCATAGGAGCTGGCAGTGTTCCGTAGGGTCCTCTAGGGTTGAGTAAGTGCCCGCAGGAGTCTGTAGGAATCCGTGGGATTCTGTAAGGTTCTGCAGGGTTCCGTAGGGGCCCGTAGAGTTCCATAGTGGCTGGTAAAGTTCCCTAGGGCCCTGTACCGTTCCGTAACTGCCTGCAAGGGTCTTTAGGCTTCCGTAGGGGCTGGTAGGGTTCCATAAAGTTCCGTGGGTTCCTGCAGAGTTCTGCAAGTGCCCGCAAGGGCCTGTAGGGGCCCACAGTGTTTCTGCCAGGTTCCGTAGAGTTCCGTAGGGGCCATATTTTTCTGTAGTGGCTGGTAGTATTCTGTAGGGGTCTGTAGGGTTCCGTAGGCACCTACAGTGTTCTGTAGGAGCCCATAGGGTTTTAGTGAGGTTCCGTTGTGTTGCTAAGGGTCTTGTAGAGTGCTGTCGGGTCCTGGAGTATTCTGTAGGGTTCCAGAGGGGCTGGTAGCGTTCCGTCGAAATCTGAAGGGTTCCCTAGGGGCCCATAGAGTCCCGTAGATTGCCGTAGGGACCTGTAGGGTTGTGTAAGTGCTCGCAGGGGTTGGTAGGAGCTTGTAGGGTTCCATAAGTTTCCAGAGGGTTGTGTAGGGTTCCGTCGGGGCCTGTGGTGTTCCCTAGGGGCCTGTAGAGTCTCGTACGGTTCCGTAGGGGCCTGTGGTGTTCCCTAGGGGCCTGTAGAGTCTCGTACAGTTCCGTAGGGTCCTGTAGGTTTCCATAAGCGCCCGCAGAGGTCTGAATGGGCCCGTACTGTTCCGTAAGGATCCATAGGGCTCCGTAGAGCTTCGTAGGTTCCCTAGAGGCCTGTGGAGTACCGCAGGAGCCAGTAGTGTTCTGTAGGGGCCCGTAGGGTTCCTTCCATAGGAGCTGGCAGTGTTCCGTAGGGTCCTCTAGGGTTGAGTAAGTGCCCGCAGGAGTCTGTAGGAATCCGTGGGATTCTGTAAGGTTCTGCAGGGTTCCGTAGGGGCCCGTAGAGTTCCGTAGTGGCTGGTAAAGTTCCCTAGGGCCCTGTACCGTTCCGTAACTGCCTGCAAGGTTCTTTAGGCTTCCGTAGGGGCTGGTAGGGTTCCATAAAGTTCTGTGGGTTCCTGTAGAGTTCTGCAAGTGCCCGCAAGGGCCTGTAGGGGCCCACAGTGTTTCTGCCAGGTTCCGTAGAGTTCCGTAGGGGCCATATTTTTCTGTAGTGGCTGGTAGTATTCTGTAGGGGTCTGTAGGTTTCCGTAGGCACCTACAGTGTTCTGTAGGAGCCCATAGGGTTTTAGTGAGGTTCCGTTGTGTTGCTAAGGGTCTTGTAGAGTGCTGTCGGGTCCTGGAGTATTCTGTAGGGTTCCAGAGGGGCTCGTAGGGTTCCATCGAAATCTATAGGGTTCCCTAGGGGCCCTTGGAGTCCCATAGATTGCCGTAGGGACCTGTAGGGTTGTGTAAGTGCCCGCAGAAGTCTGTAGGAGTCCGTGGGATTCTGTAAGGTTCCGGAGGGTTCTGCAGGGTTCCGTAGGGGCCCGTAGAGTTCCGTAGTGGCTGGTAAAGTTCCCTAGGGCCCTGTACCGTTCCGTAACTGCCTGCAAGGGTCTTTAGGCTTCCGTAGGGGCTGGTAGGGTTCCATAAAGTTCCGTGGGGCACTGTGGGGTTCTGTATGGACCTGTAGGGTTCCGTAGGGGCCTGCAGTGTTCTGTAAGTGCCCGCAGGTGTCTGTAGGGTTCCGTAGGGGTCTGTAGGTTTCCGTAGGCACCTGCAGTGTTCTGTAGGAGCCCATAGGGTTTTAGTGAGGTTCCGTTGTGTTGCTAAGGGTCTTGTAGAGTGCTGTCGGGTCCTGGAGTATTCTGTAGGGTTCCAGAGGGGCTCGTAGGGTTCCATCGAAATCTATAGGGTTCCCTAGGGGCCCATAGAGTCCCGTAGATTTCCGTAGGGACCTGTAGGGTTGTGTAAGTGCTCGCAGGGGTTGGTAGGAGCTTGTAGGGTTCCATAAGTTTCCAGAGGGTTGTGTAGGGTTCCGTAGGGGCCTGTGGTGTTCCCTAGGGGCCTGTAGAGTCTCGTACGGTTCCATAGGGGCCTGTGGTGTTCCCTAGGGGCCTGTAGAGTCTCGTACAGTTCCGTAGGGTCCTGTAGGTTTCCATAAGCGCCCGCAGAGGTCTGAATGGGCCCGTACTGTTCCGTAAGGATCCATAGGGCTTTGTAGAGCTTCGTAGGTTCCCTAGAGGCCTGTGGAGTACCGCAGGAGCCAGTAGTGTTCTGTAGGGGCCCGTAGGGTTCCTTCCATAGGAGCTGGCAGTGTTCTGTAGGGTCCTCTAGGGTTGAGTAAGTGCCCGCAGGAGTCTGTAGGAATCCGTGGGATTCTGTAAGGTTCTGCAGGGTTCCGTAGGGGCCCGTAGAGTTCCGTAGTGGCTGGTAAAGTTCCCTAGGGCCCTGTGGGGTTCTGTATGGACCTGTAGGGTTCCGTAGGGGCCTGCAGGGTTCCGTAAGTGCCCGCAGGTGTCTGTAGGGTTCCGTAGGGGTCTCTAGGGTTCCGTAGGCACCTGCAGTGTTCTGTAGGAGCCCATAGGGTTTTAGTGAGGTTCCGTTGTGTTGCTAAGGGTCTTGTAGAGTGCTGTCGGGTCCTGGAGTATTCTGTAGGGTTCCAGAGGGGCTGGTAGGGTTCCGTCGAAATCTGAAGGGTTCCCTAGGGGCCCGTAGAGTCCCGTAGATTTCCGTAGGGGCCTGTAGGGTTATGAAAGTGCCTGCTGGGGTTGGTAGGAGCTTGTAGGGTGCCATATGTTTCCGGAGGGTTGTGTAGGGTTCCGTAGGGGCCTGTGGTGTTCCCTAGGGGCCTGTAGAGTCTCGTACAGTTCCGTAGGGTCCTGTAGGTTTCCATAAACGCCCGCAGAGGTCTGAATGGGCTCGTACTGTTCCGTAAAGATCCATAGGGCTCCGTAGAGCTTCGTAGGTTCCCTAGAGGCCTCTGGAGTACCGCAGGAGCCAGTAGTGTTCTGTAGGCGCCCGTAGGGTTCCTTCCATAGGAGCTGGCAGTGTTCCGTAGGGTCCTCTAGGGTTGAGTAAGTGCCCGCAGGAGTCTGTAGGAATCCGTGGGATTCTGTAAGGTTCCGGAGGGTTCTGCAGGGTTCCGTAGGGGCCCGTAGAGTTCCGTAGTGGCTGGTAAAGTTCCCTAGGGCCCTGTGGGGTTCTGTATGGACCTGTAGGGTTCCGTAGGGGCCTGCAGGGTTCCGTAAGTGCCCGCAGGTGTCTGTAGGGTTCCGTAGGGGTCTCTAGGGTTCCGTAGGCACCTGCAGTGTTCTGTAGGAGCCCATAGGGTTTTAGTGAGGTTCCGTTGTGTTGCTAAGGGTCTTGTAGAGTGCTGTCGGGTCCTGGAGTATTCTGTAGGGTTCCAGAGGGGCTCGTAGGGTTCCATCGAAATCTATAGGGTTCCCTAGGGGCCCATAGAGTCCCGTAGATTTCCGTAGGGACCTGTAGGGTTGTGTAAGTGCCCGCAGAAGTCTGTAGGAGTCTGTGGGATTCTGTAAGGTTCCGGAGGGTTCTGCAGGGTTCCGTAGGGGCCCGTAGAGTTCCGTAGTGGCTGGTAAAGTTCCCTAGGGCCCTGTGGGGTTCTGTATGGACCTGTAGGGTTCCGTAGGGGCCTGCAGGGTTCCGTAAGTGCCCGCAGGTGTCTGTAGGGTTCCATAGGGGTCTCTAGGGTTCTGTAGGCACCTGCAGTGTTCTGTAGGAGCCCATAGGGTTTTAGTGAGGTTCCGTTGTGTTGCTAAGGGTCTTGTAGAGTGCTGTCGGGTCCTGGAGTATTCTGTAGGGTTCCAGAGGGGCTGGTAGGGTTCCGTCGAAATCTGAAGGGTTCCCTAGGGGCCCGTAGAGTCCCGTAGATTTCCGTAGGGGCCTGTAGGGTTATGAAAGTGCCCGCTGGGGTTGGTAGGAGCTTGTAGGGTGCCATATGTTTCCGGAGGGTTGTGTAGGGTTCCGTAGGGGCCTGTGGTGTTCCCTAGGGGCCTGTAGAGTCTCGTACAGTTCCGTAGGGTCCTGTAGGTTTCCATAAGCGCCCGCAGAGGTCTGAATGGGCTCGTACTGTTCCGTAAGGATCCATAGGGCTCCGTAGAGCTTCGTAGGTTCCCTAGAGGCCTCTGGAGTACCGCAGGAGCCAGTAGTGTTCTGTAGGCGCCCGTAGGGTTCCTTCCATAGGAGCTGGCAGTGTTCCGTAGGGTCCTCTAGGGTTGAGTAAGTGCCCGCAGGAGTCTGTAGGAATCCGTGGGATTCTGTAAGGTTCTGCAGGGTTCCGTAGGGGCCCGTAGAGTTCCATAGTGGCTGGTAAAGTTCCCTAGGGCCCTGTACCGTTCCGTAACTGCCTGCAAGGGTCTTTAGGCTTCCGTAGGGGCTGGTAGGGTTCCATAAAGTTCCGTGGGTTCCTGCAGAGTTCTGCAAGTACCCGCAAGGGCCTGTAGGGGCCCACAGTGTTTCTGCCAGGTTCCGTAGAGTTCCGTAGGGGCCATATTTTTCTGTAGTGGCTGGTAGTATTCTGTAGGGGTCTGTAGGTTTCCGTAGGCACCTACAGTGTTCTGTAGGAGCCCATAGGGTTTTAGTGAGGTTCCGTTGTGTTGCTAAGGGTCTTGTAGAGTGCTGTCGGGTCCTGGAGTATTCTGTAGGGTTCCAGAGGGGCTCGTAGGGTTCCATCGAAATCTATAGGGTTCCCTAGGGGCCCATAGAGTCCCGTAGATTTCCGTAGGGACCTGTAGGGTTGTGTAAGTGCCCGCAGGAGTCTGTAGGAGTCTGTGGGATTCTGTAAGGTTCTGCAGGGTTCTGCAGGGTTCCGTAGGGGCCCGTAGAGTTCCGTAGTGGCTGGTAAAGTTCCCTAGGGCCCTGTGGGGTTCTGTATGGACCTGTAGGGTTCCGTAGGGGCCTGCAGGGTTCCGTAAGTGCCCGCAGGTGTCTGTAGGGTTCCGTAGGGGTCTCTAGGGTTCCGTAGGCACCTGCAGTGTTCTGTAGGAGCCCATAGGGTTTTAGTGAGGTTCCGTTGTGTTGCTAAGGGTCTTGTAGAGTGCTGTCGGGTCCTGGAGTATTCTGTAGGGTTCCAGAGGGCCTCATAGGGTTCCATCGAAATCTATAGGGTTCCCTAGGGGCCCTTGGAGTCCCATAGATTGCCGTAGGGACCTGTAGGGTTGTGTAAGTGCCCGCAGAAGTCTGTAGGAGTCTGTGGGATTCTGTAAGGTTCCGGAGGGTTCTGCAGGGTTCCGTAGGGGCCCGTAGAGTTCCGTAGTGGCTGGTAAAGTTCCCTAGGGCCCTGTACCGTTCCGTAACTGCCTGCAAGGGTCTTTAGGCTTCCGTAGGGGCTGGTAGGGTTCCATAAAGTTCCGTGGGGCACTGTGGGGTTCTGTATGGACCTGTAAGGTTCCGTAGGGGCCTGCAGTGTTCTGTAAGTGCCCGCAGGTGTCTGTAGGGTTCCGTAGGGGTCTGTAGGTTTCCGTAGGCACCTGCAGTGTTCTGTAGGAGCCCATAGGGTTTTAGTGAGGTTCCGTTGTGTTGCTAAGGGTCTTGTAGAGTGCTGTCGGGTCCTGGAGTATTCTGTAGGGTTCCAGAGGGGCTGGTAGGGTTCCGTCGAAATCTGTAGGGTTCCCTAGGGGCCCATAGAGTCCCGTAGATTTCCGTAGGGACCTGTAGGGTTGTGTAAGTGCTCGCAGGGGTTGGTAGGAGCTTGTAGGGTTCCATAAGTTTCCAGAGGGTTGTGTAGGGTTCCGTCGGGGCCTGTGGTGTTCCCTAGGGGCCTGTAGAGTCTCGTACGGTTCCATAGGGGCCTGTGGTGTTCCCTAGGGGCCTGTAGAGTCTCGTACAGTTCCGTAGGGTCCTGTAGGTTTCCATAAGCGCCCGCAGAGGTCTGAATGGGCCCGTACTGTTCCGTAAGGATCCATAGGGCTCCGTAGAGCTTCGTAGGTTCCCTAGAGGCCTGTGGAGTACCGCAGGAGCCAGTAGTGTTCTGTAGGGGCCCGTAGGGTTCCTTCCATAGGAGCTGGCAGTGTTCCGTAGGGTCCTCTAGGGTTGAGTAAGTGCCCGCAGGAGTCTGTAGGAATCCGTGGGATTCTGTAAGGTTCTGCAGGGTTCCGTAGGGGCCCGTAGAGTTCCGTAGTGGCTGGTAAAGTTCCCTAGGGCCCTGTGGGGTTCTGTATGGACCTGTAGGGTTCCGTAGGGGCCTGCAGGGTTCCGTAAGTGCCCGCAGGTGTCTGTAGGGTTCCGTAGGGGTCTCTAGGGTTCCGTAGGCACCTGCAGTGTTCTGTAGGAGCCCATAGGGTTTTAGTGAGGTTCCGTTGTGTTGCTAAGGGTCTTGTAGAGTGCTGTCGGGTCCTGGAGTATTCTGTAGGGTTCCAGAGGGGCTCGTAGGGTTCCATCGAAATCTATAGGGTTCCCTAGGGGCCCATAGAGTCCCGTAGATTTCCGTAGGGACCTGTAGGGTTGTGTAAGTGCCCGCAGAAGTCTGTAGGAGTCTGTGGGATTCTGTAAGGTTCCGGAGGGTTCTGCAGGGTTCCGTAGGGGCCCGTAGAGTTCCGTAGTGGCTGGTAAAGTTCCCTAGGGCCCTGTGGGGTTCTGTATGGACCTGTAGGGTTCCGTAGGGGCCTGCAGGGTTCCGTAAGTGCCCGCAGGTGTCTGTAGGGTTCCGTAGGGGTCTCTAGGGTTCTGTAGGCACCTGCAGTGTTCTGTAGGAGCCCATAGGGTTTTAGTGAGGTTCCGTTGTGTTGCTAAGGGTCTTGTAGAGTGCTGTCGGGTCCTGGAGTATTCTGTAGGGTTCCAGAGGGGCTGGTAGGGTTCCGTCGAAATCTGAAGGGTTCCCTAGGGGCCCGTAGAGTCCCGTAGATTTCCGTAGGGGCCTGTAGGGTTATGAAAGTGCCCGCTGGGGTTGGTAGGAGCTTGTAGGGTGCCATATGTTTCCGGAGGGTTGTGTAGGGTTCCGTAGGGGCCTGTGGTGTTCCCTAGGGGCCTGTAGAGTCTCGTACAATTCCGTAGGGTCCTGTAGGTTTCCATAAGCGCCCGCAGAGGTCTGAATGGGCTCGTACTGTTCCGTAAGGATCCATAGGGCTCCGTAGAGCTTCGTAGGTTCCCTAGAGGCCTCTGGAGTACCGCAGGAGCCAGTAGTGTTCTGTAGGGGCCCGTAGGGTTCCTTCCATAGGAGCTGGCAGTGTTCCGTAGGGTCCTCTAGGGTTGAGTAAGTGCCCGCAGGAGTCTGTAGGAATCCGTGGGATTCTGTAAGGTTCTGGAGGGTTCTGCAGGGTTCCGTAGGGGCCCGTAGAGTTCCGTAGTGGCTGGTAAAGTTCGGTAGGGCCCTGTACCGTTCCGTAACTGCCTGCAAGGGTCTTTAGGCTTCCGTAGGGGCTGGTAGGGTTCCATAAAGTTCCGTGGGTTCCTGCAGAGTTCTGCAAGTGCCCGCAAGGGCCTGTAGGGGCCCACAGTGTTTCTGCCAGGTTCCGTAGAGTTCCGTAGGGGCCATATTTTTCTGTAGTGGCTGGTAGTATTCTGTAGGGGTCTGTAGGGTTCCGTAGGCACCTACAGTGTTCTGTAGGAGCCCATAGGGTTTTAGTGAGGTTCCGTTGTGTTGCTAAGGGTCTTGTAGAGTGCTGTCGGGTCCTGGAGTATTCTGTAGGGTTCCAGAGGGGCTGGTAGGGTTCCGTCGAAATCTGAAGGGTTCCCTAGGGGCCCATAGAGTCCCGTAGATTGCCGTAGGGACCTGTAGGGTTGTGTAAGTGCTCGCAGGGGTTGGTAGGAGCTTGTAGGGTTCCATAAGTTTCCAGAGGGTTGTGTAGGGTTCCGTCGGGGCCTGTGGTGTTCCCTAGGGGCCTGTAGAGTCTCGTACGGTTCCGTAGGGGCCTGTGGTGTTCCCTAGGGGCCTGTAGAGTCTCGTACAGTTCCGTAGGGTCCTGTAGGTTTCCATAAGCGCCCGCAGAGGTCTGAATGGGCTCGTACTGTTCCGTAAGGATCCATAGGGCTCCGTAGAGCTTCGTAGGTTCCCTAGAGGCCTCTGGAGTACCGCAGGAGCCAGTAGTGTTCTGTAGGCGCCCGTAGGGTTCCTTCCATAGGAGCTGGCAGTGTTCCGTAGGGTCCTCTAGGGTTGAGTAAGTGCCCGCAGGAGTCTGTAGGAATCCGTGGGATTCTGTAAGGTTCTGCAGGGTTCCGTAGGGGCCCGTAGAGTTCCATAGTGGCTGGTAAAGTTCCCTAGGGCCCTGTACCGTTCCGTAACTGCCTGCAAGGGTCTTTAGGCTTCCGTAGGGGCTGGTAGGGTTCCATAAAGTTCCGTGGGTTCCTGCAGAGTTCTGCAAGTACCCGCAAGGGCCTGTAGGGGCCCACAGTGTTTCTGCCAGGTTCCGTAGAGTTCCGTAGGGGCCATATTTTTCTGTAGTGGCTGGTAGTATTCTGTAGGGGTCTGTAGGTTTCCGTAGGCACCTACAGTGTTCTGTAGGAGCCCATAGGGTTTTAGTGAGGTTCCGTTGTGTTGCTAAGGGTCTTGTAGAGTGCTGTCGGGTCCTGGAGTATTCTGTAGGGTTCCAGAGGGGCTCGTAGGGTTCCATCGAAATCTATAGGGTTCCCTAGGGGCCCATAGAGTCCCGTAGATTTCCGTAGGGACCTGTAGGGTTGTGTAAGTGCCCGCAGGAGTCTGTAGGAGTCTGTGGGATTCTGTAAGGTTCTGCAGGGTTCTGCAGGGTTCCGTAGGGGCCCGTAGAGTTCCGTAGTGGCTGGTAAAGTTCCCTAGGGCCCTGTGGGGTTCTGTATGGACCTGTAGGGTTCCGTAGGGGCCTGCAGGGTTCCGTAAGTGCCCGCAGGTGTCTGTAGGGTTCCGTAGGGGTCTCTAGGGTTCCGTAGGCACCTGCAGTGTTCTGTAGGAGCCCATAGGGTTTTAGTGAGGTTCCGTTGTGTTGCTAAGGGTCTTGTAGAGTGCTGTCGGGTCCTGGAGTATTCTGTAGGGTTCCAGAGGGCCTCATAGGGTTCCATCGAAATCTATAGGGTTCCCTAGGGGCCCTTGGAGTCCCATAGATTGCCGTAGGGACCTGTAGGGTTGTGTAAGTGCCCGCAGAAGTCTGTAGGAGTCTGTGGGATTCTGTAAGGTTCCGGAGGGTTCTGCAGGGTTCCGTAGGGGCCCGTAGAGTTCCGTAGTGGCTGGTAAAGTTCCCTAGGGCCCTGTACCGTTCCGTAACTGCCTGCAAGGGTCTTTAGGCTTCCGTAGGGGCTGGTAGGGTTCCATAAAGTTCCGTGGGGCACTGTGGGGTTCTGTATGGACCTGTAGGGTTCCGTAGGGGCCTGCAGTGTTCTGTAAGTGCCCGCAGGTGTCTGTAGGGTTCCGTAGGGGTCTGTAGGTTTCCGTAGGCACCTGCAGTGTTCTGTAGGAGCCCATAGGGTTTTAGTGAGGTTCCGTTGTGTTGCTAAGGGTCTTGTAGAGTGCTGTCGGGTCCTGGAGTATTCTGTAGGGTTCCAGAGGGGCTGGTAGGGTTCCGTCGAAATCTGTAGGGTTCCCTAGGGGCCCATAGAGTCCCGTAGATTTCCGTAGGGACCTGTAGGGTTGTGTAAGTGCTCGCAGGGGTTGGTAGGAGCTTGTAGGGTTCCATAAGTTTCCAGAGGGTTGTGTAGGGTTCCGTCGGGGCCTGTGGTGTTCCCTAGGGGCCTGTAGAGTCTCGTACGGTTCCATAGGGGCCTGTGGTGTTCCCTAGGGGCCTGTAGAGTCTCGTACAGTTCCGTAGGGTCCTGTAGGTTTCCATAAGCGCCCGCAGAGGTCTGAATGGGCCCGTACTGTTCCGTAAGGATCCATAGGGCTCCGTAGAGCTTCGTAGGTTCCCTAGAGGCCTGTGGAGTACCGCAGGAGCCAGTAGTGTTCTGTAGGGGCCCGTAGGGTTCCTTCCATAGGAGCTGGCAGTGTTCCGTAGGGTCCTCTAGGGTTGAGTAAGTGCCCGCAGGAGTCTGTAGGAATCCGTGGGATTCTGTAAGGTTCTGCAGGGTTCCGTAGGGGCCCGTAGAGTTCCGTAGTGGCTGGTAAAGTTCCCTAGGGCCCTGTGGGGTTCTGTATGGACCTGTAGGGTTCCGTAGGGGCCTGCAGGGTTCCGTAAGTGCCCGCAGGTGTCTGTAGGGTTCCGTAGGGGTCTCTAGGGTTCCGTAGGCACCTGCAGTGTTCTGTAGGAGCCCATAGGGTTTTAGTGAGGTTCCGTTGTGTTGCTAAGGGTCTTGTAGAGTGCTGTCGGGTCCTGGAGTATTCTGTAGGGTTCCAGAGGGGCTCGTAGGGTTCCATCGAAATCTATAGGGTTCCCTAGGGGCCCATAGAGTCCCGTAGATTTCCGTAGGGACCTGTAGGGTTGTGTAAGTGCCCGCAGAAGTCTGTAGGAGTCTGTGGGATTCTGTAAGGTTCCGGAGGGTTCTGCAGGGTTCCGTAGGGGCCCGTAGAGTTCCGTAGTGGCTGGTAAAGTTCCCTAGGGCCCTGTGGGGTTCTGTATGGACCTGTAGGGTTCCGTAGGGGCCTGCAGGGTTCCGTAAGTGCCCGCAGGTGTCTGTAGGGTTCCGTAGGGGTCTCTAGGGTTCTGTAGGCACCTGCAGTGTTCTGTAGGAGCCCATAGGGTTTTAGTGAGGTTCCGTTGTGTTGCTAAGGGTCTTGTAGAGTGCTGTCGGGTCCTGGAGTATTCTGTAGGGTTCCAGAGGGGCTGGTAGGGTTCCGTCGAAATCTGAAGGGTTCCCTAGGGGCCCGTAGAGTCCCGTAGATTTCCGTAGGGGCCTGTAGGGTTATGAAAGTGCCCGCTGGGGTTGGTAGGAGCTTGTAGGGTGCCATATGTTTCCGGAGGGTTGTGTAGGGTTCCGTAGGGGCCTGTGGTGTTCCCTAGGGGCCTGTAGAGTCTCGTACAATTCCGTAGGGTCCTGTAGGTTTCCATAAGCGCCCGCAGAGGTCTGAATGGGCTCGTACTGTTCCGTAAGGATCCATAGGGCTCCGTAGAGCTTCGTAGGTTCCCTAGAGGCCTGTGGAGTACCGCAGGAGCCAGTAGTGTTCTGTAGGGGCCCGTAGGGTTCCTTCCATAGGAGCTGGCAGTGTTCCGTAGGGTCCTCTAGGGTTGAGTAAGTGCCCGCAGGAGTCTGTAGGAATCCGTGGGATTCTGTAAGGTTCTGGAGGGTTCTGCAGGGTTCCGTAGGGGCCCGTAGAGTTCCGTAGTGGCTGGTAAAGTTCGGTAGGGCCCTGTACCGTTCCGTAACTGCCTGCAAGGGTCTTTAGGCTTCCGTAGGGGCTGGTAGGGTTCCATAAAGTTCCGTGGGTTCCTGCAGAGTTCTGCAAGTGCCCGCAAGGGCCTGTAGGGGCCCACAGTGTTTCTGCCAGGTTCCGTAGAGTTCCGTAGGGGCCATATTTTTCTGTAGTGGCTGGTAGTATTCTGTAGGGGTCTGTAGGGTTCCGTAGGCACCTACAGTGTTCTGTAGGAGCCCATAGGGTTTTAGTGAGGTTCCGTTGTGTTGCTAAGGGTCTTGTAGAGTGCTGTCGGGTCCTGGAGTATTCTGTAGGGTTCCAGAGGGGCTGGTAGGGTTCCGTCGAAATCTGAAGGGTTCCCTAGGGGCCCATAGAGTCCCGTAGATTGCCGTAGGGACCTGTAGGGTTGTGTAAGTGCTCGCAGGGGTTGGTAGGAGCTTGTAGGGTTCCATAAGTTTCCAGAGGGTTGTGTAGGGTTCCGTCGGGGCCTGTGGTGTTCCCTAGGGGCCTGTAGAGTCTCGTACGGTTCCGTAGGGGCCTGTGGTGTTCCCTAGGGGCCTGTAGAGTCTCGTACAGTTCCGTAGGGTCCTGTAGGTTTCCATAAGCGCCCGCAGAGGTCTGAAGGGGCCCGTACTGTTCCGTAAGGATCCATAGGGCTCCGTAGAGCTTCGTAGGTTCCCTAGAGGCCTCTGGAGTACCGCAGGAGCCAGTAGTGTTCTGTAGGGGCCCGTAGGGTTCCTTCCATAGGAGCTGGCAGTGTTCCGTAGGGTCCTCTAGGGTTGAGTAAGTGCCCGCAGGAGTCTGTAGGAATCCGTGGGATTCTGTAAGGTTCTGCAGGGTTCCGTAGGGGCCCGTAGAGTTCCGTAGTGGCTGGTAAAGTTCCCTAGGGCCCTGTGGGGTTCTGTATGGACCTGTAGGGTTCCGTAGGGGCCTGCAGGGTTCCGTAAGTGCCCGCAGGTGTCTGTAGGGTTCCGTAGGGGTCTCTAGGGTTCCGTAGGCACCTGCAGTGTTCTGTAGGAGCCCATAGGGTTTTAGTGAGGTTCCGTTGTGTTGCTAAGGGTCTTGTAGAGTGCTGTCGGGTCCTGGAGTATTCTGTAGGGTTCCAGAGGGGCTCGTAGGGTTCCATCGAAATCTATAGGGTTCCCTAGGGGCCCATAGAGTCCCGTAGATTTCCGTAGGGACCTGTAGGGTTGTGTAAGTGCCCGCAGAAGTCTGTAGGAGTCTGTGGGATTCTGTAAGGTTCCGGAGGGTTCTGCAGGGTTCCGTAGGGGCCCGTAGAGTTCCGTAGTGGCTGGTAAAGTTCCCTAGGGCCCTGTGGGGTTCTGTATGGACCTGTAGGGTTCCGTAGGGGCCTGCAGGGTTCCGTAAGTGCCCGCAGGTGTCTGTAGGGTTCCGTAGGGGTCTGTAGGGTTCCGTAGGCACCTGCAGTGTTCTGTAGGAGCCCATAGGGTTTTAGTGAGGTTCCGTTGTGTTGCTAAGGGTCTTGTAGAGTGCTGTCGGGTCCTGGAGTATTCTGTAGGGTTCCAGAGGGGCTGGTAGGGTTCCGTCGAAATCTGAAGGGTTCCCTAGGGGCCCGTAGAGTCCCGTAGATTTCCGTAGGGGCCTGTAGGGTTATGAAAGTGCCCGCTGGGGTTGGTAGGAGCTTGTAGGGTGCCATATGTTTCCGGAGGGTTGTGTAGGGTTCCGTAGGGGCCTGTGGTGTTCCCTAGGGGCCTGTAGAGTCTCGTACAATTCCGTAGGGTCCTGTAGGTTTCCATAAGCGCCCGCAGAGGTCTGAATGGGCTCGTACTGTTCCGTAAGGATCCATAGGGCTCCGTAGAGCTTCGTAGGTTCCCTAGAGGCCTCTGGAGTACCACAGGAGCCAGTAGTGTTCTGTAGGCGCCCGTAGGGTTCCTTCCATAGGAGCTGGCAGTGTTCCGTAGGGTCCTCTAGGGTTGAGTAAGTGCCCGCAGGAGTCTGTAGGAATCCGTGGGATTCTGTAAGGTTCTGCAGGGTTCTGCAGGGTTCCGTAGGGGCCCGTAGAGTTCCGTAGTGGCTGGTAAAGTTCGGTAGGGCCCTGTACCGTTCCGTAACTGCCTGCAAGGGTCTTTAGGCTTCCGTAGGGGCTGGTAGGGTTCCATAAAGTTCCGTGGGTTCCTGCAGAGTTCTGCAAGTGCCCGCAAGGGCCTGTAGGGGCCCACAGTGTTTCTGCCAGGTTCCGTAGAGTTCCGTAGGGGCCATATTTTTCTGTAGTGGCTGGTAGTATTCTGTAGGGGTCTGTAGGGTTCCGTAGGCACCTACAGTGTTCTGTAGGAGCCCATAGGGTTTTAGTGAGGTTCCGTTGTGTTGCTAAGGGTCTTGTAGAGTGCTGTCGGGTCCTGGAGTATTCTGTAGGGTTCCAGAGGGGCTGGTAGCGTTCCGTCGAAATCTGAAGGGTTCCCTAGGGGCCCATAGAGTCCCGTAGATTGCCGTAGGGACCTGTAGGGTTGTGTAAGTGCTCGCAGGGGTTGGTAGGAGCTTGTAGGGTTCCATAAGTTTCCAGAGGGTTGTGTAGGGTTCCGTCGGGGCCTGTGGTGTTCCCTAGGGGCCTGTAGAGTCTCGTACGGTTCCGTAGGGGCCTGTGGTGTTCCCTAGGGGCCTGTAGAGTCTCGTACAGTTCCGTAGGGTCCTGTAGGTTTCCATAAGCGCCCGCAGAGGTCTGAATGGGCCCGTACTGTTCCGTAAGGATCCATAGGGCTCCGTAGAGCTTCGTAGGTTCCCTAGAGGCCTGTGGAGTACCGCAGGAGCCAGTAGTGTTCTGTAGGGGCCCGTAGGGTTCCTTCCATAGGAGCTGGCAGTGTTCCGTAGGGTCCTCTAGGGTTGAGTAAGTGCCCGCAGGAGTCTGTAGGAATCCGTGGGATTCTGTAAGGTTCTGCAGGGTTCCGTAGGGGCCCGTAGAGTTCCGTAGTGGCTGGTAAAGTTCCCTAGGGCCCTGTGGGGTTCTGTATGGACCTGTAGGGTTCCGTAGGGGCCTGCAGGGTTCCGTAAGTGCCCGCAGGTGTCTGTAGGGTTCCGTAGGGGTCTCTAGGGTTCCGTAGGCACCTGCAGTGTTCTGTAGGAGCCCATAGGGTTTTAGTGAGGTTCCGTTGTGTTGCTAAGGGTCTTGTAGAGTGCTGTCGGGTCCTGGAGTATTCTGTAGGGTTCCAGAGGGGCTCGTAGGGTTCCATCGAAATCTATAGGGTTCCCTAGGGGCCCATAGAGTCCCGTAGATTTCCGTAGGGACCTGTAGGGTTGTGTAAGTGCCCGCAGAAGTCTGTAGGAGTCTGTGGGATTCTGTAAGGTTCCGGAGGGTTCTGCAGGGTTCCGTAGGGGCCCGTAGAGTTCCGTAGTGGCTGGTAAAGTTCCCTAGGGCCCTGTGGGGTTCTGTATGGACCTGTAGGGTTCCGTAGGGGCCTGCAGGGTTCCGTAAGTGCCCGCAGGTGTCTGTAGGGTTCCGTAGGGGTCTCTAGGGTTCTGTAGGCACCTGCAGTGTTCTGTAGGAGCCCATAGGGTTTTAGTGAGGTTCCGTTGTGTTGCTAAGGGTCTTGTAGAGTGCTGTCGGGTCCTGGAGTATTCTGTAGGGTTCCAGAGGGGCTGGTAGGGTTCCGTCGAAATCTGAAGGGTTCCCTAGG